>NC_138731.1:5782900-6117900 GCF_965113295.1 Leuciscus leuciscus | reverse complement strand
TGTGATGTCTGCGTCGAGTTCGCGTCGCCATGTGCTTCTTGGGCGGCCTCGCTTCCGCTTGCCTTGAGGGTTCCACCTGAGAGCCTGCCTGGTGATGTTTGTTGGCGGTTTGCGAAGGGTGTGCCCTATCCAACCCCATCTTCTCCTCCAGATTTCTACCTCCACTGGGAGTTGGCATGTCCTTTCCCATAGATTGGTGTTACTGATAGTGTCAGGCCAACGAATGTGGAGAATCCTAAATTACACAGCTGACAGATATTCAACATCATTCCTCTGAGAGACAGTCTAACAGAAGACGGACAAAACCAGTCAAATATCATGGAGTTCATAACTCTGAGTTCTGCTCATATTTCATCACCTTTTTCTAAACTATAGCGAATAAACTGATGATGATGTGAGAAATGTTGAAGGCGTCTGAATACATTAAGGTTGACTGTAAACGCAATACGCATAAGAAACTAAGGATTTTTTTTCTTTTGTAAGAAACATGAACAACTCTTACCGACCTCAGAGTTTCGGACATTACTGTACATATCTTCAGATTATTTCTCCAGATTATCTGAATCATGAGGATTCATTCACAATATTTAAACAGACTCACTGTTGCCATCTACTGGTGTAATGATGTAACTACAGAAAAAGGGGTGTGTGAAATTTCCACTGCAAAAAAATCTTATTTATAACATTCTCACGAGTATACATCTAGATTTTATGAGAACAGAACATTGTGAAGTAAAGGAAAACAAGATTGCTGTGGATTTTGCACATATAATTTTAAGTTTACTAGTTGGTATAACACAGTATCCAGACAGTAAACACCTATTTCTCTCTACAACTGATATTATAGCTTATATTTTAGCAGCTGAATTCTGTCCGATCAGCATCCATGAGCAGAACATTACCTCTAATGTTAGTCTGTGTTCACTCTTCTCCCAGCGCGTGTAGCAGTGGTGAAGTCCCGGGACATGCACTGGTCCCTCTTAGCCCAGCGGGATCAGAGAGACATCAGCCTCAGTTCCCTCCGCATGCTCATCGTGGCTGACGGAGCCAATCCCTGTGAGTGAACGCTTGTCCTCCTCTTAGAGTGAAACACATGAGTGTCGCGGGTCGGCTAACTTCACTGTGTGTGTCGAAACGCAGGGTCTATTTCGTCTTGCGACGCCTTCCTGAACGTCTTCCAGGCCCGTGGACTGCGTCCTGAGGCGATCTGCCCGTGTGCGAGCTCCTCCGAGGCCATGACTGTCGCCATCCGCAGGTACACACACTACAGCTGATACACAACACCAACACATTACAGCTAATACACAACACACTACAGCTGATACACAACACACTACAGCTGATACACAACACCAACACATCACAGCTAATACACAACACACTACAGCTGATACACAACACATTACAGCTGATACACAACACACTACAGCTGATACACAACACCAACACATCACAGCTGATACACAACACACTACAGCTGATACACAACACATTACAGCTGATACACAACACACTACAGCTGATACACAACACCAACACATTACAGCTGATACACAACACACTACAGCTGATACACAACACATTACAGCTGATACACAACACCAACACATCACAGCTAATACACAACACACTACAGCTGATACACAACACATTACAGCTGATACACAACACACTACAGCTGATACACAACACCAACACATTACAGCTGATACACAACACACTACAGCTGATACACAACACACTACAGCTGATACACAACACACTACAGCTGATACACAACACACTACAGCTGATACACAACACACTACAGCTGATACACAACACACTACAGCTGATACACAACACACTACAGCTGATACACAACACCAACACATTACAGCTGATACACAACACATTACAGCTGATACACAACACACTACAGCTGATACACAACACCAACACATCACAGCTAATACACAACACACTACAGCTGATACACAACACCAACACATCACAGCTAATACACAACACACTACAGCTGATACACAACACATTACAGCTGATACACAACACACTACAGCTGATACACAACACCAACACATCACAGCTAATACACAACACACTACAGCTGATACACAACACACTACAGCTGATACACAACACATTACAGCTGATACACAACACACTACAGCTGATACACAACACACTACAGCTGATACACAACACCAACACATCACAGCTAATACACAACACACTACAGCTGATACACAACACATTACAGCTGATACACAACACACTACAGCTGATACACAACACCAACACATCACAGCTAATACACAACACACTACAGCTGATACACAGGCTTGGGAGGGTTACTTTAAAAATGTATTCCGTTACAGTTACAAATTACTTCATAAAAAAAAAATTCAGTAACGTAATCCAAGTACTATAATATGAAAGTAATGTAACTGATTACTTTGGGATTACTTCAAGGTCACATATATAAATAAAGTCAAGCAAGAAGAAATATATATATATTTTTTTTTTAAAGAATTTGGTCCAGTGTACAATATTTGCAAAATATACACACATGCCTGAAATGTATTTATGTAAAGGGCTATACAGACATCTAGTGGCTAATGTATGGTATTACAGATTATATTGTTTTATTTGTAACTAATTTTTAACAAAAAAATAAAAACTCAACATTTACATTTTTTACACAATCTACATATTAGTTTATTTTAAAATAGGCCTACATGTTGACTAAAGCCGTGATCTTTCTTAATTTGCCTGACTGGACGTGGGGCGTTGGCAGTGGGAGTTCCCCTACGTTACCTAGACAGCGAACATCCCGTTACGTGAGAAAAGATTTGAAAGGACATTTTGGGTACTAAAAAAACTACTCTCCTAATTTCTACAAAATAGCAGCGGAATTTCCATGAATTAAAAGCGATTTTACCCGCAGGCAGCATCGTTTCTACTAGCAGCAGTGGTTCACTCTGCGTCTGAGGAGATTGTAGAAAGCTGTTATTTGCACATGCACCAGCGGGTGGCACACGTGAGTCATTACTGGCAACAGAACCAGGAACTACTGTACAATCAAGCAGCGCTTAATATAGTGTTATTATGCCAAAATACTTATTTAGTTTTAAATGAAACCATTGTAATCCTGAAAGTATTCCCCCTTTTTTCAAAATGTAACTATAATCTGATTACTATGTTTTTTGACGTAACTGTAACGGATTACAGTTACTGGATTTTTGTATTCTGATTACATAACGCCGTTACATGTATTCCGTTACTCCCCAACCCTGCTGATACACAACACATTACAGCTGATACACAACAACACATTACACTTTATGTCTGTGTTTTATCCAAAGCTAGAATAATGCTAGAATAATTAGATCAAATGCTAGATCTAACGAGCAGCGACTCACTAAATGAACTGTCATTTTTACCCTTTCTGTCAAATATTCTGCAAACAGCTTTGAGCTTTAATTTGTCCATGCTGGAAATGGCCATGGTATAAGCGGGATAATCCACGGCTAGCTGTGCATTAAATGATTCACTTCGGGTGGTTCTTTTTACGTCCACATCGTCCAAACCATTTAATAAAAAGTGAGCTGTGTGCAAAACCTAAAATAGTATTTTTGAACTATATAATGTAGTCCAGTTATCAGCTATTTGCATTTTGCATTTGAATTTGCATATGGCAGAATGCTCAGGTGTGCATAACAAAACCTGTGTTTGTGTGTGTGTGTGTGTTCAGGCCTCCGGAGATGGGCGTTCCTCCTCCGGGTAAAGCGGTGCTGTCCATGAGCGGCCTGAGTTACGGGGTGATCCGGGTCGACACCGAGGAGAAACTCTCCGTTCTCACTGTGCAAGATGTCGGACAGGTCATGCCTGGAGGTGCGCCTCTTAACTCTCACTGGCTGTGTTTACATGCACTTCTGTTTCAGTCGGACTGAATCTATTCCGATTGATGGATCTGAATGTAGTGTTTACATGAACACTAATCATGTGATCAGGGTTGATGTGTGTGTTTATAAGTCACAAGCTTCAAATCGGGATAGATTTTTGACATGCGCAAACTGCAGGAATATACAGAGTTTCCCGCTGTCTGCTCATAATAACTACTCTCCTACATCAGGTCTTTATTTGTTTTAAACAGCAGATTTAATATTTATCCATTTCTGGTCATAATTTGGAGTAAATGAGCATATGAGCCGTTGTGCCGCTGCGTGGATGAGAGTCTGAAACCAGTCGCGTGCGGACGAGAGTCTGAAACCAGTCACGTGCGGATGAGAGTCTGAAACCAGTCGCGTGAGGATGAGAGTCTGAAACCAGTCGCGTGTGGATGAGAGTCTGAAACCAGTCGCGTGTGGATGAGAGTCTGAAACCAGTCGCGTGAGGATGAGAGTCTGAAACCAGTCGCGTGAGGATGAGAGTCTGAAACCAGTCGCGTGTGGATGAGAGTCTGAAACCAGTCGCGTGCGGATGAGAGTCTGAAACCAGTCGCGTGTGGATGAGAGTCTGAAACCAGTCGCGTGCGGACGAGAGTCTGAAACCAGTCGCGTGTGGATGAGAGTCTGAAACCAGTCGCGTGCGGACGAGAGTCTGAAACCAGTCGCGTGCGGAACGAGAGTCTGAAACCAGTCGCGTGCGGACGAGAGTCTGACACCAGTTGCGTGCGGACGAGAGTCTGAAACCAGTCGCCTGTGGATGAGAGTCTGAAACCAGTCGTGTGTGGACGAGAGTCTGAAACCAGTCGTGTGTGGACGAGAGTCTGAAACCAGTCGCGTGCGGACGAGAGTCTGAAACCAGTCGCGTGCGGACGAGAGTCTGAAACCAGTCGCGAGTGGATGAGAGTCTGAAACCAGTCGCGTGCGGACGAGAGTCTGAAACCAGTCGCGTGCGGACGAGAGTCTGAAACCAGTCGCGTGCGGATGAGAGTCTGAAACCAGTCGCGTGCGGACGAGAGTCTGAAACCAGTCGCGTACGGACGAGAGTCTGAAACCAGTCGCCTGTGGATGAGAGTCTGAAACCAGTCGTGTGTGGACGAGAGTCTGACACCATTCGCATGCGGACGAGAGTCTGAAACCAGTCGCGTGCGGACGAGAGTCTGAAACCAGTCGCGTGCGGACGAGAGTCTGAAACCAGTCGCGTGTGGATGAGAGTCTGAAACCAGTCGCGTGCGGACGAGAGTCTGAAACCAGAGTCTGAAACCAGTCGCGTGCGGACGAGAGTCTGAAACCAGAGTCTGAAACCAGTCGCGTGCGGACGAGAGTCTGAAACCAGTCGCGTGCGGACGAGAGTCTGAAACCAGTCGCGTGTGGACGAGAGTCTGAAACCAGAGTCTGAAACCAGTCGCGTGCGGACGAGAGTCTGAAACCAGTCGCGTGCGGACGAGAGTCTGAAACCAGTCGCGTGTGGACGAGAGTCTGAAACCAGAGTCTGAAACCAGTCGCGTGCGGACGAGAGTCTGAAACCAGAGTCTGAAACCAGTCGCGTGCGGACGAGAGTCTGAAACCAGTCGCGTGCGGACGAGAGTCTGAAACCAGAGTCTGAAACCAGTCGCGTGCGGACGAGAGTCTGAAACCAGTCGCGTGTGGATGAGAGTCTGAAACCAGTCGCGTGCGGACGAGAGTCTGAAACCAGAGTCTGAAACCAGTCGCGTGCGGACGAGAGTCTGAAACCAGAGTCTGAAACCAGTCGCGTGCGGACGAGAGTCTGAAACCAGTCGCGTGCGGACGAGAGTCTGAAACCAGTCGCGTGTGGACGAGAGTCTGAAACCAGAGTCTGAAACCAGTCGCGTGCGGACGAGAGTCTGAAACCAGTCGCGTGCGGACGAGAGTCTGAAACCAGTCGCGTGCGGACGAGAGTCTGAAACCAGAGTCTGAAACCAGTCGCGTGCGGACGAGAGTCTGAAACCAGTCGCGTGCGGACGAGAGTCTGAAACCAGAGTCTGAAACCAGTCGCGTGCGGACGAGAGTCTGAAACCAGTCGCATGCGGACGAGAGTCTGAAACCAGAGTCTGAAACCAGTCGCGTGCGGACGAGAGTCTGAAACCAGTCGCATGCGGACGAGAGTCTGAAACCAGTCGCGTGTGGATGAGAGTCTGAAACCAGTCGCGTGTGGATGAGAGTCTGAAACCAGTCGCGTGTGGATGAGAGTCTGAAACAGGGACTGGTGGGACGTTGTCCTGCTCCACACGCAGGGAAAGGAGGATTATAGACTGACGAGACACTCGTTTATACGACACTTTATTCATCAGGAACAACAGCTCGTTCCTCATTGGTCATTACGCTCTCTCTACATCACTGCACATGCGCAGTCCTTTCAGTTTCGGTTCTCAGGCCGATCAAGTGTTCACATGTTCCCTCGATCGAATAAACCTCCTCTTTCAATCCCATCAAAATTACGTTGGGATCGAGCTCAATCACATCGATTAAGGCGTTTACATAAAGGCTTTTCAGTGCGATTGAGCCGTCGATCACATTACTAACGGATTATTTGGTTGCATGTAAACGCAGCCGCTGATCCATAGACTGAGAGATAGATCTGAATAGAGTGATGGAGCTTTGAGTGGATGGATGTAGATGATTTAGTCGCTTTATGTTTAACGCTCTCCTGTTTTGATTCTCCTCTGACTGCTGTATGTGTGTGTGTGTGTGCAGCGCTGGTGTGTGTGATCCGGCTAGAGGGAACGCCGTACCTGTGTCGGATGGATGAGGTGGGAGAGATCTGTGTGAGCTCCAGCAGTACGGGAATCTCTTACTATGGTCTGCCAGGAATGACCAAGAATGTCTTTGAGGTGAGTGTTTGAGGCTCCAGGGGTTTCTAAGCATCTGGTGTTGGCCTTAACAATGTTCAGTCAGTAATGGGAGTTAGGGCTGAACGATTTGGGAAAGAAAAAAAACAATTAACTGTTAGCAAAGACCCGCCCCCTTTAGTTACTGTTGCTAAACTACATTGCGGAGCAGAGAGGACACTGACAACACACTGACACACAGGACAGACCAGCTTACTTTTGATATCAAACAAAGTCAACTTTCAATTTTGGTAATTTGTTTAAGAAATTTAAACAATAAATACCGTTTTGTGGCTCTTTCATGTGTCGTGACAGATCGCTGTAGCGCCTCAGTTAAAGCTGCTCGTGAACCGATCATCTCTTCCTTAGCATCAAATATACATGAATGAACATCAGAAGGAATGTTGTTTCAACCGTGGAAAAACGTCAATACCCACCGTTTCTCAAGTTCAAGTCCACCGACGTTAATCTGCTAACTCTCCTGACCTGCTTTGTCGGACAAAATGGCGGATTCGGCGGATTGAGGATTATGATTGGTCAGATCGCCTGTCAATCAAACTCCCTGTGAAGGGTTTGCAGTGCTTGTTTTTAGGGCTGCGCAATTTGGATAAATTATGTATCAATATGACTTAATTATTATTAGTAGTAGTAGTAATAGTAGTAGTATTTCACTGTAAAATAACAAACTGAGTATTTAAAAAATATATAATGAAGTAATAATAATAATGATGATGATTTTACAGTACAACTGTAAGATTAAACTCAAATATTAAGGCCTATATTTAAGATTTATGTATTTTAAATGCATCAAAATTTTCCATGGATTTGGTTTGCACAGTTTAAAACAAACTAATAAAAGGTACTTTTTTAATAATACTAATAAACAAAATTTATTTTAATCACACAACCAGGTTTGTATGTTTATCATCAATAAATACAATTTCTTTCAGACTCATACATTTTAACTACCAGTAATTGAATATTCCACAGCTATCCCTTTAAAAGAGCTTCTCATTGTGAGGATGTGAAGATGACTTACTTCTTCAGAAGGATTTACTGTGAAGCGTGAAGCTGAAACACCGGATCATGAGTGTGTAAAAGCGTGTAAAAGAACACAGCGCCACGCTTCACTCTGAAACATGCGCCGCATTTATTTATTTCATTAAATCGCAGCCTTCACGATTTGATAATGTCACTGAAGCCATCACGCAATTTCAGTTTTATTTCCATTAAACATGGTTGGGATTTTGGTTAACTTCAGTGACTCTGTCAAATCTGTCACAAAGATTCAGGGTGCTTTCACATCTGTAGTTCGGTTCATCTGGTTCATTTGGTCCGGACCAAAGGCGAAAAATGATATTTTGTAGCATTTGTCAGGCGTTTTGGTTCCTTTTCACACCACACTGATCGCTCTGGTCCGAATCAGTTTATGAGTTATGTGTCTTGAACGCATTTCCATAACTGCACTTTGATTGGTCAGAATCATAGACTTTAAAAAAATATGGACGTAGTGTCCGCGACGTCACCCGTAGGTTTCTGAAGACCGTTTTTGAAGCCTAAAGTGGGCGTGGCCGACCGTCGCCATCTTGGCAGCGCGTCACTCCCGAATTTATTTATTTCTACAGTCAGACAATGAGCTGAGGTGACGGCTAACAGACAGCAGACACACGGCTAATGATGACTAATGACCACAGCAGCGGGAATCCACCTGTCACTCAAAAGTGGACACCCTTAATTATGCAGAACTTTAAGGCTTAATATAATGTAAACGGATGAGTTATAAAAAAATTCACCCCCCTCACAGTTGTCATGAAGGGCAAAATAAGCTATATAGACCAAAGCCACTTTTTACACCGTGCTGTAAACATGTTTTTTTCTGCTGTATAGTTGGGTATTTTAACATGAGGAGATACAGATTTGACTCACTTCTGCAGCCAGCCTCAAGTGGCCAGTCGATGAATTGCTGTTTAATTCACTTCCGTGTTGGTTTCAAGAGAGAGACAGGGAGGTTGCCGCTTGGTCAGAATTAACGTGCGGGAAAATTCCAACAGAACTCCCGGAAGTAAACGAAGAGGTGGAAAATCCGGCAGACAACACGACACTGTTTACTATGGAGAGACGACTGCGTGGGCTGAATGTGTCCCTGGTCATATTTTATTATATAGTTTGACACCACTTTAGACAAACAACAATAATATTTGAGAATGAAGCGAGGATGCGGCTCGAAAATATTGTTAATAATTTCTATCAGGCTCCGCACCTCCTCACAACTCCAAAGTCTGTCCGCGAGCTGCCATGCTTAAAGTGCAAACTGTCAACAAACATTTCTCCTCATCCCATAATGCACAGCACAGCCGACTACGGCAACTGGGTTAGTCCAAAAATGCGCAGTTCTTTGGCAGTTGGTTCTGTTCGAGGTCGGATCACGTTCTCACCACAAACGAACCGCTCCAGAGTTTGTTTCAAGGCGTACCGGTATGCTTGTTTGGTCCGCTTCTGGTGCGCACCCGAGTGCGATTGCCGCATTCACACCTGCCCAAACGAACCGCACCAATGGGGGAAACGAACTCTAGTGCGGTTCAACCAAACTAAATGAAGCAGGTGTGAAAGCACCCTAAATCTGATTCATTCAGTGGCCCTTTCTGCAAGTTACACTAGAGGAGTTCACTTCAGAATGAACATTTCCTGATAATTTACTCCCCCCCACATCATCCAATATGTTCATGAATTTCTTTCTTCAGTCGAAAAGAAATTTAGGTTTTTGAGGAAAACATTCCAGGATTGTTCTCCATATAGTGTCTTCAGTGGGGTCCAACGGGTCGAAGGTCCAGATGTGAGTTTCAGTGCAGCTTCAAAGTCTCGACACGATCCCAGCCGAGGAATAAGAGTCTTATCTAGACAAACCAGCCGACATTTTATAAAATAAATTAACATTTAAATACTTTTTAACCATAAATTATCAGGAAATTTTAATTCTGAAGTGAACTATTAACTTCATGAGTGAGTCATTGAATCGTTCACTCATTAAAAACGTTCATTTATGACTGAAGTCTTACTATCATTCAAGCCTATAAATCTCCTGAGTGAATCTAGAAAGACTGAAAACATCATAAGCATTTTCCCAACAACAAAACACATAAATTATATTATTGTGTGCTGTATTAAAACTATTAAAAAGCAACATTAAGAGTCAGCGTTCACAGTTTGTGACTTTTATTGTGAAATAAAAGGTGAAGAAGACTTACATAGACTTGTTGTTCTGCTCTCTTCCAGACCATTCCCGTGACATCATCAGGATCTCCCATCAGTGACCGGCCCTTCACGCGCACGTCTCTGCTGGGCTTCATCGGCCCGGTGCGTTCAGAAAACAGAACTCTTACATGTCTGGTAAACCAGCACGCAGAGCTCATGTGTGTGTGGTGTTGCAGGATAATCTGGTGTTCGTGGTGGGAAAGCTGGACGGGCTGATGGTGGTGAGCGGCCGGAGACACAACGCAGATGATGTGGTGGCCACAGCGCTGGCCGTCGAGCCCATGAAGTTTGTGTACAGAGGAAGGTGAATGCACTGCCTGTGACCTTTGACCTGATATTCAGCAAACCAATGTTTTCTGAAACCAACTACAAACATATCCTGCTATCCAAAAACACACGATGAGGGAAAAACACTGGAGATGACAAAACAAATAGCATATACAAGAGAGACATACATCTGTGGCTAAAGTTAGAGATTAGAGAGTGTGTTTCCTCTTGAGTTGAGATGAACATGTGTCTCTGCTCCGGCTGAAGTGTGACTCTGTGTTCTGGCAGGATTGCAGTGTTCTCGGTTTCTGTGCTGCACGATGAGCGCATTGTAGTGGTGGCAGAACAGAGACCAGACGCGTCAGAGGAGGACAGCTTCCAGTGGATGAGCCGAGTGCTGCAGGTGAACACACACACACACACACACACATATCCCAGACAACAACATAGTGTCGGCCCAGATCCGGCCCACATCTGGACCGTGTGGAATCCATGTGTACCAGATGTGGGCCCGATCTGGGCCGACACTAGGATATACATATACACACACACACACACACACACACACACACACACACACACACACACAGACACACACAGACCACAGATATACACATACACACTAGAACACACAAACTCACACATGCACACCACATACACACACACACACACAGACCACAGATATACACATACACACTAACACACACAAACTCACACAAACACACACGCACACCACATACACACACACACACACACACACACACACACACATTATGTTATTTCAGTCATGATAATAAAGGCCGGGTAGGTTTGTACAAAGTGTTCACTTGTAGTGTCCGCAAAACAACACACACACTCATCTGTGTTGTCCGTGTCCCTCTCAGGCCATCGACAGCATCCATCAGGTGGGTGTGTACTGTCTGGCTCTGGTTCCCGCCAACACACTCCCCAAAGCTCCTCTGGGCGGCATCCACATCTCCGAGAGCAAGCAGAGGTTCCTGGAGGGAGCCCTGCACCCCTGCAACGTGCTCATGTGCCCTCACACCTGTGTCACCAACCTGCCCAAGCCCCGCCAGAAGCAGCCCGGCACAGGTGAGTGTGTGTGTGTGTGTGTGTGTGTGTGTGTGTGTGTGTGTGTGTGTGTGTGTGTGTGTGTGTGTGTGTGTGTGTGTGTGTTTGTCATCAGCTGGAAACACTGTCAACAGAAAGCGCTCTGCACTCTCTCAGATCAAGCTGAGCGTCTGGTGTTTTTGATGATGATGATGAAGATGTAGATGTAGTGAGGAGAAGTGGAGTGTTTCTGAATGTGTGTTCATGTAGTTCATTACGCTGTGTGTTGAAGTGTGTTTTCTCAGGTCACTGATGCACACACACAGTTTTATGCACTATTGTAACCTAATTGTCCTTGCACGCACATTAGTGAATGTCATTTAATTTCATTAAAAGATGCGATGCTTGATTTGGTTTATATTTGCTTATTGCGCTCGCATGCGTCCTCTTGTGGACATAGGAGACAATACAGCACTTTTATCCTCTAACATTAAGTATTGCCTTTAGAATTCAAATATAATTTCCTCATATTTCAGCCATTTTTCAGGCTAACCTGCGGTCTCTGTTTCAGAGGTGGGTCCCGCTTCCATGATAGTCGGAAACCTGGTGGCAGGAAAGAGAATTGCACAGGCGTGTGGGAGAGATGTGTCACAGCTGGAAGACCATGATCAGGTAAAGGACATCTCAACCTCCCGAACCACTGAGGGAAAAAGAAGCTCTTTAAAAACAGTAGTTATTGTGGAAAAAGATACTTTAAAATATCCTGAACCCTCTGGTGCTGTTTGCGTGTCGGTCAAGAATCACAGATTTTTTTAATTTCAATGAAATGAATGTACTATATTTTAGTTTGATAATATTACTTTTTTTTTTTTTTATGGGATTTTATGGTACTTAATTACACTCACCTAAAGGATTATTAGGAACACCTGTTCAATTTCTCATTAATGCAATTATCTAATCAACCAATCACATGGCAGTTGCTTCAATGCATTTAGGGGTGTGGTCCTGGTCAAGACAATCTCCTGAACTCCAAACTGAATGTCAGAATGGGAAAGAAAGGTGATTTAAGCAATTTTGAGCATGGCATGGTTGTTGGTGCCAGACGGGCCGGTCTGAGTATTTCACAATCTGCTCAGTTACTGGGATTTTCACACACAACCATTTCTAGGGTTTACAAAGAATGGTGTGAAAAGGGAAAAACATCCAGTATGCGGCAGTCCTGTGGGCGAAAATGCCTTGTTGATGCTAGAGGTCAGAGGAGAATGGGCCGACTGATTCAAGCTGATAGAAGAGCAACTTTGACTGAAATAACCACTCGTTACAACCGAGGTATGCAGCAAAGCATTTGTGAAGCCACAACACGCACAACCTTGAGGCGGATGGGCTACAACAGCAGAAGACCCCACCGGGTACCACTCATCTCCACTACAAATAGGAAAAAGAGGCTACAATTTGCACGAGCTCACCAAAATTGGACAGTTGAAGACTGGAAAAATGTTGCCTGGTCTGATGAGTCTCGATTTCTGTTGAGACATTCAGATGGTAGAGTCAGAATTTGGCGTAAACAGAATGAGAACATGGATCCATCATGCCTTGTTACCACTGTGCAGGCTGGTGGTGGTGGTGTAATGGTGTGGGGGATGTTTTCTTGGCACACTTTAGGCCCCTTAGTGCCAATTGGGCATCGTTTAAATGCCACGGCCTACCTGAGCATTGTTTCTGACCATGTCCATCCCTTTATGACCACCATGTACCCATCCTCTGATGGCTACTTCCAGCAGGATAATGCACCATGTCACAAAGCTCGAATCATTTCAAATTGGTTTCTTGAACATGACAATGAGTTCACTGTACTAAAATGGCCCCCACAGTCACCAGATCTCAACCCAATAGAGCATCTTTGGGATGTGGTGGAACGGGAGCTTCGTGCCCTGGATGTGCATCCCACAAATCTCCATCAACTGCAAGATGCTATCCTATCAATATGGGCCAACATTTCTAAAGAATGCTTTCAGCACCTTGTTGAATCAATGCCACGTAGAATTAAGGCAGTTCTGAAGGCGAAAGGGGGTCAAACACAGTATTACTATGGTGTTCCTAATAATCCTTTAGGTAAGTGTATATTTATACAGTAGTTATAATCCATTTATTCACTTTTTCAGCATAGACCTGAACATTAAATTTCCAAATGAAACGATCATAAATCTTGAATGTTTTGGATCACAGACTTCAGTTTTGTCTCACTTTAAAGACGACACTTGGCAGATTATTGCTGAAGTATAAAAAGTTTAAAAAGTGAACTTGAAAAAAGTTATAAATGTATTGTTATGAAAAATGCACAATAATATTTTCAATTTTTACATAAAATATATATTTTCCAAAACACGTTTTACACTAAAACTGTGGGGGAAAAAATCGAAGTCAGAAATCTAAACAAGTTATGTTTCATATTTGAAGTTGATATCTCAAAAAATTATCTTTCAGTCAGATTTAATATAGCCGCAGTACCAAATGAAATTCATTTTTGACCGTGAACAATAGAAGTGTGACTTTTTAACTTTTACCCTTTGAGAATCATGTCCATGATTTAAATTGATTTTAAATGCAATTAGTTGAAGTTTAGAGTGCTTGTGTGACCCAGTTAAGAACATCTTTATATGTAATTTCATAATTATGATAATATTTTGCAATAAGGTTCCATTGTTAACATTAGTTAACTAGATAAGTTAATATGAACTAACAATGAACAATACTTTTAAAGCATTTATTAATCTAAGTTAAGCATTTATTAAGTTAATGCTACATTCAAGATTTATTAATTCATTATTAAAATCTAAAAAGTTGTATCTGTTAATATAATGTCACTGACCTGAAGTAACATGAACAACAAAGAGAAGAGTAGTATTATACACTAACATTAACAAAGATTAATAACATGCATTGCTCATTGTTAGTTCATGCAATAACTAATATGAAGTAATCTGACCGGACACATTACTGTACTGCTGAATGTACTGACAAGCAACTCAAATATACTTTAATGTTTTTGCTATTGAAACTTGTGTGTCATGTATTTAAATACATTTGTAATTACACAATGATGAAGTTTCAGTTTAGTACATGTAACTTACAGTAGTCGACATACCCGTTCTTGTCTATAGGACAAGTTTGATGAACTTTTGTGATCCACTTCAAATGTTGACTACTGTATTAATGTTAAATGTAATATTAAATAATGTTCTTTAGGTTGTTACTCAACACATCAAAATATGTGTACTTCCTTAAACCATGACAAATGAGTATTACATAATTGATTGAAAATGTACTTTAAAGTGAAACTTTTGACTTGACATTATTATAAAGTGCACTTGTTAATGTCATGGAAGAGCACTCATTGATATGCAGTATTATCTGCAAGTATAATATAGTTTTGAGATGTGAAGTACACTACATCAGAAGGGAGTGTTGTATACTGTTGTGTGAATGTGTGTTGTGTTGTGTTGTAGTTCCTGTATCTGCAGGACGTCCCTGCAGTGGAGAGCTCAGGCCACTCCAGATCACCCTCTGTTTCTACTGCTCAACGCCAAGGTATCTCTCTCTCTCTCTCTCTCTCTCTCTCTCTCTCTCCTCTCTCTCTCTCTCTCCTCTCTCTCTCTCTCTCTCTCTCTCTCGTCTCTCTCTCTCTCGCTCTCTCTCTCTCTCTCGTCTCTCTCTCTCTCTCTCTCTCTCTCTCTCGTCTCTCTCTCTCTCTCGTCCTCTCCTCTCTCTCTCTCTCTCTCTCTCTCCGTCTCTCTCTCTCTCTCGTCTCTCTCTCTCTCTCTCTCTCTCTCTCTCACTCTCTCTCTCTCTCTCTCTCTCTCTCTCGCTCTCTCTCTCTCTCTCTCTCTCTCTCTCTCGTCTCTCTCTCTCTCATCTCTCTCTCTCTCCTCCCTCTCTCTCTCTCTCTCTCTCTCTCGCTCTCTCTCTCTCTCTCTCGCTCTCTCTCTCCTCTCTCGTCTCTCTCTCTCTCTCTCTCTCTAATGTCTCTGAGTATATTACTCACCGTTTACATGCAACCCAAATTACATGCTCGATCCCAATGTGTGTGTGTGTGTGTGTGTGTGTGTGTGTGTGTGTGTTCAGGGCACGGTGGCCAACACAGCGTCGTGTGTTCAGCTGCACAAGCGTGCGGAGCGAGTGGCGATAGCGCTGATGGAACGAGGCCGGCTGAACACTGGAGATCATGTGGCACTGGTTTATCCTCCTGGTGAGAGACACACACACACACACACACTCATATACTGGGGTCTGATGAAGGCCTGTCCTCTCTCAGGTCCTCATTCCTCTGTCCTCTACTCTGCAGGGATTGATCTGATCGCCACTTTCTACGGGTGCCTGTACGCCGGCTGCGTTCCCGTCACCGTCAGGCCTCCGCACCCACAGAACTTAACCACAACCCTGCCCACCGTCAAGATGATCGTCGAGGTAACCGGAGCTCTGAGCGCGGTGTACTAGTGGTGGAACCATACCCTCATGTCACCATTCAATACAGATCACCATACTCAACTCAATGAACAGGACAATAGAGACACCACAATAACAATATTCATGATTCTCAAGCGGAAAATACTGAATTATTGTAGATGAATATGCTTGATGTCTCTGACACTGACTAGATATATTTAAAATAATGTAGCACTTTTTACTGGTAACATCAGATATTTGGCATTATCAGGACCCACAAATATTCCCCCATTGCATGACTTTACATTTTATTCAGCATTATATATAGTAGTTTAATGTAGTACTGATGCTAAAACTCTGAAAACGTGAATTTTTTCTCACACAGTAAATTGAATTTTGGGTGAATTAATCACAACACGTTTTGTCACTATCCACGAATCATATTGTTGCATTGTAGCCGATGAACAGAAACACCGGCTCCGCCTTGTGACCCGCACAGTCTTTATTGTATTTGATAAAGTTCATATTTAGTTCATATTATTTGATTCATCAGGTATCAACAATTTTTTTCTTTTACAGGATTAATTAATTTACTATTATTATTTATAATTTTTTTTAATGATTTTTACGTATTTTTTTATTTATTTAATTGTTTTAAATGTATTATTTATTTGAATCTAGATTAATATAAGCATAATATAATTCTAAATTCATATACAATTCTAGATATAATATAATTTTTTTTTTTTTACAGGATTAATTCATTTACTATTATTATTTATTCATTTTTTAAATGTATTTTTTACTTATTTTCAATAATTTTAATTTTTTTTAATTGGTTTTAAATATATTATTCAGTTGAATCTAGATCAATATAAACATAATATAATTCTAGATTTATGTACAATTCTAGACATTATATTATTATAAAATTCTAGATTTTCTACAAAGATAATATAATGTGTATATACAGTATATATTTTAAATTTTTAAGTTGTGTGAATTAATATTAATGTCTCATGAATAAACATGAATTAATAATGAACAATAGTATATTTATAATGCTGTAAATACACCTAATGTAACAAATTGAACCTGACTCATTTTATTTTATTTTATTTTAAAATCATTTTATTAAATGAAATACATATCAAGTGATTCTGCAAACAAATGATGCCAGAACTTTGCTTTTTAATACTCCATTTTTGCATTTTATTTAATGACGTGGTCCATCTTTTTCTACCAAAATCTTTAATCTCCATATACTTTTTTGGGACCACAGTAGATAAATATTTATGAAGTCTTTAATATGACTAATAAGTATTATATTGTCCTTTAGCTACTGATCTGATCGTTGATCACTCTCTTGTGACTGTAACTGTACTCTCTCACTGCATATGATTGACAGGTCAGTAAGTCTGTATGTATTCTGACAACACAAGCAATAATGAAACTACTGAAATCCAAAGAGGCAGCGGCTGCTGTGGACGTTAAAGCGTGGCCGCTGATACTGGACACAGGTAAAGACATCACTTCCACCATAGTACTATTGGATAGTTCCCATTGTATGTAAAAGAAATATTAAAGAGCCCATATTATGCCTTTTTACAAAGTATTAGTTCCTGTCTCTATGAAGCCCCTCCTTCTGAAATGCACACTGTGCTCTGATTGGTCGGCTGGAGCAGTGTGTTGTGATTGGTCGAGAGTGTGTTTGGGAAATGTCCCACCCCTTACCATAACCACCAGTTTAACACACTACTAACTAACTCAACCAGGCCCCGCCCCTTTATTCTGCGTATGAATTATTTAAATGAGGAATATTGTGACGTGTTCGTTCCCGGAAGAAACTCAAGACTACAATGGAGGCGTTTCAGGAGTTCAGAAATAGAGACGAACTCCCGCTGGAGGGACTTTTTCATCCTCATCCAGCAACATTACACACTACAGAAAGTAAAAAAGCATAATAGCTCTTCTTTAAATTAGGTTTATTGGTTCCATTTCAGATGATCTCCCGAGAAAGAGGATCCCTCAGATCTACAAACCCCCCACCCCAGAGATGCTCGCCTACCTGGACTTCAGTGTGTCGACCACAGGAATCCTGGCTGGAGTCAAGGTGAATCTGTCTAACCCGTCATCATCATCATCATCATCATCATCATCATCATCCACGGGACAGTAACACTTTCATCTGAAAATGTGGGCTTGGCACTTCTAACAGCATGTGTTTGTCTCAGATGTCCCATGCTGCCACCAGTGCCTTGTGTCGCTCTATAAAGCTGCAGTGTGAGCTGTACCCGTCCCGCCAGATCGCCATCTGCCTGGACCCCTACTGTGGCCTGGGCTTCGCCCTCTGGTGTCTCTGCAGGTGAGAGACGAACGTCACGCTTCGGCTGGGAGGCCAGTTAAATCATGGGGAAAGGGACAGTTCACCCAAAAATGAAAATGATGATTTACTCACCCTCAAGTCATCCTAGGTGACATTCCTCCTTCAGACGAATACAATCAGAGTTATATTAAGAAATATGGCTGTTTCTGTTTTGAAGTCCATAAAAGTGCATCTATCCATCATAAAAGTGCATCCATTCATTATAAAAGTGCACTCATCCTGCACTTTTATGATGGATAGATGCACTTTTATGATGGATAGATGCACTTTTATGATGGATAGATGCACGTTTATGATGGATAGATGCACTTTTATGATGGATAGATGCACTTTTATGATGGATAGATGCACTTTTATGATGGATAGATGCACTTTTATCATGGATAGATGCACGTTTATGATGGATAGATGCACTTTTATCATGGATAGATGCACGTTTATGATGGATAGATGCACTTTTATCATGGATAGATGCACGTTTATGATGGATAGATGCACTTTTATGATGATAGAGATGCACCGATTGATCGGCTGGTGACCGGAAATTGGCCGATTTTCACGTGATCGGCCATGACCGGCGACCGGCCGGTCAGTCTGACATATGCCGATTTTATGCCGGTCAAATTAACTCGGGCGCCGCATGATTAACCTTTTGAGCGGTACAGTGACAGTCTCATATATGGGATTTTTATTTCTGTGCCTGAGAGTACGGTGCCACATTTAAAATGTTCAGTGACGTCGCATAAATGCCAGATTCAAACTGCTTTCGCGCGTTGGCTGGCGCTGAGCCAGAGTCGGACGCGTTCAGCGCTGTCATCACAACTAAGCAGTGTTTTCAACCTCATAATGTTTATTTTAGGTTTCAGATATTTAAATACACATTAGCACGAGTAAAACAATACATTTGGAGTTTGTAAAATACACACTGATGTCTGTGGAAGCAGCAATAACAATCTATTCAAATATAATTTGCCGACATGTGTTATTCATATCAGACAAACACAGTGGAAGTAACTATAAAGTTTACTCTATTCTTCTCCGTTCACCGGCCACTTTCTTGCATTTATTTCGGGAGAAACTGATGAATTCACATGCTGTAAATCCGACTGACAGGACAACATTGCGGACGCCCATCTCATGTTATAGATCAAGATTATTTATAAAGGTTTTTAAACGACCAAACACACTCACTTACACGTATTTGAGAATCGGAATATCAGATAGGCTAGTTGATGACATGGTAAGCAAGTTTGTGAATATTTTGAATAAAAAAGGAAAAGCGAAATAAAAGCGACACATCTGTCATACAGTATTATTGTGGCTGCGGTGTATCGCGTGACGCGTCGCCATGGAAACATTAAAGGGAACGTTCGCCTTGAAAAAACTCACTCGGGGGTGGGGGTGTCAGTTAGAATATTTTAAACTTACGCGTGAAAGGGTTAAAGAAAAGATCGAAAATAAATATTGGTGTGTGCTGTAAAGTGGTTAGAAAAAAATTTAATCGGAATCGGCTAAAATCGGTATCGGCAGGTCAAACTCAATGAAAAATCGGAAATCGGAATCGGCCTAGAAAATTGTAATCGGTGCATCTCTAATGATAGATGCACTTTTATCATGGATATATGCACTTTTATCATGGATAGATGCACTTTTATCATGGATAGATGCACTTTTATCATGGATAGATGCACTTTTATCATGGATAGATGCACTTTTATCATGGATATATGCACTTTTATCATGGATAGATGCACTTTTATCATGGATAGATGCACTTTTATCATGGATAGATGCACTTTTATCATGGATAGATGCACTTTTATGATGGATAGATGCACTTTTATGATGGATAGATGCACTTTTATGATGGATAGATGCACTTTTATGATGGATAGATGCACTTTTATCATGGATAGATGCACTTTTATCATGGATAGATGCACTTTTATCATGGATAGATGCACTTTTATGATGGATAGATGCACTTTTATGATGGATAGATGCACTTTTATGATGGATAGATGCACTTTTATGATAGATAGATGCACTTTTATCATGGATAGATGCACTTTTATGATGGATAGATGCACTTTTATGATGGATAGATGCACTTTTATGATGGATAGATGCACTTTTATGATGGACAGATGCACTTTTATCATGGACAGATGCACTTTTATGATGGACAGATGCACTTTTATCATGGATAGATGCACTTTTATCATGGATAGATGCACTTTTATCATGGATAGATGCACTTTTATGGACTTCAAAACATAAACAGTCATTCACTGCCATTATAAAGCTTGGAAGAGCCAGGACATTTTTTAATATAACTCTGATTGTATTCGTCTGAAAGAAAAATGTCATATACACCTAGGATGACTTGAGGGAGAGTAAATCATGGGCTAATTTTCATTTGAGTGAACTGTCCCTTTAATGTAATGCAAATGTGTGTGTTTGCAGTGTGTACTCAGGCCATCAGTCTATTCTGGTCCCTCCTCTGGAGCTGGAGACCAATGCGTCTCTGTGGCTCTCTGCGGTCAGCCAGTATAAAGCACGAGTGACCTTCTGTTCGTATTCGGTGATGGAGATGTGCACCAAAGGCCTGGGCTCCCAGACTGAAGCTCTGCGGGTCAGTCTTACACTTACACACTCTTCAGGTGCCGTCACATTTACTGGTGTTCGTGGACGAATCCAGTCCTTTTCACGTGAATCCCCATGCGGATTTCACTCATGTTCAAGTTGGTCATGCCAATTCATCGTGCCGACTGATTGGTTTGAAAGTGTCTACATTATTGATCGCTTAACAATATATTCAAAATGCAAAATATCACACATATAGTGTGACCGCACCTTTAGTCTACATAATGTGACACATAGTCGTATTTTATTATGACATTCAATCTTTGTTTTGAAAGAAATCAGTGCTTTTTTTCAGCAAGGATGCATTAAATTGTTCAAAAGTGACAGTAAAGACATTTATAATGTTACAAATTATTCTTTTCCAATGCTGTTCTTTTGAACTTTCTATTCATCAAAGAATCTTGAAAAATAAAATGCATCATAGTTTCCACAGAAATATGAATCAGCACGACTGTTTTCAACACTGATAATAATCATAAATGTTTCTTCAGCATCAAATCATCATATTAGAGTGATTTCTGAAGGATCATGTGACACTGAAGACTGGAGTAATGATGCTGAACATTCAGCTTTGATCCTTTTTGTGATTTGCGTTGTAAATTACATTTTACTATATATTACAACTAATTTAAATTATAATAACATTTCACTGTTTTTACTGTATTTTGATCAAATAAATGCAGCCTTGGTGAGCAGAAGAGACTTCTGTCAAAAACATAAAATAAGGATGTATTTCAGTGCCGTCAGCGTTTAATAAATTTAATAAATAAATATTAATGGTTATTATTTTTTACCTAAATTATTAATATAATAGTTTTACTTTATTATTAAAAAAATCCAGGTTCTGTTTTTCCTTTTTCTTGGACTGTATTTCCAATCTGTGTATCAACATATTGTAGGACGTCCCGTTTAGCTCACAGTAGTTTGACCTGCATCAGTTAAAGGCCATAAATCATGTCGTCTGTGTGTGTGACTTGTTCCATCAGTTACGGAACGTGAATCTGTCGTGTGTGCGGACCTGTATGGTGGTGGCCGAGGAACGTCCTCGCATCGCACTTACTCAGACCTTCTCCAAGATCTTCAAAGACCTGGGGCTCTCGACCCGGGCCGTCAGCACCACCTTCGGCTGCAGGGTCAATGTGGCCATCTGTCTTCAGGTGAGGGACCGCTTCACCTGTCTTTATGTACAGTAGGTGTGCGTTTAAAAGGCCTGTTCACACCGAGTGTGTTCACACCGATTATTACTGAACTCTCTCTGGGTCTTGTGTCCGTTATACTCAGAGATAGATGTCGAGCTGGTGATAACACATCCACTACGCTTTAGCTATGCGTGGATCACAACACTTAAATCTGCACTTTTGTTTGGAAATCCTCAATTTCTCCAAAGTTATGCGTGGTGTGAATAGTTTTGCCATAAAAAAAATTATTTGTAAAGCTGTGGCATCACTCTTGGTGTGAACAGGCCTTTATCTGTTGTTACTGTTTTTAAATGCTCTGTTTGACTGGCCTGGTTACCTGTCTGTAACTGTATGTACAGTATATGTATCTGTTTGTGTATTAAATGTGCGCCTGTGTCTGTCTGCTGCCCCATGCGCTCTCGTCGTAGCCCAACAGGCTGGGCAAGCTGGCAGAGCAGGTACTGTGACCCCGAGGGGGAGCGCACGGGTGCTAGCAGGGGCTTCAGGACGCTTGAAAAGCTCTGCTTCTCGTGTGTGTGTGTGTGTGTGTGTCTGTGTGTGTGTGTGTGTGTGTGTGTGTACTGTGACCCCGAGGGGGAGCGCACGGGTGCTAGCAGGGGCTTCAGGACGCTTGAAAAGCTCTGCTTCTCGTGTGTGTGTGTGTGTGTGTGTGTGTGTGTGTGTGTGTGTGTGTGTGTGTGTGTGTGTGTGTGTGTGTGTGTGTGTGTGTGTGTGTACTGTGACCCCGAGGGGGAGCGCACGGGTGCTAGCAGGGGCTTCAGGACGCTTGAAAAGCTCTGCTTCTCGTGTGTGTGTGTGTGTGTGTGTGTGTGTGTGTGTACTGTGACCCCGAGGGGGAGCGCACGGGTGCTAGCAGGGGCTTCAGGACAATTGAAAAGCTCTGCTTCTCGTGTGTGTGTGTGTGTGTGTGTGTGTGTGTGTGTGTGTGTGTGTGTGTGTGTGTGTGTGTGTGTGTGTGTGTGTGTGTGTGTGTGTGTGTGTGTGTGTGTAAATGCTCATGTGCATGACATAATGCTTTGCTTCCAATGTCTGAGTACCTAATACTTTGGGATTACTTTTTATTATATACATTATTTGTGCCAGCACTGTTGCCGTGTTTTATTTCAGAAAAGTAAGTAGATTTAAATATAAATATTAAGGTATTTTATTTTATTTACTTAGAAAATCTAAAAATATTTTTAACAAAATACGTTTTTTTTTTCTGAAATATGACTTTAATGTGACTAGATTAATATCTATTAGGTATTAATAATATTAATAGGCATTATTTTGGTCATTATATATATATATTGGGACACACCTCTTTATACACTATCAGTGACAGATGTGTTCATACGCCTGCGCTGCCTCTTCACAGCTTTTGTGCTTGGCCCTGCTCTTAATGTATATCTACTGTAGGCTTTGCCAAAGCAATGCTTGTGCTTGTAGAGTAGATCTGCTTTTATAGGAGCTGTGTTTGCAGTGCAGTGGTTATTCATGATGCTGACCATTGTAACCGCTGGTATGCCTCATTCCATCCTATAAGAGTACCATTAAATATATATATATTTAAAGTGATAGTCCACCCAAAAGTGACATTTCTGTCATCATTGATCCTCATGTGGTTCCAAACCTGTATGGCCTGTGGAACATAATAGAAGATATTTTGAAGAATGTTGGTAACCAAACTGTTTCAGTGGCCATTGACTTCCATATATTTTTGTCCTTACAATGGAGGTCAGTGCAAACCGAACCTGTTTGGTTACCAGCATTCATGAAGAAAAGTCAAAGGTTAGGAATGACATGATGGCAAGTAAAGGCTTGTTCACAGCAAAAATTATAACTTTATCAGCGTCCACACCAGCGGATGGTAACGCTCTGTTCATTATGAGCGCACACACAGTTCAACTTTAAATGCTCAAGCTCTTAAAATGTGGGTGAATTCTGCTTGGCTAATTGGCTGCCGCACTCAGTGTGTTTGTCTTGTTTCCAGTCCAAATATCAAAAAATTCTTAAATCAAGATGCATTTACGAAAGTAGTAAAATGACAAGATATTTCTTGTTTTTTGTTAATCAAAATTATATGAGTTTTTGCCTAAAACAAGCAAAATTATCTGCCAATGGGGTGAGAAAAATAATCTTGTTTCTGTTTGAATTAAGATAATTTTTCTTACCATATTGCCAGATAATTTTTCTTGTTTTAAGCAAAAATGCACTTAATTTAGTTTTTTTTTTCTTCCGGAAAACAAGACACAGTATCTTATGTCATTTTACTCATCTAGTAAATGCATCTTGATTTAAGAATTTGAAGATATTTGGACTGGCAACAAGAAAAAAAGAAGAAAAAAAAAAAGCATTTTTATTTTTTGCAGTGCAATGTTTTTATCATTCATCAGCTCTAAAAAATCGTTCTGAGACTAATCCATCTATATCATTCTTCTGTGTCCTTATCATTATAGTTGTGGTGTGGAATTCGCTATTCTCATAGAATTAGAACAATTATTAAATCTTTATAGTTATAGTTATCGTCTTTAGCACGAACACGCCTGAAATGATGACAGAATTGACTTTTTCTGGTAAATGACTATCCCTTTAAAAAAAATTATGACAAACTTCTCTCTGTTTCTTACATATGTTATGAAGGTAAAGTGTGTAATTTCTACATTTTGCTTAAAATATATTGACTGTTTTCAAACAGGTTGCCCTAAGCATCAGAGCTTAGCCCAATCAGAAACTCACACCATTGGTTAAGCCCGTGTTTCTGTGTGGAACTGGTCAAACAAACAGAGCTTGCCTTGATAGTGCCACAGAGCCACTAGTTTAACATGCCAGTGGATTATAGTTGTCTCTGCATATTAAGAAAAGCAGATAAAAAATGACACACTTTACTATATTACATGCTTGCAGTGATAGTGCTGTTGTTTGTTTCTAGGGCACCTCTGGGCCGGACCCCACCACAGTATATCTAGACATGAGGGCCCTGCGGCATGACAGGTGCTACAACACACACTTCTGCTTTTCCTGATGCTTATATAACTATATATAATGTGCAGGTAGTTATTAACTAATATGTTAATATGTCTAATTAAAATTAGACTCTTAATCTGAAAATTTGTTCCCACTTTATATTAGGTGTCTTTAACTACTATGTTATTTAAAATATAAATAAGTGTTAGGTTAAATGTTCTTCTTGTGTTGATGTTGTATTGTAAAACACTTGAGCTGATATTGAGGTGATACAGGTGAGGTTAGGACAGGTTTGGTGGTATGGGTCAGTTTAAGGGTGGGTTAAGAGGTAAAGGAAGGTCAGCAGTCTCATTATAGATGTAATTTACAGAAATCTGTAATTATTATTGATCTCTGTCTCTTTTTTTTACATTGCTCAGAGTGCGATTAGTCGAGAGAGGCTCACCACACAGTCTGCCACTGATGGAGTCTGGGAAGGTGAGAATACAGAATATACTGTATATGTAGTATGTTATCAATAAATATATAAACCAACAGTTTGAAATAATGACTATTTTTTATGTTTTTGAAAAAAGTATTTTATTCTCATTTATTTGATAGAACATATAGTAAAAACAGTAATATAAATTTATGTTTTCTATGTAAGGGTTAATGCCCTTCGAGGTGTCCATTGTCAGGTATTAATGGACGACGGCTCAGCTCGTAGAACCCTTCAGTTTACTGCCTGTTGCTATGGTTACTCACAGCTGATGTAGCCAGCGCATTTATTTATTAAAGGTAGGGTAGGTAGGATTTTTCTAAAAAAATATTATTTCAAATTTGTTTAAACTGTCTTTATATACCAATACATAATTAATATGTAAGTGCTCTGAAAAAGAGACTATAAAAATCGAGTGACTGTAGACCTTTTAATCTGCAATAAACACAGCTCATTATTTCCATTCCGGACGAAACAATTGATTGGTTTGGGCGACTGTCACTCTCTCTCGCAACCATGGCTACCACCACTGTTGCTAGAAGATCTGCCCATATGCGCGCGCACCCGTTTGATTTGAGGAGTGCAAGAGAGGCGCGGAACCTACGAAGAGTAAAATTATGGCAGAGAAAGAGCATTCAAAATTCAAAGCACCTGCATATGCAGTCAGCGAAGGCAAACAAGGCAAAAACTACTTCCTCGGACCCTGGTTGCCCGCACTCTTGAACGACCTCCTCTGCTTCGCCCTCGACCCCGGACCTGTCCTCGAACTGACGATGCGGTAGCAGCTCCTTGTCTCCGGAGTGTAACGTTAGTCCTCATCAGAGTCAACAATGTTTTCATCATGGAAACTCTTACATGCAAAACACCGTATACTGTATGTTATGAATCTTACACGAAATTCACCTTCATCACAGTGTAACTGATGGTAATGGAAAAACGTGTATCAATGCAACCTGTTTTTAGCTTTGCCTTATAAATATATAGGTCGTTACCTATAAATATAGCTCGTTACCGAATCAAACAAAATATATTTTAAACTTTACCAGTATCGATATGCTAGCTTGATAGTGAGTAGCCTACTAAAAGCCATCTTATACTTTTATAGGTTATATAGAGATTTTTATACTCTCTTTTTCAGAGTACTTACATTTTAATTATGTATTGGTTTATAAAGACAGTTTAAACAAATTTGGAATGTTTTTTTTTTTAGAAAAATCCTACCTACCCTGCCTTTAATTTTGAACGGGTAAACAGTCAGTTTCACCAGAACTCCTTTACTAGGTGTCCTCTATCACTTTTTAATGGACACCCTGAAGCCAATCAGAATCGAGTATTCACCCAGACCATGGTATAATTGAATATATTGTAAAATATAAAATGTAATATAAACTGTAATTTTATTCCTGTGATCAAAGCTGAATTTGTCACATGATCCTTCAGAAATCATTCTAATATGCTGATTTGCTGCTCAAGAAACATTTCTGGTTATTATCAATGTCGAAAATAGTTGTGCTGCTTCAGATTTATTTGAAAAAATAAGATTTGATTTTTTTGGCACTTTATTTCAACAGTCCACTTTAGACATTTTACTAACTATGATTAACCTTGTAACTACATGTTTTTTTTAAACACCAACTGGTGCTCCTTGGACACATCATCAGTGGTCATGGGGTGTTTCGGGTCTTAGATCATCAGACACCCTCACTCGGGCGACCCAGCCGCGGGTGATCAATCCAAGTGGCGCTACCGCTAGCTACACCATGGCTCACCCTTCTTAATCCAGAGCCACCTTGACACTTTTTCTGCAGCTCTGATTATGTTATTGCCGGCTTTCCTTTCCTGCAATACTCTGATGCCAAGGAGACTGAATGTCAGGGTTCTGCCCTGGCAGTCTTGTCCGTCTTGTGAATTTTCAACGTTTCTTTGTTTGCCCTGTGTCTGACCACATGGCTCTGTCTTTGTTTGTGTTGGCCATGTGCTCTTCTATTCCCACCTCCTTGTTTCCCGTTACCACACCCCCTTGTTTAGTTGTTTAGGGTGGTTGTGGCGCAATGGATAAGATGCATGCCTTTGGTGTGAGAGACCCGGGTTCGAATCCACTGTGAGACATCAATGTGTCCCTGAGCAAGACACTTAACCCCTAGTTGCTCCAGAGGCGTGCGACCTCTGACATACAGTATATAGCAATTGTAAGTCGCTTTGGATAAAAGCGTCAGCTAAATGAATAAATGTAAATGTAGTCCTTGTTTAGTCCTCGTTTTCTTGATCATCTGATCCTCATGTTTATTTATTTTCATTTTATTTTGCTTTTATATCTTGTTGTCTTGGCCTGTTGAGTCTTGTCTTGTGTGTTGTCTCATATTGCTCCCTGGCCGTTGAATCTCCTGGTCTGGCAGCTAGTCTGGTTCCCTGAGCCTCTGGTTCCCTGAGCTGCTGCCTTGTCTCCATCTTTGGCCGTCACATCTTTGCTGTCTCATCCCGACCTACCTGTTCTCCAGTTGGGTGCCCTTGACCTACCTGTTCTCCAGTTGGGTTCCCTCGACCTACCTGTTCTCCAGTTGTGTGCCCTCGACCTACCTGTTCTCCAGTTGGGTACCCTCGACCTATCTGTTCTCCAGTTGGGTGCCCTCGACCTACCTGTTCTCCAGTTGGGTACCCTCGACCAACCTGTTCTCCAGTTGGGTACCCTCGACCAACCTGTTCTCCAGTTGGGTACCCTCGACCAACCTGTTCTCCAGTTGGGTACCCTCGACCAACCTGTTCTCCAGTTGGGTGCCCTCGACCTACCTGTTCTCCAGTTGGGTACCCTCGACCAACCTGTTCTCCAGGTGGGTGCCCTCGACCTACTTGTTCTCCAGTTGTGTGCCCTCGACCAATCTGTCCTCCAGTTGTGTGCCCTTGACCAACCTGTCCTCCAGTTGTGTGCCCTCGACTTACCTATCCTCCAGTTGGGTGCCCTTGACCAACATGTTCTCCAGTTGTGTGCCCTCGACCAACCTGTTCTGCAGTTGTGTGCCCTCGACCAACCTGTTCTCCAGTTGTGTGCCCTTGACCAACCTGTTCTCCAGTTGTGTGCCCTCGACCAACCTGTTCTCCAGTTGTGTGCCCTTGACCAACCTGTTCTGCAGTTGTGTGCCCTTGACAAACCTGTTCTCCAGTTGTGTGCCCTCGAGCTACCTGTTCTCCAGTTGGGTTCCCTTGACCTACCTGTTCTCTAGTTGTGTGCCCTCGAGCTACCTGTTCTCCAGTTGGGTTCCCTTGACCTACCTGTTCTCCAGTTGGGTTCCCTCGACCTACCTGTTCTCCAGTTGTGTGCCCTTGACAAACCTGTTCTCCAGTTGTGTGCCCTCGAGCTACCTGTTCTCCAGTTGTGTGCCCTCGACCAACCTGTTCTCCAGTTGGGTTCCCTTGACCTACCTGTTCTGCAGTTTTGTGCCCTCAAGCTACCTGTTCTCCAGTTGTGTGCCCTGCCCTATTGTTTGGACTGTGTTCCTACCTCACCTATCTTGTGCTGTTACTTTGTTGTCAATAAATAACACCCCTTGATTATTCTGCATCTGGGTCCTCCCTCTCAGAATTCGTGACACCGAATGCCCGATGTAAAGACTGCAAAACCCCTGCAGCCAACCTCAATGGGCCTTCCAACCATGTCTCCTACATCCCTCTAACCACCTCGAGATATTTCCCCCTTTTACGCTCATGGGCCTCCTCCATCCAGTCTTCCCAGAGGACAGTGAGTTCCAACACAACCACTTGCTTAGAACAGTCAGATTTTAAGACGTAATATGTTGTGCCTTGTTGTATGCTGATATTTACTCTGATTAATTCCAGTGCAGAGGGTATCAGCAACTGTTTTCAGCACCTGTTCATGGTACCATCTGTACCTCCCCTCTCCCAATGCTTTCGGGCAGCAGCTCAAGATGTGCTCCAGGGAACCTCTTCTCAGGCTCAGTGGGCAGTGGGCATGTTGGCTAGACCCCAGCAATACAAATTAGATGGACTTGGAAGGGCACTATAGATTGACTGGATCAGAAACGTGAGTCTAGCTAGATCTGACTTCCAAAGCTCTGCCCGGGTGATCTTGTGGGCCACTGCACTGTCCCAATTAGTCCAAGCTCCCTGCTTACACATAGCCACCGTCCTACTCCATCGTTCCTCTTCTGCCTCTGCACGGATCTCTCCCTGGAGCAACTGACGTCTCTCTCTCCCCTGGGCTTTGTCGTAGCAAGGTCTTCTAATGCTACCCAGCCTGGCTCATCCGGGTGCCACAGAGCTTACCAGGATGCCTTTCTCAGCCCTTCTTCTCTTTAGGGTTAGGGGTTAGAATTAGGGTTAGTATAAGTTGACATGTAGTTGCAAAGTTAATTATTGTCAGTAGAATGTCTAAAGTGGACAATTAAAATAAAGTGTTACATATTTTATATACTATATAAACTTCTCATATTTCTCAACACACACAGATTCTGCCTGGGGTGAAGGTTATAATCGCCAACACAGAGACCAAAGGACCTCTTGGAGATTCTCATCTGGGAGAAGTGAGTTTCAAATATGGCAGCAAGTGTTACAAAATGCAGAGAACAACATGTGGCATGTTACCAGAAGAGCCTGTCAAAATGTCTGTATTATGTATTATAATGTGTAGTGAGTTGATGCGACTGTATTAAAAAAAACAGATCTGGGTGAGCAGCCCCCATAATGCCACAGGATACTATACGGTTTATGGCGAAGAGGCGTTGCACGCGGACCACTTTAGCACCAGACTGAGCTTCGGTGACACGCAGACGGTCTGGGCTCGCACCGGATACCTCGGCTTCCTGCGCCGTACAGAACTCACAGATGCCAGTGGAGGTACTGTATACATGAGATGAAAACCAAACACACTAGTGTCCCTTTTCAGGATATTTCTGAGGTGACTTTTCTATTTAAAATTATTCTCAATAAAAAGCTGATTCGCTGTACACCCTGACAAATTTAATAGCTACATTTTCTATTTAATTTTAATTCATTTTTGCTGTGCACTCATATCAGTAATGACAGCAAGAACAATTAGTTGTGTCGTCCAATAAATCAATGATGTTTTGCATATTATTCCAGAGAGACATGATGCCTTGTATGTGGTTGGATCTCTGGATGAGACTCTAGAGCTGCGGGGAATGCGTTACCATCCCATTGATATTGAAACGTCTGTAATAAGATCACACAAGAGCATTGCAGAGTGGTAAGCAATATTTTTAAAATGTTTTCCTTGTACCTCATAGAATTAGGTTTTAATGGATCAACCTTTTATGTAACAGTAATACTATAACAGCAGATTGTTTTAATCTTATATCTTTAACTGTAATATAGAGTTTTATTACATTAGAACATTAGATTTTTTTTGTCATTTTTCAGTTCATCCATGACACTAGCTTAAAAATACTATTCTTAGTTCTGTAAAGCCTACTGTATCTGATAGACAAATTTCTAAGGCCTATAAAATGATCAATGTTAAAAAACAGGTTGAAAGACCTTTACCACACAATCTACTACTGTACATGACTTTTGTCGTCTGAATGATAGTTAAGACTTATTTAGCAAGTAAAAGTCTTTTAGTTTAATTGTAAAAACGTCCACCTTCAGCCCATGGTTCAGCAGCACCAAATTGCAGCTTTCTAGTAATCCTGAAGACCTTGATTCGCTTGTTCAGGTGTTTGATTAGGGTTGGAGCTGAACCTTGCAGGACATTGGATCTCGAGGGCCAGAGTTGAGAACCCTTGCTTTACAGGGTTATCAGTATCTTTGACTTGCAAAAATATCAAAACATTGTTCAGACAAGTTACTTTTCCTTAGAAGCAATTGCATTATTAAAGGAAGTTTTGATTTAAAGAAAATATAAGAAACATGGATCTACAGTATTTGTGTTGCCACAGAATATGTTTACTCATTTTCTACCCAAGTAGCAGTGCTTCGCCTGTGCCAGACTAAGACAATGCATGCACTGAGACAAAAATGCGTTTGCCCACCTATCTAAATGTAGGGGAGATGGTGAATAACCCCTATTTCAAAAAACGGTGGCGTATTCCTTTAAGCATACTTTTAAAAAGAGTATTTACTTTAAAATAATAGCCTAGTGTAAACTCAATGTAATGTTCTCAGACACTTGACATTCAATTCAATTGAATGTTAATTGCAATTATATGAAAAGGTTTTGTTTAATTTGATATTAAATGCAATTAGCTTAGCTTTGACCCACTTAAGCAGGACTTAAGTACATCTTTATATGAAATAATATATAAATAATTTCATGATTACTTCTGTTGTCTTTGAAATACTTTCTCTGATAATCAACCACATGCCACAAATGCTGTTGATCAAGGTTCGTTTAACTGGAAGCATTCTTTTAAGACATTATCAGTATGAAGTATTTTGTTCCATTGGTAGAGTGAATTCAGGTTCACTTTACAAGTCATCTCAATGGCAAAAAGTGTCCCAATCATCCTGAATTCACCCTTAGAATTTTTTTTATTATTATTTTTTTTTTTTACAGCCATGTTTTGCAGTGTATGTAATCTGCTTTTTCTACCTAATTAAATATGCCTCCCTTCTTCTTACTCTCTCCTCAGTGCTGTGTTCACATGGACTAATCTACTGGTGGTGGTAGTGGAGCTTGAGGGGTCAGAACAGGAAGCCCTGGACCTTGTTGCCCTGGTGACCAATGTGGTTCTGGAAGAGCACTATCTCATAGTAGGGGTTGTTGTGGTAGTGGACCCTGGAGTCATTCCTATCAACTCCAGAGGGGAGAAGCAGCGAATGCACTTGCGGGACGGCTTTCTCGCCGACCAGCTGGATCCCATATACGTGGCCTACAACATGTGAGAATGTGTAATGTGGAGGAGGAACCAGATGCCAGAAAACTCTGCATATGCAAATTTACAAAGGAAGCATTAGAGGAAAGTTTGGACAGTCTTGCCTCTTCCTCCACACACATGAAGATTCCTTGATGGAGCTATGCAGTTTATTTTTTATATCAAACTGTCAGAATGCCTTGAAAATAAAACTCTGATTCAGTGGTCAGGGCAAATGACTTGATTTCATCTCCTGTTTTCTTGTGCGACAATTGAGTTCAGTTCTTATTCAAGCACACTCGTTCTGCACATACGACACATGCGTGTTGAATGTTCCCTGTGTGTGAGGAGGACCGGCCCAAATGGGCAGAGGAGTGCCTGATGTCAAAAGCAGGATCCAGATTCTAGGACCATTGAGCATTGAATTTTCAAGGGCATGTGAAAATGTGTAATACATTTCATTTCACAGCATTACTGTTGTAGCTGAAAAAAAATGTACAAACCCAAGTTTTGTTTGGTTTGTTCATTTTACATCAACACGCAAATCTTTGATAAATGTATTATCCGGAGAACGAATGGCAATAAGGAAATGGATATCGGAGTCTTTGTTTTCAAGAAAGCAGTACTGAAGGTGTGCTGTGGATATGCTGCTCCACGAATTCACAAGCTTATGCATTCCCAGCTAGTGTTTCAACATGAGCCTTAAATATTTTCATATGCCTGTGGATTGTTTGCAATTTGTGTTTCCCCATTCATTAAACCCATTCATGTATGAGCTTTTAGACTGTGCAGGATAGGAATCAGGGTAATAAATGTATAGATGAAGAGTCTTATTCAGGTAACCAAGTCCCAATCTGAAAAATATTTCTACTCAAATTTACATTTACAGCAGTTGTCATTTATTTAATTTTTTTTACAATGTATGACCATTCACGAGTAGTTTATCTTCTATTCCTGCAGAAGGTGACATTTTTAGTCTCCTACATATTACTGATTGAAAAGAAAGTATCCTTTTCCCTTAATTCATGAAAACATACCTAACAGATGGGACCGGTATTTCAGGAAAACTGACCACTGCAGATGAGGGCTTTTGATTTTTCTTTTCATTACTGTGTTAAAGAGTGATAATTGCTTGTATTTTCAGACGCACTGTACACCGCGTTGGCCAGCACTGTATAGACCACTTCTAACAATGCTTGCTTTCTTTTATTGTGCTCACCACGTAAACGATAGGCGATATGCCTGCTGTAATTATGTACAGAATTTGTTTAATAAGTTATTACTGAGACACCAGAAACATATGAATACGCTTGGCATGGTTTTTGCAGTGGCATGGAGGAAACCAGATGCTGCTCAAATCGAAGTTTCATTTCTTGATCAAACAGTAAGGAGAACAACATGAGTCACTATTCATGTAATATTTTATATTGCAATAGACTCAAGAAATGGTTTTGCTGCAAAGATTGTAAAGCACATACAGCATCTGTATCGCAGGAGGATTGTGTGACTGGTAATGTTCATTTTATTTGCAGTTACTGTATGTCATTTAGTGAATATTTGGTTGACACAGCTTTTGACTTCTATTAATATTTCTTAATAAAAACCATGCTTTTAAATTATTGGCATTGACATTTTTATTCTGTTGCCATTTTTAATACAGAGTTCACAGACATCTCTATCCAAAGTAATTTACATTGCATTCAAGATTTACATTTATTTCATGCTTTCCCTAGGAATCAAACCCATTACACATCGGCATTACTCTACTGTTTGTTACAAGAATGTCCAGTATACAATAATATAAATGCTAAATAGGCTATAACAGTAAGCAAGAAGAGAAGCAGACTTAGAATTATCAAAACATGATTACAAAGATATAAGAATTTCCAGTATGCATGGTAGCAGTACTAAACAGATTAAAAAAAGAAGATCAGCATTGTTACTTGAAAAGATCCTCATGATCGTCTCAGTGGAACATAGTCTGTAATTTCAAGCTACTTCAAGAAATGTATTCTTCTATTTTTTCCAAAAGCTTTGTTGCAATATCCAGTGCACTTCTAGCATTATCAAAGCTGAACTGCTTGTTTGGAATGTGAGGAAATGGGTGATAGTTCGGATACTGAGTTTTTTTGCCATCAACACCAAGTTCAGTCAGTTGCCTCACAGTGTTTGGTAAAGAAGTCAACTGTGGGCTGTAATGGGACACCTGCTGAGCAAGGCTAGTTATTGAGCAGTTGTTGGAATGCTCTCCACTTCTCCTGTACATTGCTGCTATCAGGGCTTTTTCCACAGCCTGATGCACCTTAAACAGACACCACTCTGAGCAATCTCCTCCAGTGTCATTGTGAGCTGCGCTGATGTCACATTGAGCCTGTTCATACCAGCGCTTTGCCTCTTCTGTGTTTGGCCTTGGTGTTTCTCTGTGGTATGACCAAAAGTTATAGTGTCTTCTAGAGTGGTTCTGATAGAACCTCTCGCGTCCCCTCCTGTGGCTTCGTGCCTCTGTGTTCCACGTGTCATAGAAATGTTGAAAGTCTCTACAGGTTGAGGATGTGGTATGTGCAGTTTTCCCTTGTTGTAGTTCCTCAATTCTTTTCTGCAGGTATTTGAAAGCCTCATGGGCTAGTTCTTCGTTGCCTGGATTCTTGTCTGGATGCCACCGGAGGTAGAGACGTTTAATGGCTTTTTGTCTGTCCTCACTTGACATATTCCAGATTTCATTTAAGCTTCGATCAATTTCTCTTTTGATTTCTTCAAATGTCCCTGGAAAGACTCTTTTGGGTGGAGGCCTGGATGTAAAAAAACGTTCTATATCTGTGCAAGTGGACCCTGTGTTGGGTGGAGGCCTGGACGTCAAAAGACATTCTATATCTGTACAAGTGGACCCTGTTGACACAGTTGCCTTCTTTTCTCGTTTAAATTGGTAAAGGTCAAGAGAGCTTACTTCAATGAAGTCATCACTGCCAACTTGTATTTTATATCTGGCAGGAAATTGTCGTATTTGTCCCATTGAATCATCTAGTCGGTTGATAACAATGGCATAGAAATATTCACCAGATCCGTCCTTGCTGAAGCCAACATACTCTCCACTTTCAAAGTTGTTGAGGAAGTTCATATCAAGGCAGTCATGCCATTCTTCAGGTATAAGACATCCAGGTTTCGGTAAGGCATTGTGTCCTTCCTCGTGGCCACTGTTATGAATCCCATGCTTTGCCAAGGTTTTCTCAACATCCTCCATGTTATCACACAGCAGAAGTTGCCCAAGGACTAGAAAGCTTGAGGTGGTCAGACAGTTCTTTAGAAGAGCATTGATTTCTTTAGTAAGACACATATTAACTTCATTTACTACTTTTGGGACCATGTCATCATTGTGTTTCAAGTAGAAACTGCATCCATCTTTCTTTCTTTTTACATAAACATCTGTTTCAACCTTACTACCTTCAAGTGGCTCATGGTTTAACAGAAGTTTAGTCTGAAGAGTTTTGCAACAGATAATTTGAATCTTAGAAAATATTTCTTCACACTTTCTTGCAGCTTCAGACTGTGAAACCCCACCTTTGCTGTCTTCTCTGATGAGACAGACTAGACCATGAAGAAATGCAGCAGAAGACAAGTGTTTGTCAAACCAGCCACTAAATTCACATTCCCCTTCATCACAAAATTGGACACTTGCTCCCTCCAGGTTTTCAGAAATTACATCCGAGAGAAATTTGGGGCGAACTTGCTGAGGAAGGAACTGCAACAATGTTTGATGTTCATAGTGATCATTTCCAAGATGACAGCAGTCTAATTTTTCCAGCAGTTTCAGCTTGGCTTCCAATGGACCCTCAAGTCTTGCGGGCTGGAAGACTGTGTCATTGTAAAACAAAGTGTTGGATTCATAGAGTCTTCCATCTGTTGATGGAAGATAAAGTGGGTTGTTTTGGAAACAGGTTTTGTTCTGTTCCTCTTTCAGCAGGCAAAACAGCTGTTGTACAACACGCTTCACAGCTTTCTGCTGGTTTGCCTGAAGGCTGTCTTTGTCAGAACTATCAGAATAGATTTCTTGAAGAACAGTGATAAGTTGATTGACCGTGGGCCTCTCCTTTACACCGATCTTCTTAAAGAAATCTTCAAATTTCATATACTTTGATGGAATGCGGTACAAATAAGGCCTAAACTCAAGAGCATCATGTAGCACAAGTGCTGTCTGCTTTGACTTCACAAGTTTTGTCCCGTTTTCCACTAAGATAATGGGGAGGTCTGTGAACAGAGAGGCATCAAAATGTATTGACTGAAGGTATGCGTATGATCTGCTAAATACTGCGTTTCTTGTTTCCAACAATGTGTTAGTGTCACACTGAGACCTACAGATGTTTTTCAGATTAGCAGCTATTTGTCCAAGGGGTGGAGTCTCCAAGGCTCCGACATCCTTCAGTTTCTTTATGAGATGTGAAGAGCAGAGTTCTGAAGGTAGGATTGGCATAGATGTCCATATCAGATAATGGTGATCAGTGTCTCTGTCAATCAATGATCCACTGATTGCAACAACCTCCCTCTCTTGAGCAAAGGCCTTGTGATAATCACAAAGTTTTTGCTGAATTTTCACTGGAAATATGAATTTAATGTTAGCAATTCTGTTCAGTAATTTAGAGTTTTTGTCATTACTCTTTGACAAAACAGTCCTAAACAGGAGATTTGATCTTTCCTTAAGAACATCTAGAGGACTGTTGCCTCTAGTTTCAGATTCAATTTGTTTTGCAAACTGAATGATTTCCTCATCAGACACTTCATGTTTCAATCCAAAGTCCTTTAAGAGACGATGTGCTTTAGTTTGTTTACCTTGGAAATTGTCCCAAAACTTTTTTGGCACAAATCTCTCTTTTGGAAGCATTACCCTGTAAAGGGATACACTGTCATCATAGAAGTATGAAGCCACCTGTAGAGAGCCATGGATGTCTCGAATAAATCTGACGTCTCTCATTGCAGAGACAATCCTGGGGTCCACTGGTCTAAATTTCACTAACAACCGCATTAAATCAAGAAGCTTGGCCTCTTTCATCATGTGCACAGAAGGAAGAATAAACTGTACACAGAACTCCAGATCATCTAGAATCCGAATGCTTAGAATTTCTGACAATTCTAAGTTTATCCAGATGTGCTTGAGGAAAATACAGTCACATCCATCGACATGGTACAAGTTTGGGAAATCATTCTGATGCTCAGAATTTAGAATGAATATGATTCTGTGTAAATCAATCATTTCCCGTTTTCCTGTTATTGACTCAAACAGGGGCAAGGACTTGAGCATCTTCACATGTTGACTCTTCTTTTTGGAATCTCTGATCCCATTCTGTAAGAAGCGTTGAAGATCTACACATTCATCTTTTGAGAGCTCCTCAAACTGTGAATGAGGTACATGATAAACCTCTTCTAAAACAGCATTGCTGTCTCCTGTTTGCAGGAGCTCTGGATTCATATACTTGAAAAGTAAGTCTTTGAAATCAATGAAAAACCTGATGTTTAATTTCATGAACCCCAGTTTTATGAGAATGGAAGCGATTTTTTCATCTGGCTTCAGAATCACTTTTGATACGTTTCCCATTGTTTGTAAGAAATGATTGCTATTTTGACTGGGGCAAATGACTGGTAAAATAGGACTGTTATCAAAGTGCTTTTTTATCTCACTGTAGACATTCATCTTTTCATTTTGGTAGAATTGCTCTTGATCCTCAAAGAAGCTCCATAAAGTTTTCAGCCATTTGATCGTCTCTGTCTCCGCTTTGTACAGCTGGCACCTTTGATCAGGTAATGACTGACTGAGCAGCTGCTCAAGTTTCCATTTCAAATATTCAGCTGCCATGGCAATTGTTAAGCCCTTAATATACTTTCCGTTCTGTAGAATTTGAATGTGATTTCTAATGACATCAATATCTGCAAACAGTTCATGGTGTCCTTGAAAAAGACTGCTAAATCTTGATATCAGCTTTGGGGATTTAGAGTCAAAGACTCTTAACATCTGATCTTCTGTGAGGAGAAGAGGCAGCCCATTGAGGTCATGGACATTTTTCTCATTGGCATTTGTCAAGCAGAAGCTCAGAAGTTTTGAACATCTTGTTTTGTTTTTGATCAAGGTCTGGTTGATGGGCAAAGGCAAACTACTGGTTGTCTGTGAAGGATCATTTAACGATCTTTGCTTCAAGAAGTTCATCACTGTTGAAGCGCTGACTTCTGTCACATTCACACCAGCTGCTTTAAAATTATTTTTTATTTCATTAATTTTGCAGGTGTTTGGCACTAATTTCATCCCGATGTCATCTAAAATTTGGAAAATTCTTTCATGGTCATCAGTTGAAAAATATGGACAATTTTCTGAATGTGGTTTAGATGGACTGCACCAGGTAACTGTGTATTTTTGTTGTGAAAGATGTGATGACTCAACAGAAACAGCATGTACAGTGGGTATGACAGGAAGATCACGTTGGCTGATTGATCTATAGACCTCATGGATCATCTCATGCCAGACTTTGTCTACTTTCTGTGAAATGCATGGAAAGTAATTAAGGCAAGACGTCTCTAGTTGTGACTTGAGGAATACAAGAGCTGTAGGTGTATCCTTCTTTATGAATGAACACAGACATAACAGGAGATCTGCATAGAGTGTTGAAATTATGTTTACTTTCAGTGACTGGTTCCACTCAGTCTTCAGACTATCACCATCCTCTTTCCACAAGTCCCTTCTAGAAGAATCTACTTCAAAATTTGCATTCACATGAACTGGTAAACCAGTTTGTCCAGGTAAGGGTAAAGAACAAAATGCCCTGCCAGTAAATGTGTGGTTAAATGAGCTTTTCCATGTATCATGTAAATGGGAGCTCTCTGGTGTGCGGATCGTTACTTTGTTAAATGAGCTTTTCCAACATGCAGCCAGAGCAGCTTGAGGAACTTTGAAATGATCTTGCTTGTTTTTCCTCTCATGGATTAGTTTTGAGAAACCAAAGCACTCTGCAATGACCCACTGACTTTGTTTAATTCCAGATGAGATTTTCATGGTGTAGATGGTTTTGCAGGGTTCAGCTGTTCCTGACATCAGGGATTCTCGAACATGGCTGTGAAAGTTTTCCTTGTTCTTCTCTGTATATGTCTTTTCAACACCAAAAAGACATTTAGTTTGTGTTCCATCTTCACTGATCTCCATGAACTGTATTTTTGTGATGTGTTTCAAGAAGAGAATAAGTCCTTCAGGATCTTCAGTCAAGGCAGAGTAAAGTTCCTTCATGTCACGGTCTGTGACTGTGTGTCTAGATATTTCAGATTTTTCTGCCATTTTCTCTGTTCTGAGAGGGAGCCTGAACATGGTTCCAGAATTGAGTGGAAACATTTCTGGAAGAAAGGTATGATAAACATCCTCAAAAGATTTTTTTAATTCATCATCAACTGAAAACATGCAGCCTGGGGACTGTTTTGTTATGCCTTCCACATATTTTAGATTTGGATCAGAAATGCAGAGCCATTTGTCACCGGTCAGTATAGATGGACAATCTGTCAGATGATACACAGAATTGAAGCCAAGTCCATATTTTCCAGTTCTCCCTAAAGTCCCACGTTTTCCTCCTTCCCCCAGCTGCTGAATCCCCTGCAGATCATCATCAGAAAATGTTCTGTTGTTGTACACACAAAGAGCCGGGCCTTGAACCGGTTCCCATTTCTTCCCAAAAATCTTTTTTGTCTTATGTTTTCTTTTGTCCCACACAAAGTGTATTTCTGTTGCCTCAGCATCATCAGCATTTTGAATGAGCTCTTTTAGAATATCCTTTTTAGATGGATATGCATCAATTATATTTTTTATTCGGACAGTTAGTTTCTCTGTTTGTCCAAACTCTTTGGCATCTAGGGAAAACCCACTGACCAAATGATTCTTCAGAGTATGGTGTCTTGTTGTCATTACACCAAAATGACAGGCCACAGAACGAGGTATCAGATCATGGGCGAGCTTGACACCAGCTGAGACAGGCATCCATGGGCTGTCATTAAATCTCAGCTCTTTAGAAGATGTCAACACGCCTCTCTCATCAGGCATGAGACAGTTTGTAAGCTTTTCTTCTTTGATTTTGTATAGCCCATTTATGAGTATTGCAACACACTTATGGAGGTCTGACATGGAAAGAGGGTGAGATCCATTTAAAGCCTTCATTTTATGTAGTGCAGCAACAAATTGCTCTTTTGTGAACTGTTTTTTGATGCCAAGGTAATGCCAGAGCCTCTCAAATTTGGAGAAGATGACTGGAAGCACATAGAGATATGGTTTCTCCTCAAATTGTTCACTTCTGGCCACTGACCTCACATTTACAAATTGATCCTCAATGAAAATGAATGGAAATGATTTTGCATGCTCAATAATGGGAATGGGATCTTTCTGTTCCAACAAGTAATAGTTGAGATATTCATAGCAAGAGTGAGCCATGTTGAAGAGAACAGTATTTTCAAATGTATCACAGTGTTGGTGTGCTTTTAACAGCTGCTGAAGCACCGTCTCAACTGGTGGATTTGTCAGTACTTTCAGTTTTTGGAGAACTGGATCATAATTGTGTATTTGAAGGTTTGAATGATCAACTGTGAATCCAGTCATGCTTACTAAATTGCGACATCTGTCATTGTAAACTTCAGAGGGTTTTTTAAGAATGGTGATGTTCTTGTTTTGCTGAAGTAAAGGAACTAAGGCAGGAAGGAATGGTATTTGAGACAGTGTGTGCCAGTGCAGATAATTCACATCTTCTGAGGAGTCTTTCATTGACTCCACAAGGCACTGAAGACGTTTATGATATTCAGATTTATCCTGTTGCCAAAACCTGGATATCTTCCCTGCTCTTTCTATGATGTCCTCTAAAGGGAGGTGGTCACTCAGCATTCCCAAATCTGAAAGTCGTTGAATCCTTTTTGGAGAGAAAAAGTCATTTTCTGTTCCTTCAAGAAAGCGTCCTTCCATAAGTTCATACAAACAAGCCATTTTGCCAGAAGGATTCACAAGTCGCTTGATTAATTGAAGCTTCTTACAACTCTGTGTTGGAATACAAGGGTAGCTTTTCAGTAGGTCATCAACAGCAGGATCATTCAAGTCAATGGCATTCAGCACAAGAGTATTTCTGCTGTGTGTGTCCACAGAACTCAAGTTCTCAAAAACAATTTTGTAAAACTTAGGCCAGTTGATTGTTCTCTGTTTTATCTCTGGCTTGAAGCCACAATCATTGAAACTCTGTCTCACCCATGATGGGAGAGAAACAACACTGGAATATGAATCTCCCAAGCTCAAGAACACTTTCATGGCAATGTCACCAATTACTCGGCTCTCCTCAATTTTTGGATTTAGAAATCTCACATTGTCCATAGAACACCAATTATGTCCATTGCTGAAAAGCTCCAGAGATTTGCCATTGGCATTCTTCACAACTGCTGAGTAGAATGACTCAACCATGGGTAAAAATGCTTTGCTTACTGTCTCTGTGTTAGGCCAGAATGTATGGAAGGAATAGTTCTGGATATGTCCATTTTGGGCCATTGTTTTCAGCTCAAGCAGTGTAGTGATGTAAGCAGAGGTTACAGCATCTTTCAGTAAAGCTTTGTTCCACTTAGACTTCACTCCTTTTTCCCACAGACTTTTCCTATTAGATGTGACTGCAAAAGTTCCATTGACATGGACTGGAAGACCTGTCTCAATTGAGAGAGGAAGAAAGCAAAAAGCCTGGCCTTCATGCTTCAGGCTTTCATCAGGAGACCATGAATTAGTTTTTGCATCTTTATGTAAAGGAACAGCTATACCTCCAATTGGAAATGAAAACACATGTTCTTGTTCAGTTCTTCTCCGGAACATTTGCAAAGAATCATGTGTCCCAAAACAGGAGTACAAAAGCCAGTACTGGGTGAGGGATTTATCAGAGTTCTCCTGAACTATTTTAACAATGTGTGCTTTGTTGACGTCAATAATGTTGTGGCATTTGGAATCACTATTTCTGAAGGTGTTCTCGATCTCTTGGAGACGTGTGTCATTCGAGACAGGATATGAATTCATGACTTCTCTGGATATTTTGAGAGGAGTCTGAATCTGGTCATTCCATGGAGGAGCCGATGCGTTTTCAGGGACAATTTGAAGGGACATAGATGTAATGCTCTTCAGAAATAGCAGGTGTGTTTGTGAATTGTCAGTCAAATGATTTTTAAAACTCATAATTCGCTCTTCATCATATACCTTTGAACTGATCTCTGACTTGTTGGCCTCCTCCTGAGTGCGAAATGGTAATTTAATCAAGGTGCCATTGTAAGCTTTCTTGCTGTTTTGCACTGACAAATCACAATCAAAAATTCCTTCATAAGATTTAAACTGTCCAGGAAACCTTTTGTACAGTCGTTCCTGGAATGGGTCAAGTTTAATTCCTGGGTTTCCATTGCTGAGAATGTGCTTTTCCAAATGGGTGACATTTGGATCAAGAATGAGAAGGCTTTTCCCACTCAAAATCGAGGGAATATCACTCACATGGTAAACAGCATTAAATCCAAGCCCAAACTTTCCAATCATCTCAACTTTTTTTTTCCTTTGATGCTGACCCCACTTTGACAATGTTTCTCCAATCTTCTTGTGAAAAAAGCTCATTGTTGAAGATCCAAAGGCATGGTCCATTGCAGAGAGCCATTCCATGATCAAAGAGAGTTTCAGGGGGCTCTTTGTGTTTTCTGAAGTCAAGGAGGAATTTACATGTGGTTGCCCCAGCATCCTCAGCATTTTGTAGGAGTTCTTTGAAAATGTCACTTTCTTCATCATACTCTTTCAGAATGTTTTTAATTCTTTGAGTAATTGGTTCAGATTGCCCACACTGTTCTATACCAAATGACTCTTGCTCTGCTTGTATGAGCTGTGGTTTTAAGATGCGAGTACTTAAGAATGGGACTTTCAACCACCTTGCAGTGATGGGTAGAACTTCTTCATGAATGACATAAAACTCCTCATTGTCTTGTATCAGGTCATCCAGTCCTTCAGCACTGATGTCACAGAAGACTGTTTTGGACAAAGACTGCAGAGTAAAGTTTTGATTTTGTGCCATGACAGGCACAGGGGTACTGTCCTTTAAAAGCTTCTCATTTTTTCGCATCCAGTCAAGAATGACAATTGACACTTTACGTTCTGTCAAGTCTCCATGAGGAGGATACCTGCAGTCAATTCTTTGTTTTATGTCATGGAGTATGTCTTCAATCTCTTCATCGGACAGTGTTTTCTTCACTCCAACTTTTATTAGCAGGTTTTCATATTGCAAAAACTCTTCAGGCACTTTTTTGATGTAGGGGCTTAGATCCAATTCAGGTGGATAGGCTAAAACTATATCTCCTGGACAGACAAACTCACTTTTATTCCATATCCAGGGGATGCTTCTTGTGTCCATTAAATCTGTGAAATTTCTCATGTTGTCTTGCATGAATTTGTAAATACTGTGCAGCTCGGATTTAAACTGAAAATCTGAATTTGGGTTGACCATTGATCTCAGTGCAGAGAGGTTGTTCAAGACTTTTTCAGCAGGAGGGGGTTCATAAAGTCCAAGATTTTTGCAGACATGTCCTGTTAGCTCAGAGGTAAGTGGCATTACATATCCAACAATTGAAGAATACTTTGAATCCCTTACTTCAGTCGGTTTATACAGACCTCTCTTAAGATTTCTACAAATGCTTCCATTCAAGAACTTTGGATTTTCACAGGGAACCCACTGCCTTTGCTTCAGCTCTTCTATCTGCGCCTTGGTGAATTTTGAAAGGAAATCATTCTCATTCAGGACTCGAACAAGAGTATGTGCTTTTTTGAATGCCTTATCAGGTGAGTGGACAAAAAGCTTTTCAGTATGATTTATGACTTGGAGTATATTTTCTGTTGATATTTCTTTTTGCTCTGTCCTTAGGCCAAGGCGCCGCAAACTCTGAAGCATTTCCTCTGTCTTTGTGTAAATAGGTGGGGGAAAGAAATCTGCTTCGAAAAAGTCCTGAAATGTCCTGTTTCTTGGATCAAAAACATCTGAGGCGTGTTTGTGTTCTCCATGAGTTGTCTCAATAAATTTGAGCCTTTTAGTTTTCATGAGCAGCTGCTTACTTTGTGAGAGTAGAAGGCTACCATTAGTCAATATCCAGGTCATTACTGTCTGTTCCTCCCCTTTTTTGAAAGAGGCTGCCTCAATGCAGTCAACCAAACAAACAGCCAACTTAGCGGCATCCAAGAGTTCAATATTCAGAAGAGTCAAAAGTCTGCGATCAGCTTCATTTGCACACTGTACAATGGTCTCAGGCATTGGCAGATCATTTGGAATGTCTGGTTTGGTGGTTGAAACAACTGCTTGCTTTGATTGAACTGCAATATATTTCCCAGACATCATTCTGAAGATTGGCAACATGGAAAGCAAGTTCTTTTCAGCATTTGAGAGAGAATCCAAAGAAGAGAGGTACACTTTCAACTCCTCTTTTTCCTGTGATGAAGCAGAGGCAATGCCTTTGATGACCTTATCTCTGTGTGAGTTCACAAAGACTTGTAGAACACTTCTTGGTGAAGCAGGAAGAACATACCTCTCAATGTCATGATGTCTAAGACACACATCTCTTTTTATGACTGTACACCCCACCATCCTTAACACTTTCTGAACATGATCTGACAAGCTAGATGCTGTGCTACTCTGAAAAATCAAAGTTGTGTTACTCTGCAACCTTGCTAACAGTACAGAATTGCCTGAACTCTGTAGTGGCTCCAGTGGTATTAAAGGCATGTCAATAAAGTGATTTAACTCATTCCATTCAGTGCTAAGAAACTTCCAGAATTCAGCCAGCCAGCTCTTTGGTGGATGATGATCTTCTGCTGTTTTCCATGTCACATAACCTTGGGTCACCTTCCAGTCCATGGGTAAGTGCTTCCTGGTGAGTGCAACAACATGATTTGCATCCAATTCAATTATGTTGTATGTGCCTGAAAAAATAGTGAGACCAGTTTCACAAACATTTATGATGTTAATGTCATATTATCATAAGCATATAAACAGATTTCTTACTCATTGTTGCTAGTTTCCTTAGCTGCATAGTGCAAACATGGCTCAGATCGTTGGGTATAAATCTTTCTTTACAAAATGGCAGCAATGTTCTAAACAAAGAAAAAAGAGATCATTAATACTTTGACAACACAATATAAACACGCTAAACAATTAAAGTAGGAAAGAGACAACTTTACCGTGAAAACTTTTCATTGTCGATCAAAACAGTGTTCTGCACTTCATTGCTAAATGAAGTGAAGGTTCCATCACTGAGAGGCAGAAGCTTAAGACCTTGTAGCTCTGTGTACTTCTCATCACTGAGAGCAAATTCAAGAAGAGAGTATTTGTCATCTTTACTGAGGTTTTCCTCCTCACATCTGTGAAGGACATCTCTAACATAAGATGGAGTCACCCATGTCAAGGTATCATTTTCAGGGAAGATTTCTTGAACATCTTTCAAAATATTTTCTGGGACTGTGACCAGATTCTCTCCTTCAGCAATCAATAATCTTGATATCGCAGACATTGTGTCACTACATATATTGTTGACTGGAAAAAACGCATCTGAGGGAGACACCCAGATTTTCTCATCTCCGGCAAGGTGAAAGATCTCGTATTCAATTAGACCCTTCAGAGTGTCTGTTGCAACTTCATGCCATCTGTCTTTATGTACAGTCTTGGATAGGTCAGGCCAGAGATTGTACACAGTGGCAGCAGGCAGGGTCGAGTTTCTGGATAACTGAATGGCATCCAGGATCATCATAAGATATACATGAGGAAGGATATCTTTTATAAGTAGCTCATTCCACTTTGCAGACTCATCATTCTTCTGATCCTCCTCTTGCCACTTAATGAACCTCCGATTATCTGTCAGGCCAAAGCAAGCATTGATGTGAATGGGAAGCCCAGTTTTGTTTGATTCATTATTTGGAAGTGGCAGAAAGCAACTTAGTCGCCCATTGCAAAGTGATCTGTCTTCATCTATTCGAAAAGCTGCATCAACTTGAGGGTAGAAGCTCAGCTTACTGGCTAGAGAGTCAATCTCTGGTATATATCCATGTTTCAGAAGGCAAGGTGTCACAAGCCACTGGGACTTTGTTTCTTCCATTTGATGGGAAATGTGTGATAGCGTTTTGAAAAAAGTGTTTCTGTCAAATGATTCCTGCTTCACATGAGAAAGGTCAGTGTCAAATTTATTTGACGCTGAAACTTTTAGCCTATTGCTGCAGAAACCATTGGTGTCAATATGCAGCAAAGTAATGGATGACACATTTCTCAGGAAAAGAAGACTGATGTCTGCATCAGCAATGAAACTGTCAAAAAGCTGTGTAACTTTTGTGGAGTCATACAAGTTATCTGAGATCTCAGAAGCCTCATTACGCAGAGGGAAGCGGAAAAGCGTTCCTTTGAAGTATTGCTCCTCGCTGATGACCTTCTCCCAGGAACAACTGATGACATGACTGACTACATTTTGAAATGGCTGAAACTGATCTCTCAAGTTCAAAAGGCTCTCTCTGTCCTCTTCGTCATCTAAAGACCATCGATAGCCTTCTTCATCATCTCCAAACATCTTCTTTTGTGGGTCAAAAATGGCCAGGTGTTCAGAACTGAATACACATGGCAAGTCTGTAAATAAACAATAATAATTAGGGGTGCACCGAAATTTCGGCCGCCGAAAATGGCATTATCGGTTTCGGGCCGAAATAAAAAAAACAGCCGAAAACGTAAACCGAAAATGAATGTCACCCGCCCCTCCCATCCATGCGCAAGCACTTAGGTTTCACTCACGGTCGAGCTGTTATCACGCGTCTGCCTATCAAAGATTAAGCATGTCAGAGGGCTGTCACTTATTGCACAATCGATCGGACCAACCAACACAAGTTTCGAAAACGAAAATAGGGAATCGATTTTAACGGCCTTCTCTCGGAGCGCGTCCAGCTCGTCACGATACGCCCGCAGCGAACGCGCGTCACACAGCAACTGCAGGTTCTGACACACACACACACACACACACACACACACACACACACACACACACACACACACACACACACACACACACACACACACAGAGCCTATTTCTGCATAATATAGTGCATAATATGTAGCCTTCAGTAATGTTTTTCATTGATGTTATGGCAGTCCACATTGCTGACTTGTGCGTGTCTCAAGCGCCCTCTTTACGTTCGTCCTAATGCCTGTTTAGTTGTCTGTGGATTTGCCTATATTTGGCGTTGAAAACGGATCAACGCCAAATATAGGCAATTTACTAACGATTTGTGTCTCAAAAATCGAACAGGATTTTTTCACAAAAGTGACAGCCCTATACTAGAGGACACCAAAGTTGCAATATGTAACATTTGTTCTGCAAAAATCTCCCAAATTGTGGATTTTTTTTTGCACAACTTTTAAAAAACTATTTTATTTGATGGAACATAAAACTTGAAGAATAATATTATTTGGTATTATTATTTATGGGCCATTCTACAGAAACGTCCACTTTTGGTAGGGCAAGATGTCTTAAAATTGATTTCTTTTTCTAACATTTAAACTTACACCACATTATTAGACTACCCTTTGACTTTATGAATATGCATAAATGACAGCTTAATGATTTTTTATATTTTTTGTACATTTATTTAAAGACCGCATGTACCATTTTTTTGTCACTGGTGTTACCTTACTTCTTTGGCAATATTATTTGGTTTTTATAAAATATTATTTCTAATTTTTTTCAGCACATGTAGACAGAGTTAGCGAAAAATAATAATAATGCAACAAATAAGGAGATTATGTTTTATTTATTTTAATCAGGTTTGTTAAAAGTGTGCTTGAATGAGGTTAGTTCATCTGCGCTACCATCTATTTGCTATAACAATGAAAATATTTGAAAACCAGTTAAAATCAAGTAATGATGCAATCCTTTAAATCTTAACTTTTGAGTGTAGCAGAATTAAATGGATGTAACATTATTACTATGTCACATGTGACATTGCATTTAATGTGACAGAAAAAAAGACAGTAACACCAGTGACACAATAAAGTTTATCTATAAATGGAAGTCACTGGTGTTACTGGTGTTACCCATAAGAAAGGTGACACCAGTGACAGTAACACCAGTGACAATTTTCATGAAAAATTTATTTTACAAAATGGCTGCTGCAAGGTAACAAACCACATGTTGTCAATCATAGTATACTAACTAAATTAAGTAGTTTAATCCATTTTTATTCTAGTTTTTTTACAATTACCTAACAGTAAAGTAGGTCATACCAGTGACTTCAACTAAAAGCTTCATATGAAATCATGAGATAAATGAGAAGATTTCTGATAACTGAAAAGAGACAGTGGATCTACCATGGGCTTTTCTTCATAGATATTCAGGAAATTGGAAGAAGGAAGTCAAGTGATGTCATCAGTGTGATTTTTATTTCAAAATAAGAGATTTTTGTTTAACGGTAACACCAGTGACACAACTCCAGGGGACCACTACTAGTACTTTCATTATAAATTGAATAATATTTATTCTGCATTTTTTTTTATATATATCATTTAAATCATATATTTGATAGTTATGTATACATTATTGTATTTTAAATGGTGTAAAAATCTGTTATTGACCTCAAAATAAAGCATTTTCCCTCTGTACATGACTGTGGGGACGAGCACTTCTGTGGTGCTTGGAATTCTATTTAATTAATAAAAATCAAATATTGCCACATTGATGGCTCAAGAAGGTGTAATTGTTCAAATAACATATTGTTTTATTTTAAAATGTAAAGAAATTGTAACCCTAAAGTGTTTTTTAAGTGTAATATTTCTGTAAAGGCTAGGGACAGAAAAATTGACATTTTCATGGAATGACCCTTATATTTATTGTTAAAAATATTTTATGTTTTGTTATGTAACTGTTAATAAAAGTTCACGAGTTCACATATTAAAGGGCACCTATTATGCCCCTTTTTACAAGATGTAATATTGGTCTTGGGTGTCCCCAGAATGCATTTGTGAAGTTTCAGCACAAAATACCCCACAGTTAATTTATTATAACCATTTGAAAATGTCATTTTTGGGGCCTGTTTTAAAAAGAGCTGTTTTGGAGTGTACCACCTTAAATGTTAATGAGCTGCATATCCCCGCCCTGCTGCTGGACCCAGATGATGAAGAGACACGAATGAGAATGGACTAAACGTCTCGGAATGGTTATTTGATACATTTATGTACTTACAAAGTTTTAATCGCGTCCCCTTTGCAATTATGGATGTGCAACACACACACACACGAACTGTGATAACGTTCGCGCAATTTTTTGAAACCACACACACACACACACACACACACACACACACACACACACACACACACACACACTGTGATAACGTTTGCTAAGTACAAACGATTTATTTATTTTTTTCTTAAGGGGAGGGAGATAGACGTTTATATACTGTCTATGGAGATAGAGCAGACCTTCATTTATTTACATTTGTAATTGCTGCAAAAATGATAGCCTATGTGACATAAAACTGTCTGACGTTGTTTGTTGAGACATTTATGACGACGACAATAAATAGCTTTAGACGCATTTGTTGTTGAACTGGCTGACATCAATTGAAATGACTATTTGCTCAAAATACACTTACTTCTGGAGGTGACGTTGAATCGCGAACTGTAGGCAATGATCCACACTTGATTAACTTTGACCCTCGTTCACTAAACAGTCAGTCAGAAAATGAAGGAAGTTTAAGTGGCGCCGTTTCTTCATAAATAAAATCCATCCGCTGCGTTTTCAGTGGCTCTGATGTCAGTGAAGACTACTATGTCCATTCTTAAAGGAACACTCCACCGTTTTTTGAAATAGGGCTTATTCACCTTCTTTCCTACATTTAGATAGGTGGGCAAATGCATTTTTGTCTCAGTGCATGCATTGTTTTAGTTTGACAGGGTCGGCGCTAGCTTAGCTTAGCATAATGAATGGAATCCTTTGTTGCCAGCTAGCATGTCCTGAGTAAAAGTGATATAAAAAAATTAAAAAACCCACCTAATTACTTCTTGTGGCCTGCGTATTCACAACAAGTACAAATAGCGATGCAGATTAACACTAGACGATTTCCTATGCAGATATTGACTTGGGACTATATTAGGGGGAAGCACAGGTGAAGCACTGCTACTTGGGCGCAGAGATATCACGCCCAAGTAGCAGTGCTTCGCCTGTGCTTCCCCCTAATATAGTCCTTAATATATAAGTCAATATCTGCCTAGGAAATCGCCTAGTGTTAATCTGCATCACTATTTGTACTTGTTGTGAATACGTAGGCCACAAGAAGTAATTAGGTGGGTTTTTAAAAAATTTTATATCACTTTTACTCAGGACATGCTAGCTGGCAACAAAGGATTCCATTCATTGTGCTAAGCTAAGCTAGCGCCGACCCTGTCAAACTAAAACAATGCATGCACTGAGACAAAAATGCATTTGCCCACCTATCTAAATGTAGGAAAGAAAGTGAATAAGCCCTATTTCAAAAAACGGTGGAGTGTTCCTTTAAATTCCACAACAGAACACCTAAGTTACACTTCTTATGAGACATTACACACCGGCTGTCGTTGAAACAATGGAGGATGCAGATCACCGAGGGCGGGGTCTATGCCAAAACCAGACTGTCAATCAAACCGCGTCGGTGGGGCTTAGCGCATTTCTACGTCACAGTGAGGGAAATCTAGAACAGGGCGTTCTGAGACAGTGCTTGTGATTTATTGAGATAGTAAAAAAACTACTGGGTGGATTTTTATCATTCCAGGGTGGTTTTGCTCACACACTGCCAACACACATTTATGTTCAAACACCATGTAAAAGTGAATTTTGCATAATAGGTGCCCTTTAATGAAATCTGATGTAATATTATAATGCGTATTTGGCTTGCTGTCCGGGGGGAGGGCTCCGAGCTCGGAATTCAGCCCGACCCCAGAGTACTCCCCCCTATGAATGTATAGCTCATAGGTATCTATGAGTAGACCCAGCCGAGTGTGAGGTGATGGGGTGGTGGCGGGATGCTGAGAAATTAATCATGAGACAGGAGGTAAGGGAAGGCTTTATTTATACTGGCTTCTTCTTGTGCTGATTGGATGATTACCTGAACATGCTCCTCCCGAACTTTGTTACATAAAACTTCATTTTGATTATTATATTGTGATTTTTCATTTCAGATCCATTAAATTCAAGCAATTATATATATATATATATATATATATATATATATATATATATATATATATATATATAAGAAGCCATTTTCGGCTTCAGTTTCGGTTTTCGGCCAAGTGCATCCTAAATTTTCGGTTTCGGCCCAGAATTTTCATTTCGGTGCATCACTAATAATAATAATAATTTTAAATAGTGTGCTAAATCCCCATGTCAGAATCCGACACCTTAAGTATCCTGAGGGGTGGTTTGTAAATCTGTAAAACTCTTTTACAGCGAATCAGGTCAATGCAGTCTTTATTAAACACATTATTAAACAATCACTGAGAGCTGATAATGCAGTATAATTAGGGATGCACCAACACTAACATTTTGCCCAATACAATAAATCTATATTAAATGTATAAAAATTATCCACTATTACGTTACGACTATGCACTAAAATTATCCATAGAACTGTCAAATTTACAATAAATCGTTCCCTCAACAAGGCGTGGTGTTGTCGCTATGGGAACGCTTTGCACTGTCGTAAGCACGTGTGCAATCACGTCAATTTCTTTGGCTGCCATGAGGTCAGGTGATGTAACGTAGCACATAATCAAGACTATAAAATGGTGCCTGCATTTTACGTCATAGAAACTTTTACTTGATCTTTAATCTTTCCCAACAACACGGCTGGGGTAATGGAGCAACGTGGGAGCTTTAGCAATGGGATGCAATCTTTAAGGGAGCTTAAAGTGGTCATACTTTCCCGCTAAGCTTTGCGTCACCCACAATGGAAATACTAAGGCAGGGGTCTTGAGGTCCAGTAAATGAACCGTCCTCACTACCCGAGGCCCGGACAATTATATACCTAAAAACATGAACTGATTATTTCCAGACTAAAGAAATTAGTGTAGATTAAATTTTTTATTTAACAAAATATAATATATTTTCATATGTATAAGCAGACATAAGTAATCCTTCAAAAATAAATATCATTTTGTTGTTGTTCTCTTATATCTTTTAAGTTGCTTTGGTACAAAATATCTAAATTCAACTAATAACAATGCCTGACAAAAAAAAAAAAAAAAAAAAAAAAATGAACATACATTCATTTCAACATTAAAGCATAATTCCGGTATTTAACACCTTGAGTCTATTTTGTAGTTTGTTATGGATGAACTAGAGTGGTGGACACAGAAATGTTGACTCTGGGTCCTGTCTCGACTTTTTGACTCTTTTAGAATCGCCTTTGACCGCTTCAGAGTGGCTGGCTATGGGCATGCACGAACATGTCCTTAAAACAACTCTTAACGTTCGTTTTCAAAACTGTGCAACTCACCGAGTGGTTAGTGGTGTTCGTTATTAAATATATTAAATTAAATGTTAAATATATTTAAGTGTTATTAAGTCTATGTTATTTTAGTGTTATTTAAAGATTAACTTTAAGTGAGTGTTAGATGATAGAAAGGAAATCAATGTAAAAAATGTGAAATAAACATTATAATATTAATAATAGTCAAACCATTAAAAAGGTTAACAGTAATCTGTAACAGTCTCTTTCAGTTCTGATACCTACTAGCCTGGTTAAAACCAGACCATTCTCAGTAGTAACTGAGTTATGGTCTGGCAAAGCTTCATTAATAACTCATTTCCAAAGGGGCGTCACCAACGGACGTCGCTCAAATTCCTCTGGGCGCAATTGGATAGACCTAAAACCAATCAGAGCGATCGTCATCGTGTAAAGCCCGCCTCAACGTTTCTGATTGGTGCCGCGATTTCGAGGGATTAGAAATGGCCTTGAATGAGCTCTTTGCCAGACTACTTGTAGAGCAAATCTAAATTTGCCGGAAGTTGTCTGGGTTTTCCCAGGCTAGATACCTACAGTAATATTTCTGAAAACATATAGCCTACCCTCTGGCAATTTAACATAATAATAGAATTGAAAAAGAAAATGAATTATTACAATATGAGCACATCATTCTATGACGATTTGCTTTGATAGTAACTTGTGTAGGATGTGCTAATTTTGCAAGTTAATCTAGAGAAAAGAAAAAATGCCAAATATTTAATTTGATTATTAGAGGCTTTGGTTTCATAATGTGATATATATTGTAATTTGAAAAGACATTAACTCTTTCCCCACCAGGGTTTTCTAAAATAGTTGTGAGTGCCAGCATTTTTTATATATTTGATATTCACAAAACTTTCATGGCCCCAGAATATTTTGTTGTATGAATATCTAAACATACAATATATCAAAAGTAAGAACAGAGCCTCTGATTTAAAACATCAAACAAAAAATATTTTTATTTGAGCTTAATTCATTCGAATGCGGGTAAGTTAAAAAAAAATAAAAAAAAGTTTTGAAAAAAAGATGAGAAAATCGTGTTTTTGTCAAAAGCTACGTTTAGATGGGATCAAAACACAGATGGAGTAGATCGGGTCCATCAACACCCCCAAAGCTTCACAGTCCTGTAGCTCGTTCTGGGTCAACATTTCATTCAGTAACATTAGGCAGTTTTGAATATGCTGTTGACTGTTTGATGATCATGTTAGCTTATGTAAGCAGTATTCTACCCACTCTTTCTTAGGATGCATTTAAGTCCATTTTTATGCCATTCCCTTGCTAACTTCCCTCTGTCTCGTTTACTCTGAGGTACATCATTGGTGACGTTGCTCAAGCGCCCACTACTGGTGTACCCTTGAAACATGTCCTACGCCCTTGATCACGCAATGGAGCTGACTTATTAATTACAGTTTTTTTCCTTATACATTGGTTTTACACACCATTCTATAGGCCTCTATGTGTGCTTGGGGTGTTGGAAAAAATATAAGTTACACAAATGAAAATTGTAACAATACAATAAACTATAACTGTGTAAAAAACAGTCTTCTTAAAGGGGTGGTTGATTATGATTTCACTTTTCTAACTTTAGTTAGTGTGTAATGTTGCTGTTTGAGCATAAACAACATCTGCAAAGTTACAACGCTCAAAGTTCAAAGCAAAGGGAGATATTTGCTTTTATCGAAATCGTTTTTTAAGGACTACAACAAACGGCTGGTAGGGATACACGACATTCCTCCCGGGTTAGTGACATCACCAACCCAAGAATTTACATAAACCCCGCCCCCAGGAACACGTCCATGTTGAGAAGAGGAAGAGTTGTTATAGTCGAGCACATTTGTGAGTCTGTTCAAGCTGTCGCATCCGTCTTTTCACATGCAATACAGTCCTTAACACAAATGCAATAGCATGTCACTCTGTATGCATCTTACAACAGTTCCCACACTATCTATTTTATAGATTATCATAGTCAAGTCAAGTCAAGTCATTTTATTTGTATAGCACATTTAAACGAACGACAGTTGACCCAAAGTGCTTTACAAGTTAGAGCAGGAAAGGCAGAAACAATATGCCTTAAAATTACATAAAAATGTACATAAAAACAATATATATGTAGCAACATAAAAAAAATAAAATAAAATTAAATTAAAGAGAATTAAAAGCAAGAGAATAAAAGAAGCTCAGCTAAAACTGGAGTTATGTGCTCAAACTTTTTGGTACCAGTGAGGAGTCTTGCAGCAGCATTCTGAACTAACTGAAGTCTAATTAAATTATATTGGGTTAGACCTGTGTACAGTGAATTGCAGTAGTCCAAGCGTGAGGTAATAAAAGCATGAATGACTGTTTCAAGATCTTTCTTGGATAAAAAGTACTTCAGCTTAGCTACTTTTCTAAGCTGATAAAAACTACCTTTAACAACAGAGCTAACTTGTTTATTAAAATTAAGAGAGCTGTCGAAAATGACACCTAAATTTCTGACCTGATTCTGCAAGTTTGATGACCAAGGGCCAAGGGCATTGCTCCGGTGTTTTGTATGGGTGGGTGATCCAAATAAAATCATCTCTGTTTTCTTGGTATTCAACTGGAGGAAGTTTTCTGCCATCCAGGATTTAATGTCTTCCAAACAGCTAAAAATAGTTTCAATAGATGTAGTGCAACCAGGGGAGATAGGTAAATACAATAATGTATCATCGGCATAACAGTGGTATCTTAAGTTGTGCTTTTCAAGGATAGTGCCAAGGGGCAGCATGTATAGGGAGAATAGCAGGGGGCCAAGAACTGATCCTTGAGGGACGCCATATTTAATATCTACTGGAGGGGATGATTTAACTCCCAGTTTGACAGAGAATGATCTCTCTGTCAGATACGATTTAAACCAGCGTAAGACAGGGCCCTGTAGTCCAACACTATTTTTCAAACGATCAATAAGAATACCATGATCGATAGTGTCGAAGGCAGCGCTGAGGTCAAGGAGGATAAGTAATACACTTGATCCAGAGTCAATACTAAGAAGGATGTCATTATAAACTTTAAGTAGTGCGGATTCTGTGCTATGGAGGGCTCTAAAACCAGATTGGAATTTATCCAATATGTTAAAACTCGTCAAGAAAGAGGAGATCTGCTGGAAAACTGCTTTTTCCAGAATTTTATAAATAAAAGATCATTTAGAAATGGGTCTAAAATTTCTAGGGTCGTTGGGGTCAAGATTGGGTTTTTTCAACAGTGGTTGTACCACTGCGTGCTTAAAACCAGAGGGAACAACACCAGTGTATAAAGAGCAGTTTATTATAGCTAACACAGTTGGACAAAGGACATCAAAGACCTCTTTAAAGAGACGAGAAGGGATAACATCAGAGGGGCAGCAAGAAGGCTTAAGGTGAGAAACTATCTCAGACAGCTCAGGGGAAGACAGAGGAGTGAAATGCTGGAGGATGCTGATAGGACTGTAAGCTGTAACGGAGATGCAACCCTGGGTTGTGATGCTAGATCTGATATGGTCAATTTTATGGATAAAATAATCAGAAAACTCATCACAAGTTAAGGATGTATCAACTGTATATGCTGGATTTAATAGTGTATCAACAACTTTAAAAAGAACTTTGGGTTCATCGTTATGCATGAATAAGAGGAGAGTGAAAGACCCGGGACTGGCAGATCAACATGCTTCTGCATTTCTCTCCGATACAGTGGGAAATTAAATTAAATTAAATGTGGAGGATTTTTTCTTTGACAAGATGATTGACAGGTCAGTTTGCGTGACCGGATGCATGTAACTAAGCGACAGAGAGCAACTGTTAACCCTTTAGAACCTGAAGCTAAAATAGGTGTTTTTCACATATTTAGATTTTTTGACTGTAAAACTCAAAAACAATGTGCTATCTTCATGTGCAAGGTGTCATCTTTTTCAGAAAAAGATTAGCTTTCAACAAATTACAGTTATTGCCCATTATTTTGTGTGGTGAGTTTGTAAATAGAATTTAAAAAAAAAACGAGAATAAATTTACTGATTTTTATATAGAAAAAAACGAACGAAAGAAACAAACACTTTTAAGTTGAAAAATGAACTGTGACAGTTTTCATTTAGGACACTTTTTTTCATACACGCACACATACAAATGCATCCATTCATACTAGGCACACACACATACACATGCACACACCACATGCTAAGATACGTGAAAGAGTAAGTTTTCAAGTTTCATTAAAAATCATCCCAATCCCCTCTTCTGCTGTCTAACACTTCTTTCGCCATGTATTTGTTCGTATCTTTTATTATTTTATGCAATCCAAAACACTCTAATCTGCCGCGCTTCGAATCTATCTGTCTGTTCAAATCCTTCCTTCCCGCTCTGCCAGAAAGCTGCTGTCATTTGCTGATGGAAAGCATGAAATTACCATAATAAGCCGTATATTGCCGAAAAGCGCATGTTGTCTACTGTTAGGGGCAATTTGAATGGTTTTGATAGTGCAAACGGTTGAAGAGTTACGGTAAAATGAATACAGCTTGCTGATATGTGTTGGCGACGACACAGCCGGTTCTAAAGGGTTAAAGAAGCTATTTTATGACGTGATAGTATGTCCCAAAGTTGTATACTCTTCTGCTACACACTCAAAAGTACATACTTTTAGGGTGCAGTATAAGTAGGCGAATTGAGACGCAGCAATGGTTTATGCAGATCTTCTTCTTCACTTGTTTTTTGATGCAGACAGGGACGGATTATGGTGATGATGTGCCCTGGGCACGGATGTGTCAAAGGCCCCCTTCACCAATTTTTTGGACAACAGTGTTGCGCCTGTATGCACAGGTGCCGCAATAGGGCAGGCAAGCAAGGCATTTTAAGGGGGCTCCCGAGGGCTGATCATTTAAACAATCAGAAATGTTAATATAAAGACGCAGCAACATCTCTGCATCCCCCTTAGTGGGGCCCCTCTCTCGTTACGCTCGTTATGCTTTTACCTTTTTCAAACTGGTGCAGCGCTTACTCGCGGTAGCTAGAAAATGCATGATTTGATTTAAACATGAAAAGGACTTATCCGTCTGGCATGGCAGCTCGCTCTAACTTTAACCTAGATAAATGCATATCCAAAGTGTTTGTGCGGAGTGTGCAGCGCGCACTGCATGGCAGGCGTCGGCGCGAACACGTGCATTTTCCTATCAACAGTGGAAACAACTTGAAATACTCAATCTTGCCTAGTCATATACAGAAAAGAATAATGCATCAGTCGCAAGTAACTACTTTTATTTTTGTAAACTCACAATAACAAGAAACGTTGTGCTTTTGTAAAATAAAATAAAACAAACAGGGCGCGCTTTCATGGTCTCCGTGGCGTGAACTGGAGCGCGTCTCAAAAAAGAACTGAAACACAGTGTATAGCCTCACAGACATGATGAATATTTCTATATAAAGCTTGAAATGTCCACTTTTAAACGAAAAAATTCTAATCGAAAGCAAATACCGGCTGATTAGGCTGATATGATATGAAAGGTGCATTTCTCTCTAAAGGCGCATCCACTTTTCAGCGGAGATATAGATATGTTTGCAGCCGACACTGATTTAGAAATATATATTTTTTATTATTAAACAATAAAAATGGCTAGTTTTTTTTGTTTTGTTTTTTTGACATATTATCATTAGCCTGCTTTTGCCGGTGCTTTGCGGCAAGATTTATGCATGAAATTAATATTAACGTGAGATTAGTCGACTAATTGCTTAAATGAATGACTAGGCTACTAGTCGACTAGAAAAATCTTTAGTCAATGGCAATTCTAATCAATGCATTTAGGCTAGTTGACATTTAATTAGTAATTCTAGTATCCAGGTCTTTACGTTCAATTAGTTGAGTTAACAATTAGTTAATGAACTAAAATAATAAAACAAAGATTAAATTAAGATGCTATATAGCATTGCTTGTTCCACCACAAAAGACACTTTTTAAGGTGACAATCCGTTACACATTTGAAGATTTACTGTATCTTGATTATTGTTGTATTGTATTTTATCTTCTGTTATAAAGATGAAGATTGACATTTCGTTAAAAAAATAAGCCCATAGGTTTTAAACTCATTTTTGTTTTGGTTTTTGAGTAACCGTCTTCTACGCGTGACTTTTATATTACGCAATGCTTTTCACTCGCCTCTAGATGTCCCTCTCAACAGCGCAGCAACACATTAAAATTATTTCTTTGATTTATTTACTAGTTAATACTTTGCAACTGCAAAAAATAAATAAAAAAAATCACATTATTCCTCAATATTTAACACAATTTTACTGAAAATAAAATTAAAATTAAAATAATTATTTGAAAAGAATAGACACAGTAAATTTGACAGGGCCCCCTGCTGGCCCAGTGCCCTGGGCAAGTGCCCAGTAGGCCCGTGCGTTAATCCGTGCCTGGATGCAGAGATTCTGTACTGTATCAGAAGATATGTAGTAGCGCTCCTGCCGTATAACAGTGAAAACAGGGATTGCTGGAAAAACTCAATCAATGGCGGGGAAAGAGTTAACTGGCATATTGTGATATTAACGCTACATAAATCAATAAGCGATATTGTAGTATTTCTAATCAGCAGGCACTTAGTAGAATACCTCAAAAAGTTATATGAGTTAATGTAGTGAATTTCACCTGTAATATGATAAACAGAGTTGAAGCCAATCCCAAATCTCCCAACTTTTGTTGGGTCATCCTGCTTGATGCTTCTGCCAACTCTCTGGATTCCCTCCCAGTCTTCCTCTGTGAAGACTGCATCATTGAAGGCATAGAGAGCTGGTCCTGCCATCAAAGATGCAAACAGATGATCAAACACATAAAGAGTAGTCTTTTGCCTATAAAAAAGTTTTTCAGTATTGTTAAAGACTGCTCCTAATGAATCATGTCTCCCATACTGTACTGTATGTGATATATGCAGCAAAGATTTTGACCTGGACTTAGATATCTGAGATACAAACAGTTTGAGATACAACTGATGACTGGTGCTTTTCAAAAGAGGAAAACAGATGTCAGTTATTATTGCCAAAGTGTGTTTAATTTATTATTTTGGTTGCCCCAAAGTAGCTAAAGCTGGGGACACAACGAGCTGAAACATTCGAAGATTGAACTCAACACAAATAAAGACTGTTTCAATCGACTGGAGCAGATTTTAGTCTTTGACAGTCAGAGAAGAACAGAAACTTAACGGCTGAGTCAGTCACTACACAACACTTAACGATTAGTGGTCTGCCGAACTCAACTGTCCGAGATTATGTACCGAAACAAACATGGACGTCAACAGACAGCCGCCGCTACTTATATGCAGTGGAATTTGTGCAGAAAAAAACTGTCATGTTGGTGATTTTTTTTTTTATCTGTTAGACTATTTAAATGAAATACATATTCATAAACTAGTGCAGTTATATAGCCTACATAAGCTGCTTATTCAGAATTTTTACAGAATGCAGTTTCACTTTTTTATTTTGCAGAAAACAATGAATATCCTAAAAATAATTAACTTGCACTGTTAACTTACAGAATAAAATAACAAAAGAAACATCAAAAACGTACTCGGTTACTAACATAACCTCGGTTCCCTGACAGTAGGGAACGAGTATTGCGTAGCAAATACGCAATGGGGAAACTCCTTTCCTCGAGAAATATTGAAGCCTATATTTAAAACGCAGTGCAGCTGCACAGCAGACACAGCAGAGCATCTAGCTCACCTATTGGCTGTGCTGCGGCAACTGCGCACCCTATGGCGAAGCACTTCTGATGCGCGAACCAATCAGGTGATCATGCGCCAGAGCGTGTCAGAGCCCGCCAGAATGGGTGGGGCTTATGTCTATAAAAGCCCATTATTTCATCATAATATCAGGTTAAATCGACTGAAGCGACAAACTCTGACTGATTGCAATAGTGCGGCAGGCTACCCAGACAGCAACATAGTGTCGGCCCAGATCCGGCCCACATCTGGTACACTTGGATTCCACACGGTCCAGAACTGGGCCGGATCTGGGCCGATACTATTTTGCTGTCTGGGTACGCAATACTCGTTCCCTACTTTCAGGGAACCGAGGTTACTTTAGTAACAGAGTACGTTCCCTTTCGAGAACGGTCACTTCGTATTGCGCAGCAAATACGCAGTGGGGACGCAATGTAACACGCCGCACTATTAGCAACTGGCTCCATCCTACTGGAGCCTAGGGAAGCAACCCGAGGCTCACAGAAACAAGCCATGATAAAAAAACAACAACATAAGGGACAGGATAATTCCTGTCTGGTCTCATAATTAAGGGGGACTGGAGCACCTGAACCAGGCTCGCTCTTTAACATATAGTCCTAGGACAACTTGTGCTTATGGACAGTAAATATGTTAGACTGATAAGACCGGACACCGTCGGGTCTAATTATCATATTGAGAGGACTCGAGCCTGCAGGCAAGGAACCTCCATGTTATAAAATCTAACAAATGTGGACTGTGAGGACCAGCCGGCTGCCGCACGTCTTGAATCGGTACCCCACTAGACCAGGCCCATGAAGAGGCCATGCCTCTTGTAGAGTGGGCTCTAGCGCCTATGGGACAAGCCTGGCCCACCGAGGCGTATGCTAGAGAGATGGCGTCCACTATCCATCTAGTTAGTGCTAGCTAGCTATCCAAGGACTGTGGAGAGGTCCCAAGCCGGTATAGAAGGGGGCCTGGGAGGATTCATCCTCCTGGCTCCTTTGAGGAAACAAACGACGAGGTTGTTTCTCCCCAGTGAACGGCCAGCCACAGGAGCATGATAGGCTGCTATGGCTGCCACATATACTTTGAGCGTGGATGGGAAGCGACCCGCATCCAAGAGCTCTTGCAGGAAGGAGAGTACCACTGATACCTTGCATGACTGGGGTTCGAGGTCCCTAGCTGTGCACCAGCTTTTGAACACTGACCACTTCAGAGCATAGAGGTCCCTCCTCACTCACGCAGGCAAACGGGATGATCTGGCACCCTCGCCCCGACTTATGGGCCCTCCATGAAAAGGTCTTGAATACTATCACTGAGCCTAGAGCACTGAGGAGGTCCCTCCTCACTGGCACAGGGTAGGGGACTCTGTCCATCATCTGCGCCAGCTCTGGATACCACACCTGGGTTTTCCAGAGGGGGGCTACTAGGAGGACTGAGTATCCGCTCTCCCTGATCCGTTTGATGACCTGAGGGATCATTGAGACGGGAGGGAACGCATGTAGAGGGTGTCTGGGCCAGGGATGGGCCAGAGCGTCCCTGTTCTTCGAAAAGAACATTGCGCAATGAGTGTTGCTTTCCGAGGCAAAGAGGTCGACCTCTGCCTCGCCGAAAACACTCCATATCAGAAGAATCGTCTGTGGGTTGAGAGACCACTCGCCTGGGGGAGTGTTGTCTCGAGATAGCATGTCCGCACCCAAATTTTGGATGCCTGGGACATGAGCAGTTCTCAGAGAGCGCAGGTTGGCTTGTGCCCAAAGGAGGAGATTTCTGGCCATGACATACAGGTTGCCTGATCTGAAACCGCCCTGGCGATTTATGTAGGACACCACTGACATATTGTCCATGCGGACCAAGACGTGGTGTCCTCTGATGTCTGGCAGAAACGCTTTCAGGGCTAGGCAAACTGCTCTCATTCCCAGGCAGTTGATATGTAAGCTCTTCTCCGGGCTCAACCAGAGGCAGGAGACAGGCTTGCCCTCGAGCAGCGCCCCCCAACCTTAGTTGGAGGCGTCTGTGAAAACCACCTTCCTCCTGGAGGCCACACCCATGGTACCAACTGGTACCAGTTTTGGGCTTTTTTCAGGGAACCAGAGCTCTTATGCAGCTGTGGTTCACCGCAACGTGCAGGCGTCCTGACCGGCACGCATGGGCTGGCACACGACGCTTCAGCCAGTGCTGAAGGGGACGCATATGCAGTAATCCTAGATGGAGTACTGACGATGCCACGGCCATGAGACCGAGAAGCCTCTGAAGGAGGCTACCCTGCATGCACCTACCCTGAAGGAGGCTATCAGGCGGGGGCGGGGGGCTAATACTATCGCCCCTTTTGCTAGCAGATTTTGAACCTAGGTAAGAAGCACGTGAGTCACGTTGCTTCTCAACGAAGTCTCGACGACCACCTGAAATCGCGGGGGTCTGCAAGCGAATTGGAGTGAGTATCCTCGCTTTATAGTGTTCATAACTCAGTTCGACACATCGGGGATGGGGGCCAGGCCTCGGCCCTTGTGGCTAGGGTTTGAATTATAATTGGGGTTGAGCCGCCTAGCATAGGGGGACCTAATACCCGTGTGTTGTGTTTTGTGCACATATTCAGGCCCTGGCCCGGCTGGACAGAGATAGAGTGACAACTGGGGAGGGGCCGCTAGTGAAGGGGGGCCGAATACCCGGGGTTGTGTGTTTGAAACATACTCTTTGTGTGCTTTATTTGGGTCGCTGTAAAAACAGCATTTGTTTGTAGGGGAGCATGCAGTGCAACGGGCCCATTGACTACAGTAGAAAAATCTTCAGCCGCCTGAGCTAAACGGGGAGCTGGGAGACTTAGATGAGCTCTTTTCGAGGGTGGTCCGGCTGGAGCGAGACTCAGACCCTCTCTCTTTCCTCCTGCTGCTAGGAGGTCTTTGGTGGCTCAGGGTCCAACACAATGCTGGGTCGGGGGCCCTGGCACCGTGGCAGCTTGTAGTGCTTAGCTGGTCGCGAGCGACGATGGGTATCAGCTGCAGGGCAGGGCTGAGAAACCCGAGGAGCTAGTTTCGCTGGCTGAGAAGGCGGCGTGCTCTTGGGGCGGCTCGAAGCAGAACTGGAGCGTTTGGGCAAGAAGTGTCGCACAGCTTGGGACGACTTCTGCGCTTCATTTCTCGAGGAAAGGAGTTTCCCCACTGCGTATTAGCTACACAATATGAATTGACCGTTCTCGAAAGGGAACAAGATGTGTTTGACAAAATTACAAAAATATGCATGAATGATGTTTGACAGGAAATGCATCTCCACAGCGTTGTCACCGGCGTCAGTCACAAAATAAACATGTTTAGAAACCTAAAAGAACCTTTGTGAGGACAACTGGCAACATCAGGGGCCTATACCATGAAGCTGGTTCAGGTGGATAGCCAGGTATGTTTCAGTTTAGTTTTTGCCAACCCTGGGTTTTAGGCACCATGAAAGTGGTTTGGCTTTTAGCCGTGTTCATCGCCATAGTAACTTACGCTCCATGGCTAACCTGGTCCGGGACAGGTGATGTTCCAGGTAAGAGGTTGCAAACCAAACTTGGACCAATCAGCTATGAGCAAAGTGACACATGTCTGATGCGATAAAGTCACTCCACCTGTTTCTACTCCAAATTAAAGGTCACTACATAGCAAATGATTTTTAAAGACAAAATCGTCTGGCTTTTACTAATGCTTATTTAGAATAATAATTTTGTATGATTTAGATATTTTAATAATTATTAATCGATCACACATGTAAAATTTTAGTTGATCAATTATTATTACGCACAGTTTAAAGGAATACATATATAAAAGGTAATATAAATATGCTTTAGAATCAATAGATAAAGCTATAAAATGACTACATGTGAGCTTAAATGTTCAATTCTCTCTATAGCCTACCTCTATCAACTGTATAAACTAACTTCACGCTTACTTGCACTGATATAGCAAGACTTTTTTGTTGTTGTCGTGTTTCATATTTTCTTCTTGCTGTGTAAATTTGTTTAAATTCTTAATATTTTTCAATCTCGTAATATTCTGCAGAAGAGAGAAGTGAATCGCGCTGCTTCTCTCGCAATAAATGAATCTCAGTTTCACTCTTTCTCAGCATATGATTGGCTGTTCACTACTTATGTCACACTTAAACTCCTAAACTCAGGATCAAAGCCTGAGTTGACAGGGAAAGTTGATGATCAGCATCATGGTACCAACAAAGCCTGGTTGGATTGGTTTGGTTTTATCAACTCAAAACTAATCCTGTAACCCTGAGTTTGTTCAACTACCATCATGGTACAGGCCCCTGGTTCTTAAATTCTAAGATTAGAATCTTCAGACAACGACTGAGCACAAATAGAACCGACTCGGTGCGTTTGAGCTGATCAGCCGTCACGACCAAATTACACTCATAATCAGCCTGACAGTCGTGTAGTGTGTTCCCGGCTTACGCTTGAAAGACAATCTTTTTTAAATAATAATAATAATTTGTAAAATACATGCACATATCAGAATACATACTATATATAGAAACAAATATTGATCTCTGAAATAAGATTAATTGAAAAAATAAAACTCCTTCCCCATTTAAAAAACAGAAGGTAAGCAGCAAAACTCCTGAACTCTTCATGTGACATATGAATGAGGACAAATGCAAAACCCTAGACTGTAATATCCTTTGTTACGGGCTCTACAGTAATTTTATAAAGTTTAAGTCTAGTGTGATTTAAATCTGCTGTCAGTGTTAATGACACAAATACCTTGATACTTTCCGAGCTCTTCAGTCCACAGGCTCTGAGTCTCATAATGCCTCTCATCATGAATAAACACCACACGTGAAGCTCCTGCATCATCTGCATTCTGGATCAGCTCCTGGTACGTTACAGGATTAATATTAAACACAGATACAATGAGATATTTAAGATACCATTTAATAATGATGCAAAAGTATTCATGTTTAAACCTTTTTTAGCCTACCTTCAATATTTGTCCTCCATCTGGGTACCTTCTCAAAATTTCTTTCAAGTAATCAATGAATGGTGGAGATGTCGCACCAAATTTATTTCTGCATTAAACAATGTAAAGTTAATCACAAACTGCACAAAGCACATACAGAGCAAAATCAAGGTTCATTGTGTAATAGACTAAGAACAAAATTAGCTGAACTAATGCTAGAGTTTGCTTATTGGCTAATATTTTTTTTTTTCATTTTTTTTTTTCATAAATGTGCTTTATGTGATAACTCTCAATATAATTTACTAACATGCCACTCCATTATGGGCTTAAGCATAAAACATGCAGTGAATAAAACCACATACTTCTTTTTCTTCTTTTGCCTTGATGCTGAACTCATTATCCTTCTTTACATTCTCCTGTGTGGTAAAAAAAAGAAAAAAAAAGAATATATATATATATTTTTTTTTTTTTATTAATTTAGATTGAACTAAATGCTTATTTTCTGCTTTCTTTTCTTTCTTGAATTTCCTAATAGTGCACTCATTTCTGTTTTCTAAAAAAGTAGATTATACATGCATGTCAACTATAAACCATCAAATGAATGTCTATTTATTTAATGAATTTGAGTATAATTACTGAAGGTTAAAGGTTGCCCATTTTACCTGAATCCCACAGGCCCACTTTATCTAACACATTCAGCCAAAGTGGCTAACAAACATCATAAAATTTGGTTCTAGTTGTTGGAATTTAGTGATATAGTTAGATCTATGGCTGTGATTCTGTCTCCACCTCTCTCTCTCTCTCTCTCTCTCTCTCTCTCTCTCTCTCTCTCTCTCATCAATGGAGCTTGACTGTCCATCTACACCCTAAGCTCCACCCCTTAGATCCACAGAGCTCCACCCATTTGGCTCTGCCCCACTCACATACACACATTATTCAAATCATATGTTAGATCTCCTCGTTTTGAACAACTTTGCCTCAAGAACCACTGGTGTCTTTTTTATTTTATTTTATTTATTTATTTTATTTTAGATGTGGAAGTATTCATGTTTAAACCTTTTTTAGCCTACCTTCAATATTTGTCCTCCATCTGGGTACCTTCTCAAAATTTCTTTCAAGTAATCAATGAATGGTTGATGCCAATGAATGGTTTAAAAAAATACTAACTTTAGTGAACTAGTCTTCAGTACAAATCTTTTTAGAACTTTATAATGCATGTAAACATGCAAACACATGATAGTGCGATAGGTGGCGCTTTAACAGTTTTATAGTTTAAAAACGTTAATCTCTGATTTAGTGCTTATAGACTTCGCATCACTGATCTTCTGACATAATTCACACATCACCGACACGCATGCATATTTTACACGTCCCCTTTAAGGAGGAGTTAATGGGAGTTCGATTTTTCTGATGCATTTGGTTTAATAAAAAAACACAATTGTTGTTCTCACACTGCAATCCTGCCTCCGTGTACTTTTAATAGCGCTTGAACCCCTATGTGCAGCTTTGTTATATTTAATATTTTCCTTTTTTAAAGATGCTTTATAAAGAAATGTTTTCCAGAAGTAAAACTTAGAACAATTGTAGACTATAAAACATCTGTTATGTGAAATAGCTTAGTGCAAAATAAACTAAATTATTTTTATGATACATGCTATATAACAAAAAATGTATGTTATATTGTTAAGTTAAATTACATTGGTATTATATTTTATAAGTAACTTTAAAAACTTCTAAATTTCTACATACGGCTATCTCCTACCTTCAGTGGTCCCGATGCAGAGTGAACAGCGATCAGAATGAGTCTGATAATAAACCGCTCAGCGCGAGCAGATTCTCTAGGTTTCTGATAGAGTCTGATAAAGCCACCCATTGATTCTCTAGGTTTCTGTTCACTAGAAAGATCTTGTTTAGCGGAAACGAAACTTACACTCCTCCTTCACTCATTGTTCAAATCCATGAGTTGTCAAATAAACCAGTTTTCACTCAAAATAGCTCCGTTTTTAACTAAACCAGACACTTAAAGTAACTGCTGCAAACCAAAAACAGAAATAGGCCTAGTTAAGAGCTTAAACTGTTACGTACGTCACCATGGTACTGAGTTGTTAAAGTGTGTGCTTTTTAGGGGACACACTTTAACATTTAGGCTATCTTAAAGTTTTAGTTCACCTAAAAATGAAAATTCTTTTATCATTTACTCATCCTCATGAGTAAAAAAAAAAAAAAAAAAAAATATATATATATATATATATATATATAACACAAAACAAATTGATTTAAAAAAATAAATTCTGCTGCTCAATTTTACAGATGGGCCTAAAACAAATCATGGGCTTAACTCGAGCACCCACGGAAATGGCCACGCACCCATGTTCGTACCCACCATTGAGGTCCCCGAGGTCCAGACACACTAGGCACACCCTAAGAAAAATGTGGCTTGTCACTGCTCCCCTAGTGTCTGATTGCAGAAGAAATATGTTTTTCATTGAACATTGATGCAGATTTTGATACTACAAACAGATTTTGTGTGAAAATAAATCATAAAAGTGTTTTGTTTAAAAATCTTAGAAATGTATGAGGCGATGAGGGGATCTTCTACCCCACAGACACACGGGGTAAAACTAGCATTGATACCTTAGCTAAAACAATGTTTTTAATAATGTCTCAGTTAATACTTGTTCAAAACAATCACTGTTGCAAAGTTTGCACAATTTTCAGTTTATTTTGACAAAATAATATTTTTTTTTGTTCAATAAATAAACTGTCATTAAAATGTTTATTTTAAAAATACAGAAACAAAATTATTTAAAAAAGTAAAGATTCTTAAAAGCATTGAATGAGATCCCATAATAATTCAATAAAGCTTTACAGTAGTAACAAATAAATAATATTTTATTATAAATATATTTTTTAAATAGTTTCATCTTAAATATGGTGATTATCTCTAAGGTAGACACCCAACTGTGACGATATGCAGACTCAGAGAGAACAGATGTAAGTGAACAACGAGTTTATTTAAACAACACTGAGCAATGCAGGCCGGTGAATATAGAGGATGGCAATGCCATGGAGACCGGTGACCTAGGATGAATATGAACGTCTATTTCTGTCTTTCATAGAGCCAGTGAAGCAGACGGGAAGGATGGGCAGAAATATGGATAGCACACACCTCAATTGCCGGTGACAGGTGAGATCCACGGTGATATGGGATGTACACAGAGGCAGGGAGAGGAGGGAAAGGAACGCTGGAGAGAGGAGAGGAGAGGAGAGGAGAGGAGAGAACAGACAAAGACTGAGGCTGATGTGTGTGCTTATGTAGTGCATTGACTGGTGCGCTGATGGGTGGCAGGTGCAGGTGATCAGCTTCAAGGATCAGACACATTTTTCGGGGGTCCGAAAACCAGTCAGTGTCTGGTGTGACCACCATTTGCCTCACACAGTGCAACACATCTCCTTACATAGAGTTGATCAGATTGTTGGTCCACTCCTCTTCAATGGCTGCGTGAAGTTGCTGGATATTGGCAGGATCTGGAACACGCTGTCGTATACGCTGATCCAGAGCATCCCAAACATGCTCAATGGGTGACGTGTCCGGTGAGTATGCAGGCCATGCAAGAACTGGGATGTTTTCAGCTTCCAGGAATTGTGTACAGATCCTTGCAACATGGGGCTGTGCATTATCATGCTGCAACATGAGATGATGGTCGTGGATGAATGGCACAATGGGCCTCAGGATCTCGTAACCTACGCCTGCCCATACCATAACCCCACCATGGGCCACTCGATCCACAACGCTGACATCAGCAAACCGCTCACCCACACGACGCCATACACGCTGTCTGCCATCTGCCCTGTACAGTGAAAACCGGGATTCATCCGTGAAGAGAACACCTCTACAAAGTGCCAGACGCCATCGAATGTGAGCATTTGCCCACTCAAGTCGGTCGAGACTCCGATGAGGACGACAAGCATGCAGATGAGCTTCCCTGAGACGGTTTCTGACAGTTTGTGCAGAAATTCTTTGGTTATGCAAACCGATTGTTGCAGCAGCTGTCCGGGTGGCTGGTCTCAGACGATCTTGGAGGTGAAGATGCTGGATGTGGAGGTCCTGGGCTGGTGTGGTTACACGTCCTCTGCAGTTGTGAGGCCGGTTGGATGTACTGCCAAATTCTCTGAAACGCCTTTGGAGACGGCTTATGGTTTATGATTACCAGCTTATGATACCAAGTAATAAGTAAAGAAATATTATGACTTTTTAAAGGAGTAAAAAGCAACTTATTACACTTCCTGAGTAACCTGCCCAACACTGCCCAGGTGAAAAGGAAATATATTTAAATTGCACTTTTTTGGACATAAATTATACTATACTAAGTGCGTATTAAATGTATTATTTTGAAACTAATTCAGGTATATTAAGTGTATTTCAAGATATGCTTAAAATTTTTTTAAGCTATTTGCAATATATTTTAATATATTAAATTGTGCTAAAATGGAACCACTTCAAGTACATTTAGTGCATTTAAGCGTATTTCTTTACAGTTCATTTAACATATACTTTCATATGTCTTAAACTACAGTTAGAATTTATTTGAAGCTTCATTTTAACTTAATTCAAGAACATTTCAATAGTATTTCAGCTCATTAGAAATGTATTAGCATTACACTAATGGTTTATTATAAAGCTGTTTTATTCAGTATTCAAAATGGTATATTAAAAGTGCAAAAATAATTAAATATAATTGATGAAGGAACCGTATGTAAGATTGTGGCCAAAACTGGTACTGCAATCACTTTCAAATGACTGTAGAGCGGTGTATCCCCTCCCCCTCCCCCCCCTGACTCGAGGTTGCCAGATAGGCTGGCATTTTTTATCCGACACGTTTGTAGCTGCAGCTGTGGTAACTAGAGCAGAGCTGGCAACCCAGATGCCGAATCACTACTGACTTCGTGATTGGTAGATAGGTGGAGGGTGGAGCATCAGGCCAAAACACAACATGACAACATCAACATCAGTTGAGGGCTGCAACTTCACTTTTAAATGACAATATCCTGGCCGGACTACTGTTGTCAGTGATATAAGTATTTGAAATGAACATGATTTCTTAATGTCTAGTGACATATCAGGGCCATTTTATGATAAACTGAAATACATTTCTTACATACAGCTCCTTTAAGACAAACACTTTGAAATCAAGAAAACTTTAATATACTATCTTGTTGTGTACATTGCAAAATAAATACATAGGAGTACATTAAGCAGCATATATAATCTCTTGAACAAAATACATTATAATAAAGATCAGTGAAATGCCATGGCAGAGCTATATTTATATATTTTTTGTAGAACATTTCAGTTATACCTGTATTACTGAAAAGTACACTATGAATCTTTGGCTGAGTTGTTTACTTACTTTTTAATTAGTCTTCCCATTAAAGGCATCATTGTCTTCATTCAGGCCGATTCGAGAACGCGCATGAAAACAAGAGGCAAGATTTATCGCATGAACCAATCATACCCAATCATAACCGATCATATCCAATCAACGTGCAATGGAGGCATAGCCTCCTCTCCTGTGACTTTCCCCCATTCATTATCAATTACCCCCCCATAAACCACCGCACGCTTCACCGCCGCCTGTGGTGAAAATCCAGTTTTTAATGTTGTTTATGTGTCTATGTGGTGTTTTTAATATGCTTTAAGTCAAACCATGTGCAAATTCATAAGTCGACACCATTGCTGAGTATCAAAAAAACGGTCTGAACTCGCTGGTGTTTCTGACATCATAAACTACCTTGTAACCAATCAGATCAATGTGTGATCATCAATGAGTGGATCTCTGAGCTGCTGTGAGTGAGTGGAGGCGGGGCTCATAGAACCGCGCATACTAAATGAGGCAAGGGTGTCGAGTTACATTCAAGCTATTTTAAGGCATGAAGATTTTTTTTTCAAGGAAACAAATTTTAAATATGTAATTTAGGTGATAAAAGATGAGTTTTAAGGGATACAATTATTGACTACAGGAGGATTTTAAGTCAATGGAGCTCTGAGAAGGCAAGAGAGAAGACTCCCTCTGTAACTTCACCTGCGGTTGTCACTGTTGGACACTGTTACTTTATTAAAAACGAGTGACTTTTGGGCCCTATCATACACCCGGCACAATGCAGCCCCAGGCGCGACACAAGTGTTTTTTTTTGCTAGTTTCAGCCCAACGCAGTTATCATTTTCACGTCCTGCACCACGTTGTTTAAATAGCAAATGCATTTGCGCCCATCTGTTCACCCATGGGCTGCTGGTCTGAAAACGAGGTGTGTTCAGACGCATTGTTGGTGTGTTGCTATTTTGAGGAAACTGAAATAGACTGTGCCATTGACCAACTGAAACCTGGTCTAAAGTCAATGGCGCGGTCTTTTTTTTGTTATTTAAAGAGCGTGTTAGTAATAATGTGCACCTATAGGCAGGTCCACAAACAAACAAACTAGCCAAATATTGAAAATAAAAGGATTACAATGTAAGAGATTATTATTGTGTACATAAATAAATGGTGGAATCCAGCTTGTCCCGTAGATGGTCTATTTGCACGCTTTAACCTCGCGCACGAGCAGATCTGTTTCCTAGCCAGAGAAGCATTCAGTTTTTCCGCTTGCAAATTCCGCCATGTAAATAGCATCCGACATGGCGCGAGCGCAACTTGCTTTTAAAAGGAATGGGAGATGAGTCTATGGTTGGTTTATTTCACGTTACACCCAAAACACACCCATTACTCATTAAGAGAATAGGGACAACCCTTTTAGATCATGTGCCGGGTGCGCCGACCATTTTTCCTGTCGTAAACTAGCAAAAGTGGATTTGGATACTTGCGCCGTGCATTTTAGACCATGGGCTTAGATTGTTAAAATAGGGCCCTTACATTCCTTATTAAAATGTTTGATTCATGTGTGAGCTTTTAGACATGCAGGATAGAAATCAGGGTAATAACAGTGAATAGATGAAGAGTCTTATTCAGGTAACTGTATGGCCATTCATGACTAGTTAATCTTGTATTCCTGCAGAAGGTAACATTTCAGTCTCCTACATATTACTGATTCAAAATAAAAAAAATAAAAAATGTTTCCCTTACTTCGTTAAACATAACAGATGGGACCGGTATTTCAGGAAAAACTGACCACTGCAGATGAGGGCTTTTGATTTTTCTTTTCATTACTGTGTTAAAGAGTGATAATTGCTTGTATTTTCAGACGCACTGTACACTGCGTTGGCCAGCACTGTATAGACCACTTCTAACAATGCCAGCTTTCTTTTATTGCGCTCACTACGTAAACGATAGGCGATATGCCTGCTGTAATTATGTACAGAATTTGTTTAATAAGTTATTACTAAGACACCAGAAACATATGAATACGCTTGGCATGGTTTTTGCAGTGGCATGGAGGAAACCAGATGCTGCTCAAATCGAAGTTTCATTTCTTGATCAAACAGTAAGGAGAACAACATGAGTCACTATTCATGTAATATTATATATTGCAATAGACTCAAGAAATGGTTTTGCTGCAAAGATTGTAAAGCACATACAGCATCTGTATCGCAGGAGGATTGTGTGACTGGTAATGTTCATTTTATTTGTTTTTAATGTTTTTAATGTAATTTTATTTGCAGTTCTGTCATTTAGTGAATATTTAGTTTGACACAGCTTTTGACTTTTGTTAATATTTCTTTATAAAAACCATGCTTTTAAATGATTTACATTGAAATTTTATTCAAATGTCAATTATATTGCACATTTTGCAGACATGTTTATCTAAAGTAACTTACATTGCATTCAAGATATACATTAATTTGAATGCTTTCCTTGGGAATCAAACCCATAACATCGGCATTACTCTACTGTTTGCTTCAAGAATGCCCAGTATACAATAATATAAATGCTAAATATAACAGTAAGCAAGAAGAGAAGCAGACTTAGAATTATCAAAACATGATTACAAAGAGTTAAGAACTTTTGAGTGTGTATGGTAGCAGTACTAAACAGATTAAAAAAAGAATATCAGCATTGTTACTTGAAAAGATCCTCATGATCGTCTCAGTGGAACATAGTCTGTAATTTCAAGCTACTTCAAGAAATGTATTCCTCTATTTTTTCTAAAAGCTTTGTTGCAATATCCAGTGCACTTCTAGCATTACCGAAGCTGAACTGCTTGTTTGGAATGTGAGGAAGTGGGTGATAGTTCGGATACTGAGTTTTTTTGCCATCAGCACCAAGTTCAGTCAGTTGCCTCACAGTGTTTGGTAATGAAGTCAACTGTGGGCTGTAATGGGACACCTGCTGAGCAAGGCTAGTTATTGAGCAGTTGTTGGGATGCTCTCCACTTTTCCTGTACATTGCTGCTATCAGGGCTTTTTCCACAGCCTGATGCACCTTAAACAGACACCACTCTGAGCAATCTCCTCCAGTGTCATTGTGAGCTGCGCTGATGTCACATTGAGCCTGTTCATACCAGCGCTTTGCCTCTTCTGTGTTTGGCCTTGGTGTTTCTCTGTGGTATGACCAAAAGTTATAGTGTCTTCTAGAGTAGTTCTGATAGAACCTCTCGCGTCCCCTCCTGTGGCTTCGTGCCTCTGTGTTCCACGTGTCATAGAAATGTTGAAAGTCTCTACAGGTTGAGGATGTGCTATGTACAGTTTTCCCTTGTTGTAGTTCCTCAATTCTGTTTTGCAGGTATTTGAAAGCCTCATGGGCTAGTTCTTCGTTGCCTGGATTCTTGTCTGGATGCCACTGGAGGTAGAGACGTTTAAGGGCTTTTTGTTTGTCCTCATTTGACATATTCCAGATTTCATTTAAGCTTCTGTCAATTTCTCTTTTGATCTCTTCAAATGTCCCCAGAAAGACTCTTTTGGGTGGAGGCCTGGATGTCAAAAGACGTTCTATATCTGTGCAAGTGGACCCTGTTGACACAGTTGCCTTCTTTTCTCGTTTAAATTGGTAAAGGTCAAGAGAGCTTACTTCAATGAAGTCATCACTGCCAACTTGTATTTTATATCTTGCAGGACATTGTCTCAATTGTCCCAGTGAATTATCTAGTCGGTTGATAATAATGGCATAGAAATATTCACCAGATCCGTCCTTGCTGAAGCCAACATACTCTCCACTTTCAAAGTTGTTGAGGAAGTTCATATCAAGGCAGTCATGCCATTCTTCAGGTATGAGACATCCAGGTTTTGGTAAAGCACTGTGTCCTTCCTCGTGGCCACTGTTATGAATGCCATGATTTGCCAATTTTTTCTCAACATCCTCCATGTTATCACACAGAAGAAGATGCCCAAGGACTAGAAGGCTTGCGGTGGTCAGACAGTTCTTTAAAAGAGCATTGATTTCTGTAGTAAGACACACATTAACTTCATTGACTACTTTAGGGACCATGTCATCGTTGTGTTTCAAGAAGAAACTGCATCCATCTTTCTTTCTTTTTACATAAACATCTGTTTCAGCCTTACTACCTTCAAGTGGCTCATGGTTTAACAGAAGTTCAGTCTGAAGAGTTTTGCAACAGATAATTTGAATCTTAGAAAAGATTTCTTCACACTTTCTTGCAGCTTCAGACTGTGAAACCCCACCTTTGCTGTCTTCTCTGATGAGACAGACTAGACCATGAAGAAATGCAGCAGAAGACAAGTGTTTTTCAAACCAGCCCCTAAATTCACATCCCCCTTCATCACAATATTGGAAACTTGTTCCTTCCACATTTTCAGAAACTACATCCGAGAGAAATTTGGGGCGAACTTGCTGGGGAAGGAACTGCAACAATGTTTGATGTTCATAGTGATCATTTCCAAGATGACAGTGGTTTAATTTTTCCAGCAGTTTCAGCTTGGCTTCCAATGGACCCTCAAGTCTTGCAGGCTGGAAGACTGTGTCGTTGAAAAACAAAGTGATGGATTCATAGAGTCTTCCATCTGTTGATGGAAGATAAAGTGGGTTGTTTCGGAAACAGGTTTTGTTCTGTTCCTCTTTCAGCAGGCAAAACAGCTGTTGTACAACACGCTTCACAGCTTTCTGCTGATTTGCCTGAAGGCTTTCTTTGTCAGAGCTATCAGAATAGATTTCTTGAAGAACAGTGATATATTGATTGATGGTGGGCCTCTCCTTTACACCAATCTTCCTGAAGAAGTCTTCAAATTTCATATACTTTGATGGAATGCGGTACAAATAAGGCCTAAACTCAAGAGCATCATGTAGCACAAGTGCTGTCTGCTTTGACTTCACAAGTTTTGTCCCGTTTTCCACCAAGATAATGGGGAGGTCTGAGAACAGAGAGGCATCAAAATTTATTGACTGAAGGTATGCGTATGATTTGCTAAATACTGCGTTTCTTGTTTCCAACAATGTGTTAGTGTCACACTGAGACCTACAGATGTTTTTCAGATTAGCAGCTATTTGTCCAAGGGGTGGAGTCTCCAAGGCTCCGACATCCTTCATTTTCTTTATGAGATGTGAAGAGCAGAGTTCTGAAGGTAGGATTGGCATAGATGTCCATATCAGATAATGGTGATCAGTGTCTCTGTCAATCAATGATCCACTGATTGCAACAACCTCCCTCTCTTGAGCAAAGGCCTTGTGATAATCACAAAGTTTTTGCTGAATTTTCACTGGAAAGATGAATTTAATGTTAGCAACTCTGTTCAGTAATTTAGAGTTTTTGTCAATACTATTTGACAAAACAGTCCTAAACAGGAGATTTGATCTTTCCTCAAGAACATCCAGAGGACTGTTGCCTCTAGTTTCAGTTTCAATTTGTTTTGCAAACTGAATGATTTCCTCATCAGACACTTCATGTTTCAATCCAAGGTCATTTAAGAGACGATGTGCTTTAGTTTGTTTACCTTGGAAATTGTCCCAAAACTTTTCTGGCACAAATCTCTCTTTTGGAAGCATTACCCTGTAAAAGGATACACTGTCATCATAGAAGTATGAAGCCACCTGAAGAGAGCCATGGATGTCTCGAATAAATCTGACGTCTCTCAATGCAGAGACAATCCTGGGGTCCACTGATCTAAATTTCACTAACAATCGCATTAAATCAAGAAGCTTGGCCTCTTTCATCATGTGCACAGAAGGAAGAATAAACTGTACACAGAACTCCAGATCATCTAGAATCCGAATGCTTAGAATTTCTGACAATTCTAAGTTTATCCAGATGTGCTTGAGGAAAATACAGTCACATTCATCGACATGGTACAAGTTGGGAAAATCATTCTGATGTTTAGAATTTAGAATGAATATCATTCTGTGTAAGTCAATCCTTTCTCGTTTTCCAGTTATTGACTCAAACAGGGGCAAAGACTTGAGCATACCCACATGTCCACTCTTCTTTTTGGAATCTCTGATCCCATTCTGTAAGAAGCGTTGAAGATCTACACATTCATCTTTTGAGAGTTCCTCAAACTGGGAATGAGGTACATGATAAACCTGCCCCAAAACAGCACTGATGTCTCCTGTTTGCAGGAGCTCTGGATTCATATACTTTAAAAGTAAGTCTTTGAAATCAATGAAAAAGCTGATGTTTAATTTCATGAACCCCAGTTTTATGAGAATGGAAGCGATTTTTTCATCTGGCTTCAGAATCACTTTTGATATGTTTCCCAATATTTGTAAGAAATGTGTATTATTTTGACTGGGGCAAATGACTGGTAAAATAGGACTTTCATCAAAGTGCTTTTTTATCTCACTGTAGACATTCATCTTTTCATTTTGGTAGAATTTCTCTTGATCCTCAAAGAAGCTCCATAAAGTTTTCAGCCATTTGACCGTCTCTGTCTGCGCTTTGTACAGCTGACACCTTTGATCAGGTAATGACTGACTGAGCAGCTGCTCAAGTTCCGATTTCAAATATTCTGCTGCCATGGCAATTGTTAAGCCCTTAATAAACTTTCCCTTGAGTAAAATTTGAATGTGTTTTCCAATAACAGCAATATCTGCAAACTTTTCCTGGTTTCCTTGAAAAAGACTGCTAAATCTTGAAATCAGCTTTGGGCATTGAGAGTCAAAGACTCTTAACATCTGATCTTCTGTGAGAAGAAGAGGCAGTTCATTAAGGACATAAACATTTTTCTCATTGGCATTTGTCAAGCAGAAGCTCAAAAGTTGTGAACATCTTGTTTTGTTTTTGATCAAGGTCTGGTTGATGGGCAAAGGCAAACTACTAGTTGTCTGAGAAGGATCATTCAACGATCTTTGCTTCAAGAAGTCCATCACTGTTGAAGCGCTGACTTTTGTCACATTCACACCAGCTGATTTGAAATTCTCTTTTATTTCATTCATTTTCCAGGTGTTTGGCACTAATTTCATCCCGATGTCATCTAAAATTTGGAAAATTCCTTCATGGTCATCAGTTGAAAAATATGGACATTCTGCCGAATGTGGTTTAGATGGACTGCACCAGGTAACTGTGTATTTTTGTATTTTTGATGACTCAACAGAAACAGCGTGTACAGTGGGTATGACAGGAAGATCACGTTGGCTGATTGATCTATAGACCTCATGGATCATCTCATACCAGACTTTGTCTACTTTCTGTGAAATGCTTGGAAAGTAATTAAGGCAAGACGTCTCTAGCTGTGACTTGAGGAATACAAGAGCTGTAGGTGTATCCTTCTTTATGAATGAACACAGACATAACAGGAGATCTGCATAGAGAGGTGAAATTATGTTTACTTTTAGTGAATGGTTCCACTCTGTCTTCAGACTATCACCATCCTCTTTCCACAAGCCCCTTCTAGAAGAATCTACTTCAAAATTTGCATTCACATGAACTGGTAAACCAGTTTGTCCAGGTAAAGGTAAAGAACAAAATGTTCTGCCAGTAAATGTGTGGTTAAATGAGCTTTTACAACATGCAGCCAGAGCAGCTTGAGGAACTTGTAAATGTTCTTGCTTGGTTTTTCTCTCATGGATTTGTTTTGAGAAACCAAAGCACTCTGCAATGACCCACTGACTTTGTTCATTTTCAGATGAGATTTTCATGGTGTAGATGGTTTTGCAGGGTTCTGCTGTTCCTGACATCAGTGATTCTCGAACATGGCTGTTGAAGTTTTTCTTGCTTACCATGCTCATCTCTGTGTATGTCTTTTCAACTCCGAAAAGACATTTTGTTTGTGTTCCATCTTCACTTATTTCCAAGAACTGTATTTTTGTGACGTGTTTCAAGAAGAGAATTAGTCCTTCAGGATCTTCAATAAAGGCAGAGTAAAGTTCATTCATGTCACGGTCTGTGACTGTGTGTCTAGATATTTCAGATTTTTCTGCCATTTCCTCCGTCCTGAGAGGGAGCCTGAACATGGTTCCAGAATTGAGAGGAAACATTTCTGGAAGAAAGGTATGATAAACATCCTCAAAAGACTTTTTAAATTCATCTTCCATTGAATACATGCAGCCTGGGGACTGTTTTGTTACATTTTCCACGTATTTTAGATTTGGATCAAAAATGCAGAGCAATTTGTCCCCGGTCAGTAAAGATGGACAGTCTGTCAGATGATACACAGAATTGAAGCCAAGTCCATATTTTCCAGTTCTCCCTAAAGTGCCATGTTTTCCTCCTTTCCCCAGCTGCTGAATCCCCTGCAGATCATCATCAGAAAATGTTCTGTTGTTGTACACACAAAGAGCCGGGCCTTGAACCAGTTCCCATTCCTTTCCAAATATCTTTTCACTCTTATGTTTTCTTTTGTCCCACACAAAGTGTATTTCTGTTGCCTCTGCATCATCAGCATTTTGAATGAGCTCTTTCAGAATATCCTTTTTAGATGGATATGCATCAATTATATTTTTTATTCGGACAGTTAGTTTCTCAGTTTGTCCAAACTCTTTGGCATGAAGGGAAAACCCACGGACCAAATGATTCTTCAAAGTATGGTGTCTTGTTGTCATTACACCAAAATGACGGGCCACAGGCCGAGGTATCAGATCATGGACTAGCTTGACACCAGCTGAGACAGGCATCCATGGGCTGTCATTAAATCTCAGCTCTTTAGAAGATGTCAACACACCACTCTCATCAGGTATGAGACAGTTCGTAAGCTTTTCATCTTTGATTTTGTATAGCCCATTTATGAGTATTGCAACACACTTATGGAGGTCTGACATGGAAAGAGGATGAGATCCATTTAAAGCCTTGATTTCATCAAGTGCAGCAAGATATTGCTCTTTTGTGAATTGTTTGTTGACACCAAGGTAGTCCCAGAGCCTCTCAAATTTGGAGAAGAAGACTGGAAGCACATAGAGATATGGTTTCTCCTCAAAATGTTCACTTCTGGCCACTGACCTCACATTTACAAAGTGATCCTCAACAAAAATGAATGGAAACAATTTTGCATGACCAATAATAGGATTGGGATCTTTTTGTTCTAACAAGTAATTGTTGAAATATTTATAGCAAGACTGGGCAATCTTGAAGAGAGCCGTCTTTTTAATTGCATTTGATTGTTGGTGTGCTTTTAACAGCTGCTGAAGAACCGTCTCAACTGGTGGATTTGTCAGTACTCTCAATTTATGGAGAACTAGATCATAATTGTGTATTTGAAGGTTTGAATGATCAACTGTGAATTCTGTCATGCTTACTAAATTGTGAAAACTGTCACAGTAAATTTCTTCAGGTTTTTTAAGAACAGTGGCGTTCTTGTTTAGCTGAACTAAAGGAACTAAGGCAGGAAGGAATGGAATTTGAGACAGTGTGTGCCAGTGCAGAGAATTACCATCTTCTTTTATGGAGACTTTTATAAACTCCATGAGACACTGGAGACGTTTATAACATATAGATTGATCCTGTTGCCAAACACTGGATATCTTCCCTGCTCTTTCTATGATTTCCTCTAAAGGGAGGCGGTCACTCAGCATTCCCAAATCTGAAAGTCGTTGAATCCTTTTTGGTGAGAGAAAGTCATTTTCTGTTCCTTTAAGAAAGCGTCCTTCCTTAAGTCCATACAAACAAGCCATTTTACCTGTAGGATTTACAAGTTGCTTGATAAATTTAAGCTTCTTACAACTCTGTGTTGGAATACAAGGGTAACTTTTCAGTAGGTCATCAACAGCAGGATCATTCAAGTCAATGGCAGTCAGCACAAGAGTATTTCTGCTGTGTGTGTCCACAGAACTCAAGTTCTTCAAAACAATGTTGTAAAACTCAGGCCAGTTGATTGTTCTCTGTTTGATCTGTGGCTCAAAGCCACAATCAATGAAACTCTGTCTTACCCATGATGGGAGAGAAACAACACTGGAATATGAAGCTCCCAAGCTCAAGAACACTTTCATTGCAATGTCTCCAACTGTTTGGTTCTCCTCAATTTTTGGATTCAGAAATCTCACCTTGTCTATAGAACACCAATTTTGTCCATTGCTGAAAAGCTCCAGAGATTTGCCATTGGCATTCTGCACAACTGCTGAGTAGAATGACTCAACCATGGGTAAAAATGCTTTGCTTACTGTCTCTGTGTTAGGCCAGAATGTATGGAAGGAATAGTTTTGGATATGGCCATTTTGGGCCATTTTTTTCAGCTCAAGCAGTGTAGTGATGTAAGCAGAGGTTACTGCATCTATCAGTAAAGCTTTGTTCCACTCAGACTTCACTCCTTTTTCCCATAGACCTTTCCTATTTGATGTGACTGCAAAAGTTCCATTGACATGGACTGGAAGACCTGTCTCAATTGAGAGAGGAAGAAAGCAAAAAGCCTGGCCAAAGAGGCTTTCATCAGGAGACCATGCATTAGTTTTTGCCTCTCTATGCAAAGGAACAGCTATACCTCCAATTGGAAATGAAAACACAGGATCTTGTTCATTTCTTCTCTGGAACATTTGCAAAGACTCATGCATCCCAAAACATGAGTACAAAAGCCAGTATTGGGTGAAGGATTTCTCTGAGTGCTCCTGAACTATTTTAACAATGTGTGCTCTCTTGACATCAATCATTTTGGGGCATGTGATGTCATTATTTCTTAAGGTCTTCTCGATCTCTTGGAGAAGTGTGTCATTTGAGACAGGAAATGAATTCAAGACTTCTCTGGATATTTTGAGAGGAGTCTGAATCTGATCATTTTTTGGAGGAGTTAATGCGTTTTCAGCTACAGTTTGAAGGGACATAGATGTAATGCTCTTCAGAAATAGTAGGTGTGTTTGTGAATTGTCAGTCAAATGATTTTTAAAACTCCTAATTCGCTCTTCATTAAATACCTTTGAACTGATCTCTGACTTGTTGGCCTCCTCCTGAGTGCGAAATGGTAATTTAATCAAGGTGCCATTGTAAGCTTTCTTGCTGTTTTGCACTGACAAATCACAATCAAAAATTCCTTCATAAGATTTAAACTGTCCAGGAAACCTTTTGAACAGTCGTTCCTGGAATGGGTCAAGTCTAATTCCTGGGTTTCCTTTGCTGAGTATGTGCTTTTCCAAATGGGTGACATTTGGATCAAGTATGAGAAGGGTTTTCCCACTCAAAATCAAGGGAATATCACTCACATGGTAAACAGAATTAAATCCAAGCCCAAACTTTCCAATCATCTCAACTTTTTTTCCCTTTGATGCTGACCCCAGTTTGACAATGTTTCTCCAGTCTTCTTCTGTAAAAAGCTCGTTGTTGAAGATCCAAAGGCATGGTCCATTGCAGAGAGCCATTCCATGATCAAAGAGAGTTTCGGGGGGGTCTTTGTGTTTTCTGAAGTCAAGGAGGAATTTACATGTGGTTGCCCCAGCATCCTCAGCATTTTGTAGGAGTTCTTTGAAAATGTCACTTTCTTCATCATACTCTTTAAGAATGTTTTTAATTCTTTGAGTAATTGGTTCAGATTGCCCACATTGTTCTATACCAAATGACTCTTGCTCTGCTTGTATGAACTCTGGTTTTAAGATGCGAGTACTTAAGAATGGGACTTTCAACCATCTTGCAGTGATGGGTAAAACTTCTTCATGAATGACATAGAACTCCTCATTGTCTTGTTTCAGGTCATCAAGTCCTTCAGCACTGATGTCACAGAAGACTGTTTTGGACAAAGACTGCAGAGTAAAGTTTTGATTTTGTGCCATGACAGGCACAGGGGTACTGTCCTTTAAAAGCTTCCCATTCTTTCGCATCCAGTCAAGAATGGCAATTGACACTTTAAGTTCTGTCAAGTCTCTATAAGGAGGATACCTGCAGTCAATTCTTTGTTTTATGTCATGGAGTATGTCTTCAATCTCTTCATCGGACAGTGATTTCTTCACACCAAATTTTGATAGCAGGTTTTCATATTGCAAAAACTCTTCAGGCACTTTCTTGATGTAGGGGCTTAGATCCAATTCAGGTGGATAGGCTAAAACTATATCTCCTGGACAGACAAACTCACTTTTATTCCATATCCAGGGGATGCTTTTTGTGTCTATTAAATCTGTGAAATTTCTCATGTTGTCTTGCATGAATTTGTAAATACTGTGCAGCTCGGTTTTAAACTGAAAATCTGAATTTGGGTTGACCATTGATCTCAGTGCAGAGAGGTTCTCCAAGACTTTTTCAGCAGGAGGGGGTTCATAAAGTCCAAGATTTTTGCAGACATGTCCTGTTAGCTCAGAGGTAAGTGGCATTACATATCCAACAATTGAAGAATACTTTGAATCCCTTACTTCAGTCGGCTTATACAGACCTCTCTTAAGATTTCTACAAATTCTTCCATTCAAGAACTTTGGATTTTCACAGGGCACCCACTGCCTTTGCTTCAGCTCTTCTATCTGCGCCTTGGTGAATTTTGAAAGGAAATCATTCTCATTCAGGACTCGAACTAGAGTATGTGCTTTTTTGAATGCCTTATCAGGTGAGTGGACAAAAAGCTTTTCAGTATGATTTATGACTTGGAGTATGTTTTCTGTAGAAATTTCTTTTTGCTCTGTCTTTAGGCCAAGGCTTTTTAAACTTTGAAGCATTTCCTGGTTGTTTGCATAATAATGTGGGGGAAAGAATTCTGCCTCAAAAAGATCCTGAAATGTCCTATTTCTTGGATCAAAAACATCTGAGGCTTGTTTGTGTTCTCCATGAGTTGTCTCAATAAATTTGAGATTTTTAGTTTTCGTGAGCAGCTGCTTACTTTGTGTGAGTAGAATGCTACCATTATTCAATATCCAGATCATTACTGTCTGTTCCTCAGCTTTTTGGAAAGAGGCTGCCTCAATGCAGTCAACCAAATGAACAGCCACCTTAGCGGCATCCAAGAGTTCAATATTCAGAAGAGTCAAAAGTCTGCGATCAGCTTCATTTGCACACTGTACAATAGTCTCAGGCATTGGCAGATCATTTTGAATGGCTGGATTGGTAGTTGAAACAACTGCTTGCTTTGATTGAACTGCAACATATTTCCCAGACATCATTCTGAAGATTGGCAACATGGAAAGGAAGTTCTTTTCAGCATTTGATAAAGAGTCCAAAGAAGAGAGGTACACTTTCAACTCCTCTTTTTCCTGTGATGAAGCAGAGGCAATGCCTTTGATGACCTGATCTCTGTGTGAGTTCACAAAGACTTGTAGAACACTTCTTGGTAAAGCAGGAAGGACATACCTCTCAATGTCATGATGTCTAAGACACCCATCTCTTTTTATGACTGTACACCCCACCATCCTTAACACTTTCTGAACATGATCTGACAAGCTAGATGCTGTGCTACTCTGAAAAATCAAAGTTGTGTTAGTCTGCAACCTTGCTAACAATATAGAATTGCCTGAACTCTGTAGTGGCTCCAGTGGTATTAAAGGAATGTCAATAAAGTCATTTAACTCATTCCATTCAGTGCTAAGAAACTTCCAGAATTCAGACAACCAGCTCTTTGGTGGATGATGATCTTCTGCTATTTTCCATGTCACATAACCTTGGGTCACCTTCCAGTCCATGGGTAAGTGCTTCTTGGTGAGTGCAACAACATGATTTGCATTCAAATTGATTATGTTGTATGTGCCTGAAAAAATAGTGAGACCAAATTTCACAAACATTTATGATGTTAATGTCATATTATCATAAGCATATAAACAGATTTCTTACTCATTGTTGCTAGTTTCCTTAGCTGTTTAGTACAAACATGGCTCAGATCGTTGGGTATAAATCTTTCTTTACAAAATGGCAGCAATGTTCTAAACAAAGAAAAAAGAGATCATTAATACTTTGAAAACACAATATAAAAAAAATGAATAACAATTAAAGTAGGAAAGAGACAACTGTATCACACCTTACCTTGGAAACTTTCCACTGTCGATCAAAACAGTGTTCTGCCCTTCATTGCTAAATGAAGTGAAGGTTCCATCACTGAGAGGCAGAAGCTTAAGACCTTGTAGCTCTGTGTACTTCTCATCACTGAGAGCAAATTCAAGAAGAGAGTATTTGTCATCTTTACTGAGGTTTTCCTCCTCACATCTGTGAAGGACATCTCTAACATAAGATGGAGTCACCCATGTCAAGGTATCACTTTCAGGGAAGATTTCTTGAACATCATTCAAAATATTTTCTGGGACTGTGACCAGATTTTTTCCTTCAGTAATCAATAATCTTGACACTGCAGACATTGTGTCACTACATATATTGTTGACTGGAAAAACTGCATCTGAGGGGGACACCCAGATTTTCTCATCTCTGGCAAGGTGAAAGATCTTGTATTCAATTAGACCCCTCAGAGTATCTGTTGCAACTTCATGCCATCTGTCTTTATGTACAGTCTTGGATAGGTCAGGCCAAAGATTGTACACAGTGGCAGCAGGCAGGGTCGAGTTTCTGGATAACTGAATGGCATCCAGGATCATCATAAGATATACATGAGGAAGAATATCTTTTATAAGTAGCTCATTCCACTTTGCAGACTCGTCATTCTTCTGATCCTCCTCTTGCCACTTAATGAACCTCCGATTATCTGTCAGGCCAAAGCAAGCATTAATGTGAATGGGAAGCCCAGTTTTGTTTGATTCATTATTTGGAAGTGGCAGAAAGCAACTTAGTCGCCCATTGCAAAGTGATCTGTCTTCATCTATTCGAAAAGCTGCATCAACTTGAGGGTAGAAGCTCAGCTTACTGGCTAGAGAGTCAATCTCTGGTTTATATCCGTGTTTCAGAAGGCAAGGTGTCACAAGCCACTGGGACCTTGTTTCTTCCATTTTCTGGGAAATGTGTGATACCATTTTGAAACAAGTGTTTCTGTCAAATGATTCCTGCTTGACATGAGAAAGGTCAGTGTCAAATTGATTTGACGCTGAAACTTTTAACCTATTGTTGCAGAAACCATTGGTGTCAATATGCATCAAAGTAATGGATGACACATTTCTCAGGAAAAGAAGACTGATGTCTGCATCAGCAATGAAACTGTCAAAAAGCTGTGTAACTTTTGTGGAGTCATACATGTTATCGGAGATCTCAGAAGCCTCATTGCGCAGAGGGAAGCGGAAAAGCGTTCCTTTGAAATATTGCTCCTCGCTGATGACCTTCTCCCAGGAACAACTGATGACTTGACTGACTACATTTTGAAAGGACTGGAACTGATCTCTCAAGTTCAAAAGGCTCTCTCTGTCCTCTTCATCATCCAAAGACCATCGATAGCCTTCTTCATCATCTCCAAACATCTTCTTTTGAGGGTCAAAGATGGCTAGGTGTTCAGAACTGAATACACATGGCAAGTCTGTAAATAAACAATAATCATTTTAAATATTGTTATTCCAAATCCATGTCAGAATCCGACACACCAAGTACTAGGGATGCACTGATACCACTTTTTCCATAAGGAGGCTGCTACTTTTATTTTTGCCGATACCAATAATGATACCTTTATTTTCACTGCATTTGCCATTTTTAAATATATTAGGTAGAGAAACCAAAAGAATATGAATTATATTTGTTGAATATTCCCTTCAGTTATTTACATGCTTAATAATGCCTGTTAAAATGAATTGTACAAGCATCTGTTACTTTCACTGTTCATTCTAACGCTCTGTCATATTTTATCTTTCATTTAATAGCACAGGACATATTGAGAGCTGCTTCAGCATGGCTCAATGCTAAGGATTTTTTTCTACTGACCCGGTTGAGTCAGTAGTTTAAATGTTTAGATACCAGTGAAATATCACAATTCTCTATTTACAATTCTGATACTACAACAAAAACTACTAGCCTAATTAACGTAAATTAAAAAAAATATTAAAGACAAGTAAACAGTCAGTAATAAACAAATAATCCAATTACAAAAAACACAAATAAATACAACAGAACAAAGATACAAATGAAATAAACAGTGATTTTCAGGTAGTTCCCTTTCAGTTGTTTACGTTCTACGTAGTCGACGTTCGACTGAATGGGATCACGCTAGGGAGCCTGTCATCTTTGAGTACTATTGAATGAGTCAATGTAATTGGCGTGCGTGATTCGCATCACACACTCCACCCCCGCGGTGCGGGTATAAATATGGAAGTGGATGCACGCACTAGTTGCTTTTTGGTTCGGAGCCGATCGTTTTTGATGTCTCTGAAGAGTATTGTTGTATACAACGAGCGAGTGTGTCGGTGTTCTTCTAGGAAGACTCTCCCAGTTGCTGGTGGTTGTACAGCGCGTTGTACTTTATTTTCAACCAAAACTGATGGATGTTGTTTGGATTGTGATTAGTAATGTTGGGCTATATTATTGACTTAATGTTAAGCAAGAGGTGTTATGTTCCTGCAGTCTGCCATTTTTTGGCAAATAAAGAAAATGTTTGTCTGAAAACATTTCTTGCTGGGGTGCTGCAGTCACCAAACAATGTATCCCACTGGATTACCGATACCCTTTCTGAGGTGTGCGGGTTCTCTTTCAAACATTCGCTCGGTATCTCACTATGGGAAACGCCTCTGGGCATGACAGATCTGGAAGTACCAATTACACCACGTCTGTCAGTTGACAGACCAATCACGACAGTGATGCGGGAGTCCCCCTTCCCACATAAACCACTGCCAGTGGTCCCCACTTCATTCTTCGATCTCTTCCCTGTGAAGATCAAATTGGAAGCTATCCTTCAGTAGGACCTGTCTTGAAATAGTTGTTTAACGGTCAAGGTACGTCGCTGAACGCAGCTATTTTGTTAGCGGGTTTTTCTTTTTCCACTGTAACAGTGTTATTTGATTCTGGTATACTTTAAGAGAATTAACGTGTTACGGCGAATTCTCTTAGATATTCCTTTATTCTGAGTTGCACGTTGCGGTGAGCTTAGATACTATTATTATGGCAACTTCAAGTTCTGCGAATGGCGGACCGAAAGCAGAAACTTCTCGCCCGTGTGCGTGCGGCTCGATGATATCGGGCAAGGATCCTCATCCTTTATGCATCGCATGCCTGGGGGTGAGACTCGCTAACCCAGAGGGCTGTCCTCACTGTTCTCTCTTCCCGTCGAGGGTGTTAGAGAGAAGAGTGCGTGTCGCGGCCACTAATAAGGGAGATCCCTGCTTTTCTCCGCCACCCGCGGAGGAGGCTAAACAGCCTCCGGCGTCCTGCAGCTGGGGCGAATACATGGACGAATTCTCCCCGCAACTAACTCCCCTCTTTGGATCCGTAGGACTCACAGATGTGAGAGAGGAGGATGACGAGGACGACGAGGCCATCGCTCGTATGTTAGAGGACGATGGTGAGGATGATGACGAAGATGCGATCCTCCCGCCAAATCCACCCCGGCCAGACAGCGCGTTAAGCGAGGGTTCACCCTCCCCGGCTCAGGCGGAGCTCGACCTACTGGAAATGTGCCGGAGGGCGGCGGCAAAACTCTCCATAGACTGGCCGTCGCAGCAGACGGGCCAGGGGACGGAGAGAGATCTATATGACGGCAAGAGACTGCCGTCACGTGCCCCACCAGCTAAGCAGCTCATTCCAGCGGTCCCCGCATGCGTTTCGGAGATGAAACGTTTCTGGGATAAGCCATTTTCTCACAGAGTTCCCGTAAAGAGATTTTCTAGGCTGGATGTGGATAAAATGGAGGAGTTAGGGATGTCAAATTCCCCTCCTGTCGAGCTGTCGGTTGCACATCATCTCCACCCTAACCGCAGGACAGCTTTTTCCTCGGCTTCAGCTTCACTGCCAGGACGCACTGATCGCCTAACGGCCTCAGTGTTTCAGAAAATGTATCGCTCTTCTGCACTGGCAGTGAGAGCTCTTAATGCCACCTCTCTCCTCACTGCTTATCAGGCAGAGCTTATGGAAGAGATGGGGAGGCAAATGGATGCTGGGTCACCAAACCCAGCCCTCTGGGAAGAGATTTGTGTTATTGCAGATCTCAACCTGAGAACTTCCAGGGGTGCGGTCCAGAGCTGCGGCCGCAGCATGGGCTTGGCAGTGGTCGGCGAGCGAGCTCTCTGGCTGGGGCTGTCAGGGCTGTCAGACAGAGAGAAAGCAGACTTCTTGGATGCTCCAGTTGAGCCCAAAGCCCTTTTCGGGGCATCGGTCACTGCTATGAGAGAACGGTGCGATCAAAAGAAGCAGGAGGGTGAGGCTTTCCAGACTTGCCTCCCTCGCAGATCCACCGTTAGGGCTTCTCAACCACCACGGCCCAGGTTTGAAGCCCCACAAGGGAGTGGTCGGTCAGATTTCAGAAGCCCTAGACCTTCTCAGCCTCAGCGTTCTGAGCCACAGTCTAAGCCAGCTCAGCCAAGGGGTAAACCTTCCTTCGCAGCGGCTGCAGCCAGACACCGTCCAGCAAACCCTCAGGGAGGGAAGAAACGGCGAGCAACCTAGTATTTCGTCAGGTTCAGGACGAAGGGATGAGCAACAGCACTCACGGAGTATCTGTTGCTATCCTCCCTCAAAGAGAACGGTCATTTTCTCCCCCTCCTGCCAAGAGAAGGCATCAGACATGGGAATTGTTCACAAGTTATGTAATGACCAGTTCAGATGTGAAGTTTGCACCAGTTCCCCCAGTGCCTCACAGAAAAGTTTCCCTCCCTCCACCCACGGGGTTACAACAGAGGGCAGAGGGCTGTTTTCCAAAAGACATGTGTGCTATGGAAATAATAAACACGTTCCCTGTGCATCCAGGCAGTGGGCCAAGGGCACAGCTATGTTTGAAAATAAAAACACTCACAAAAACAAAATGGTCAAAATCAGAGCTGCAGTCCCGCGTCGCTAGTGGACGAGAGCTGCTGCGGTCCGCTCGCTGCTCAGGCGGGGAGCTGGCGCGCATGCGCGGTACACCCCTGGGTTTTATCCATAATAAGCCGGGGTTATCGTCTGCAATTTGCTGTAAAACCTCCACTTTTCAACAGTGTGTTAATGTCAGCAGCAGAGGGGGAGTCAGCTCAGGTTGTAGAGGAAGAAATAGCCTCTTTATTGGGCAAAAGAGCTATTCGAGTTGTGCCGCCGGAGGACAGCCATCAGGGTTTTTACTCCCGGTACTTCGTTATTCCCAAGAGAGAGGGGGGGGGGGGGGGGGGGTCTCCGTCCTATTCTGGATTTACGGAACCTCAACAAACACCTCAGGAAATACAAGTTCAAAATGTTGATCTTAAAGACGTTATCTCAAACTATTCGTCCCAAGGACTGGCTTACGTCAGTCGATCTGAAAGATGCATATTTTCACATAAGCATCTACCCAGCACACAGAAAATTCCTCAGGTTTGCCTATCGAGACACAGCCTACGAGTTTTTGACAGTCCCGTTCGGCTTGTCTTTAGCGCCCAGGGTTTTCTGCAAATGTGTGGAAGCAGCGCTCACACCGCTGAGAATAATGGGTCTGAGAGTGTCAGCATATTTGGACGATCTGCTGCTGTGCGCGCCGTCATGGCAACAGGCAGAGAGAGAGACAACAATGCTCGTGTCTCATTTGCAGAGCTTAGGTTTCAAGATAAACAAAACGAAAACCTGCTTGGTGCCTACACAAGAGATAATTTACCTGGGTCTCAGACTAAACTCAGACCTATATCGAGTTTTTCTGTCCGAGGAACGCATCAGGTCAATTCGCGGCTGTCTATCCCTTTTTCAGAAAGGAAACAGAGTTTCATTCAGACTGTGTTTACGTGTTCTAGGTCTGATGGCCTCGACAGTTTCTGTCATTCCCCTGGGACTGTTGCGAATGAGAGAGTTTCAGAACTGGACAGCGGCGCAGGGCTTGTGTCCAAAACGCCACCTCAACCGCAAAGTGATAGTGACGTCACGCGGCATGCACGCTCTCCGTCAATGGAGAGATCGCTCTTTTCTCGAGTCAGGGACTCCGCTGGGAACAGTTTCTCTGAGAAAGGTGGTTACGACGGATGCGTCGCTCACAGGTTGGGGTGCAGTGTGCGAGGGCAGGATAGCGAAGGGGAAATGGCCCGTCTCGCTACAAAACGCACACATAAACTTCCTGGAACTGTTAACAGTTTTTCTGGCTCTGAACCATTTTGTGCGGTTCCTAAGGAACCACCACATTTTGATCAGGTCGGACAACACAACGGCGGTGGCATACATAAACCGCCAGGGAGGCACACGTTCCCATCTGCTTCACAGTCTGGCACAGAAAATAATCTTGTGGGGTGTGAAGCATTTTCGTTCACTATGGGCAACCCACGTCCCGGGAATAATGAATGTAGGGGCGGATCTGTTGTCCAGGGGGAATCCTCTGTATGGAGAATGGACTCTCCACCCTCAGGTAGTGAGCCAGTTGTGAGAGAGGTTCGGCCGGGCTGCCGTAGATCTCTTCGCCTCGCACGAAAACACTCAGTGTCCTCTGTTCTTCTCTCTGGCAAGAAGCGGTGCGCCTATGGGTGTGGATGCTCTGGCGCACCCGTGGCCAAACGCACTACTGTACTGCTTCAACGCGCTCGGCATATGATCGGAAATGGGGCTGTGTTTGAGCGATGGTGCGCACACAGACATATTGTTCCTTTTCTCTGTTCTGTCGCGGATATGTTGTGTTTTCTGCAGGAACTTTTGGATAAGGGCAGAGCCTTTTCAACTGTTAAAGTTTATCTTGCCGCAATTTCTGCGTGTCATGTGGGGGTTGACAGAAACACTGTAGGTCAACACCCGCTTGTATGCAGGTTTATGAGAGGTGCACAGCGTTTGAACAGGGTTTCAAAGCCACTGATTCCGCCATGGGATCTGTCGGTGGTCCTTAACGCACTATCTCAGCCCCCTTTTGAGCCTATAGAGCAGGGGTGGGCAAACTACGGCCCGCGGGCCATAGGCTGTTTAATCCGGCCTGTCGAGTATTTAAAAAATTGTCTTAAGATCGCATTAATTTAGCCTTTTTCTTGCAATACTTTGCTTTATATATATATATATATTGCGTTGCATATATTTGACAATCGGAATATCAGATATTTCATGCCATAGCTAACAAATGTAAAAAAGGAAAAATGACATAAAAGCAGATCATCATTCATTCAGCGCTGTTGTGGCTGCGGTGTGTCACGTAACAAGCAATGACGCGTCACCATGGAAACCAAACAGACAGTGACTTAAGCGCATAGACTTGTTGCATGTTAATGTTTTTTCCTTTTTTGGAAACTCACAGAGAAAAAAAATGTTTGGTAACCGCTTGCACACCCGTTTAGTTTTTCCTTTGATTTGTCTGCTATTTAGTTTCTTTGCTCCTCTGGATTTGTGGATGTATCCTGACTGATTCCGTTTACCGACCTTTATCGCCCGGCTTTCGGCCGTGCTCCCCTGTCTGCCATGTACAGAACCCGGTTTTGTTCATGAAATGTTCTGATCTGCCTTTGCTTTTTATGTTTTATTTTAGTATACTTAAAAACAAATTTGTATATTCGTTTATTTCGTTTTTTCCACAAATGTATGACTTTTGGAAGTGCAAATTGATTGCCATATGCAGTTTTAATAAAGTTGAATTAATTTCTGTCATTTTTACTCTTCTAAGTGTACACTTGCAGGTGTTTTGTTTCTAATTTACTGCTAGGCCCATTAAATAATAATAAGGATAAACAATATTTAAAAAGTATAGGCTATAATTATCTAACATCTAACTAATTAAAAATTAACCTCAAAACATAACATGCTAAATGGGGGATATCTAGCATAAAAAAATGTATTGTCAGAATGTCGTCTCTCAGTTGTTGAATTTCGCGCAGACGTTGCCACAACGTAAATGTGTTTGCTCAGCCCGATCTTATGAAAGTGTGAATACCACGAATTGTATTTGTAGTAGCCTACTTATGATACGCAGTTTTCGCGTGCATATGATACGCACTTTATGGCGTGTAATAGGCACGCACTCCGCACCCCAATCCTAACCAAGGGGTTTACAGTGCGTAGCATATGCACGCAAAAAACATTCTTGGCGTATAAATGGCACAAGAAATAAAATTTGTGGTATAGATAGGCACTTTCATGAGATTGTGTTTCATAATCTGCTACTGGGCCGGCCCTATGTCAAATTTTAAAACCCAGTGTGGCCCTTGAGCCAAAAAGTTTGCCCACCCCTGCTATAGAGAGTGTTGAATTAAAGCTCCTTTCGCTAAAGGCTGCTTTATTATTGGCTCTTTCGACCGCTAAGCGGGTTAGTGAACTTCACGCATTGTCGGTGCATAACTCCTGTATGCAGTTCGCTATGGACTACTCGAGAGTAACTCTCAAAACTAATCCAGCGTTTGTCCCTAAAGTTAGCGAGTCAGCTCTCTCCTGTAAACAGGTGGATCTACTGGCTTTCCATCCGCAGCCTTTTCTCTCATCAGAGGATGCGCGGCTTCATTGCTTGTGCCCTGTCCGTGCGTTGCGTCACTATGTGGACAGAACAAGAGCGCTAAGGAAGAGTAATCAGTTGTTTGTTTCATGGGCTGATTCTCATAAAGGGAAACCTATTTCGCGTCAGCGCCTGTCCCACTCGGTAGTGGAAGCTATTATATTAGGTTATAATAGCAGTGGTCTCTGTCCTCCGGAAGGGCTGAGGGCTCATTCTATAACATGAGTGAGGTATCTCACCACACGTCCCTCCTTGCAGTGCACGGAGAAGAGATATGCAGAGAATGAAGTAGGGACCACTGGCAGTGGTATATATGTGGGAAGGGGGACTCTTGCATCACTGTCGTGATTGGTCTGTCAACTGACAGACGTGGTGTAATTGGTACTTCCAGATCTGTCACGCCCAGAGGCGTTTCCCATAGTGAGATACCTCACTCATGTTATCAGAGAACCGGGGTTACGTAAGTAACCTAAAGTTACTTTGTGGTAGAGTCAGTGGTCAGTGGCTTCTTCTACAACAGTATCTAAGGGTGATACTGACAACCCCCCTTAACAAGATCTTCTCTGCACACATTCATAAGGTTTTAAAGTCTGGATATGGATCACAACCCCAGGCTCACAGGTCCTTTATTGGTCCTCCATTGATCCATCCTCTTGAGCCTATTAGATCTGTGACTTGCGCTAATTGCTCCAGCCTTGTTGGGCAAGGCATATTCTCTTTCACAAGATGTGTGTTGCGGCAGGTCTTCTATTAGACAGTAGAATCTGATCACATAAAATGCCGTTTTATAGTCTTGATGACGTGCTACGCTACGTCAGCTGAACTCACAGGCGTCAAAGAACACACAAAGCATTCCCATAGTGTTTACAACATGACACAGCATCTCGTTCCATTCTCAGGGAACATAACAAACATAACGTAACCCACAGATGCTTTAAATGCTTTAAGTGAATTTAAGAATCAGAACAACATTACAATGTACAGTTTTGAGATTCGCAAAATATTATATTTAACAGTGTCATTAAATGTATGTTTTTTTGTGTTATTTTAAGATTAACTGTGTTAGATGATAGAAAGGATATCTAAATGTAAAAAAATGGTAAATAAACATGCACATTATAATATTAATAATAGACTAACCATTAAAAATATTTAACCATAATCTGCAACAGTATCTTTCTGTTGTGATACTTGCAGTAATAATACTGAAAACATAGCCTACCCTGTGACAAATGAACATCATAGAATTGAAAAAGAAAAAGAATTATTACAATATGAGCACATCATTCTACGAAGATTTGCTTTAGTAATAAAATACTGCTTAATTTATTCTTTATTTATGATGTTAACGCTACATAAATCAATAAGCGATATTGTAGTATTTCTAATCAGCAGGCACTTAGTAGAATACCTCAAAAAGTTATATGAGTTAATGTAATGTATTTCACCTGTAATATGATAAACAGAGTTGAAGCCGATCCCAAATCTCCCGACTTTTGTTGGGTCATCCTGCTTGATGCTTCTGCCAACTCTCTGGATTCCCTCCCAGTCTTCCTCTGTGAAGACTGCATCATTGAAGGCATAGAGAGCCGGTCCTGCCAGATCAAAGATGCAAACAGATGATCAAACACATAAAGAGTAGTCTTTTGACTATAATAAAGACTTTCAGTATTGTCAAAGACCGCTCCTAATGAATCATGTCTCCCATACTGTATATGTACTATATTCACGTATTTGATTTTGACCTAGATTTAGATATCTGAGATACAACAGTGGTGACTGGTGCTTTTCAAAAGAGGAAAACAGATGTCAGTTATTAATGGAAAAGTGTGTTTAATTTATTATTTTATTCCCCTATTATTTTAAGCTGGGGACACACTTAACGACTATAAACCTATAATCAAGCAGTAACGTAGACTGTTATTCTCAAATCAGGAATTAAAAATGAATTGGTTTGTTCTGAGCAAAAACTCTAGGATATTGTTTTCCAGTTTAGAGTAAGAAGAATGAAATAAAATACTGCTTAATTTATTCTTTATTTAAAATGTTATTTGTGTATTTTAATTGTATTAGTCTACAGTAAATGTACTATGCTCTCAATATGCAATTTAATGAGACTGCCAACACCAGAAACGTCTCGGGTTACGACTGTAACCCTTGTTCCCTGAGAAGGGAACGAGACACTGCGTCGACTTTGACACTTTGGGGAACGACCCCCAGTGTAGTGTCTTTGAAGCATTCGTGATTGGTGTTGCATCATGACGTAACTTGTGACTACAGCGTCAGCTTTCTGTTGTGCTCTCTGTTGACGTGTCTGACTTATTTTGTGTTGTCTGTCAAGTTCACAAAGCACTATATATATATATATATATATATGATGGCGAGTCAGAATTAAAAGCGGTGTGTGCATCCCTGCCCTTGTTACATCTCGGGTGGGGACACACACCAATTGTGTGTACACTGTTTACACTTGTTACATTTTTCAAATTTGAGCCTTAATATCTGCAAGTCTCTCTATACTGTATATTTCATTTACGATCCCTAGCCATTGATCCTTTGTTGGGGGGTCAACCTGCAACCATTTATGGGTTATTGCTTTCCTTCTGCATGCTAACAATATATTTTTTTTAAGTATTTATCCATGGCTATAACATTTTCTGGCATTTTACCTAAATATAATTTAGCGAACGAAAAATCAACCTGTACTCCCATTATTTTACCAATCTCTGCCACTACTTCTTGCCAAAATAATTTAATTTTTGGGCAGGCCCAGAAAATATGGTTATGAAAAAAAAAGATTAGCCATCGGGGTTTCATTCACATTGCCTCCAACAAAAGCCACGGCTCTGTGTGCCTGTATGGAGTGCTGTTAATTTGGGAGTTATGAAAAATCTTACTAAATTCTTCCATCCAAATTCCCTCCAGGATCTCGAGTTTGTGGTATTTGCCTGTATCTGTCATGAATCTGGTCACTGCACTTCTTGTTGGTCACCACCAGAGGTCGCCCACTCACAGCATGGACTCTTGCACTTCACTACAATCCCCATCATTCATTGCATTGATGACACACACAGCTGATTCCACTAATCACGCTCACACCTGAGAACTATCACACACTATCTCACACTCTTTATAAGCTTTGGACTTTCTCTCCCTGTTGTGTAGTATTGTATTGTGTTTAGCACTCCCCTAGTGTTAGCTACTTTACAGAGCATACAGTGATCTTAGTCTTGCCTTGTCCTTTGTGTTTTCCTGTGTCCTGATTCTTGCCTGTGTTTCCTGGATTAACCTTTAGCCCTTTGGACTCTGTTTGCACCACGTTTGGATCATTGCTGTTTACTTGGATTACCTCTCCTTGCCTTGCCTCTGTTGGATATTGTTCGCCGATCATCTACCCACGCTTGCACTAAGGTTTATTCTGTGTCATGCCTCTGCCATACCTGTTATTGACCCTGCCTGTATGATGACCATGTTTTGGAATAAAGCCTTGCATTTGGATCCGCACGTCTCACGTCTTGTTCACCCGTTACAGTATCACACATATAGCTACAGTATCTAGTCTTCATCTGTTATTTGTGAGTCAGACTCTTTCTCCCATTTTTGTTTAATGTATATTGATTAATGGTTCTTGGATGCTTGCATACTTCCATACCATTTTGAAACCAGCTTTTTGTTATCTTGTAATGTGTATGCATTTGAAAATATTGTAATCAAATTATAATCTTCTGTCAATGTACTCAATTTTTTTTGTTAAAATAATCTCTGACCTGCAAATATCTATAAAAATCCTGCTATCCAAATGTATTTGAAAGTGCCTGATAACTCTGTAATGTCCCATTAGAGATGACTGAACAGTGAGATGTGATACCTCTCCAACCCCATTGTTTAAATCACTCGTCTACCCTAGCCGGCTCAAAACCTGGGTCAAATGCTAACCAACTTAAAACTCCAGCTTGTTTCTATAATTGCAATTTCTTCAATACTCTAAACCATACCATCAATGAAAATACAGTCCAAGTACTCAATCTGTTATAGCTCCTTTCAGCTAGATTTTTATTTGCAAGAATCGACTGTATAGGTGTATCTATCTGTGAAACTTCTAGGGTTTTCCATCATGATTCATAGCTTGGTATACACCAACTTACTAAGGGTTTCAACTGAGCAGCATAATAATAGTCCTGAAGACATGGTGGAGCTCTCCCTCCCTTTTCTTTTGTCAACTGCAAAGTTTTAAACCTAAAGGCCCGTACACACCGGGACGAATTTCGCACGCGAAATTTTTTTTTAAACGCCTCGTTCGTTTTTTTGGTTTGACTCGCCGCGTCAAAAACTATCCGACCAATGAGATTGCCGCTTTTGCTCACGTGTCTGGAGCTTCTGAAGTTACAGTAGAACACAACTTGGGGGCGCTCAAACACAAAACGGTCTTGCCGAGCACACATACGTAACAGCGAAGAAGATATACGCCAAGTAGCGTCTCTGCCGGGAAGAAATGACGAGGAAGATGCAAGGCAAGATGAATGTAGAGCTGCTGGTCTCGTTGGTGTCGGAATAAAGAACTATATGACAAACGCGACAGCGACTACAAAAATCTTGTTAAAATAGAACTGTTATGGAGTGGTATTGCAGAGTATATACTGTTATGGAGTGGTATTGCAGAGTATATACTGTTATGGAGTGGTATTGCAGAGTATATACTGTTATGGAGTGGTATTGCAGAGTATATACTGTTATGGAGTGGTATTGCAGAGTATAGACTGTTATGGAGTGGTATTGCAGAGTATATAGCCTACTGTTATGGAGTGGTATTGCAGAGTATAGACTGTTATGGAGTGGTATTGCAGAGTATAGACTGTTATGGAGTGGTATTGCAGAGTATAGACTGTTATGGAGTGGTATTGCAGAGTATATAGCCTACTGTTATGGAGTGGTATTGCAGAGTATAGACTGTTATGGAGTGGTATTGCAGAGTATAGACTGTTATGGAGTGGTATTGTATTTCTGTTTTACATTAAGCGCCATCTAATGTCAGGGAATGAATTTGCATGTTCACTCGGCTCATCGTCAGCGAAAAACGCTTGGGTGTGAACACAAAAAACGCGTTGAAAAACGCTGGCGAATAACACGCGCCGATATTCGTCCCGGTGTGTACGGGCCTTTATTCTAAGTTTTCTACCATTCCAGACAAACCTTGAAATCATACCATCCCATTCATTTAATTGTTTTTGCAATACTTCCAGAGGCAGTGATTGAAAAAGATAATGCATCCGTGGTAGCATGTTCATTTTAATTATTTCTATTCGAGTACTCATATCTAATGGGAGCAGGGTCCATTTAGAGATATCCGATTTTACTTCCTTATTAATAGGACCATAATTACTTTCAAAGAGTTTCGGTATATACAGTATTTTGTTAGAGTTATCCCCAAATATTTTATTGACTGAGATTTCCAATTGAAATCATATTGTCGTCTTATATGCAGATTGGATCTAAAATTATAAATAAGGGTTTGAGTTTTTTGGATATTTATTTTATACCAAGAATATAAATTATATGTTTTAAAAGGGTCATCAATTTAGTAATACTAGACATTAAATTTGTCAGTAACAATAGGACATCATCTACATACATACAGATCTCATCTAATCGAGATCCCTTTTATCTCTGAGTCCTCTCTTATTGCTTGGACCAAAGGCTCAATGAACAGGGCAAAGAGAGCCGGACTTGTGTTCCTCTTTCCAAATGGATTGTTTCAGACAAGTGACCATTAACTTTTATCCTAACTACTGGTGAGGAGTTTAACGCTTTAATACATTGAATAAAATTATCATTAAACCCGAATCTTGCCAATACTTGATCCAAGTAATCCCATCCAACAGAGTCGAATGCTTTCTCAGCATCTAGACTCATCAACATTGCGCTTATATTTTCTGTTACAACATGACTCATTACTTGCAATGCTCTCCTTATATTATCCTGTGTTTGCATGTTTTGTATAAAGCCAGTTTGATCAAGATCCACCAACTCAGGGATGATAACCTCTAATCTCTTAGATAAGATTGAAGCAAACAATTTATAGTCCACATTTAGGACTGATAGTGGTCTATTATGAACTGCAGTCCTCCTTATCTTTCCCTTCCTTTGGAATAATTGAAATTACCACTTCTCTCCATAACTGTGGGGTTCCACCTGTTCTTAATATATGATTAAAGCAGTTAAGCAATATAGGGGTTACTTGGGGTCTAAATATTTTGTACCATTAAGACGGATAACCATCTGTGACTGGTGCCTTGTTTGCTTTCAGCTTTGATCTGGCACAATTGAATTCTTCTATTGTTATTTCAGCCCGCAGTATTTTATTCTGTTGTTCCCCTATTGATGGAACCGGATTGGTTCCAAAAATCTTTTTATAGTTGGAGTATCGGCCCTAATTGGTTGAGTATATAAATCTTTGTAGTATAATTCAAAAGATTTTTGAATATCTTTAATTCTATTACATACCTTTTGGGTTTTAAGGTTTCTAATTTTATAAATTTTATTTTTTTGCCTGTTGTTTCCTTATCCTCCAGGATAGAAGTTTCATTGCTTTAGGTCCAGTTTCATAATACCTTTGTTTAGCAAATTTGGATCTGTCTCTATATTTCCTCATCATAAATCCCATTTAGGTCTTGTTTAACTTTTCTTAATCAGTATCTGTGGGTCTTTCTGTTTGCTGTGTTTGATCTCCAAGTTTTTAATTTCCTTCTGTAAAGCTAATATATTTTTATTTTTACAAAAAACAGTTAGAGCAATAATTCTGTCTCGAATTACAGCCTTTGCGGCATCCCACAGGGTACTTGGAGATACTTCTCCATTATCATTGCACTGGAGATACATTTCAAATTCATTCTCAATCTGCTTCTGTATCGCTGTATCATTCAAGATACTCATATTAATTTTCCAAAGTGTATCTTTCTGTTGATTATCTAAGTGTAGAGTAAGGTATACCCCTGAGTGGTCTGATACATCCCTAGTACCAATATTATAATTTATAATTGTATGTCTATCTGAGTTATACACAAATAGATAATCAATTCTTGAGTACATAGAATGGCTTGCAGAATAAAATGTAAATTGTTTCTCCCTTGGGTGTAATTCTCTCCATATATCCATCAAACCCAGTTCTTTGAACCATTTTAGTAGTTGTGTTTTTCTTTTTGGAAGGATTAGTTGTATCCAGTCCAGGCTGAAGTTGCACATTTAAATCCCCGCCAAATATAAGGGTTCCATAGGATTCTGTGGCTATTAAATCAAATATTTTCTTAAAAAGGGGTTTAGTGTCCCCTGGTGGAGCATATACTTTAAATAACGTTACTTCTTTATTATCTAATTTGCCTTTAACTAAAATATATCTTCCCTCTTTATCTTTAATTTCAGACTTAAATTCAAAATTTACCGCATTAGAAATCAAGATAGCCACTCCCCTCCTACGTCCTGATTTATGGGATGAGAAATAAGTATTCTGAAAACCAAGTTTCTTTAGTTTCTCATGTTCTGGTGGAGATAAATGGGTCTCTTGCCAATAAATAACCTGTATTCTTTCTCGTTTCATTTTTGCAATAATTCTACTCCTTTTAATCGAATTATGTAGCCCACTGACATTAAGTGTAATTGTTTTATATTCCTGACTATGCATTTACTTGTTTCAATTCGCATAACTTTGTATAACGTTTCCCATGACAACCTAATGAACAGTTTATGAACAATCATAACAAAGAGAAAAAATATAAATAAAAAAAGACTTCCAAGTCCGAGGTTTAAAGTAGATCCTCAATTTGAGAGGAAATCCTTGTGACCGTCAAGGGTCTCTCATCAGTGCAAAAGAAGATACTCTTAAGATATTCGATGCACCGGCAATTTCTAAGCTATTCCCATTTAACCGGTTTTAAGATTCAACTCAGGCAGGCTCAGAATTTTTTTGGAATAATAATAGTAATAAAAATAATAATAACATTTAACCCATAGTAAACTAGAAAGGAGATAAATTAACTGGATATTGACCCTTTTATTTAAGACTCGTAAAAGTTTCTCGGGATTAGATGGTCTAAAAGAGCATTAGGGTCTACCCTAATATACTGCACAATATCGCTCATCAGGATGTCCTGTCTTAGAGGTTTATGGCTCCTGCCACAGACCTCCTGATCAAACAATCAATTTCCGACTATCACGCTGTATTACAATCTCCGTTTCCTTGAACAAAAGGCCAAGCTCCGACTTTATAAGCCTCGTCACAAACTTTATTAGGTTGCTTCCCTCGGATCCCTCCGGGACTCCGTAAATACGGAGGTTGATCCATCTAGAGCGAGCTTCTATGTCGGTTTACTTTGTTTGCAGAGCATCTTGATTCTCCAACACTTCAGGGAGTGCGTCACTTGCTGCTACATTCCATTCTTCCATGTCGGCTATGCGTTGTTCTGCTTCCCTCACTCTGGTGTTCGTGGTTTGTAGTTCGCCTGAGAAGTCTTTCAATTTCTGATTAATTTCTTCTCTAAAATCGTTCAGCTCATTCCGCATATCATCCCTAAGTGAGAGTCGAAATGCACCCATATCATTTTTGAAGTCTGCTCTAAACGCTCTTATTTCGTCTCTAATAGCCTGTAGACCAGAGCTAGCTACTGCTTTGTTTGCTTTTCCGGCATCGCCATTTCCATTTCCATTACCGTCCTTTTTCCTGTTTGGAGCCTGCTTTATTTTTAACCCTTTTTTGCTTCTCCCCTTCCATGTTAAACTTTAAGCTTGTTTTTAACTTCCCAAGTATATTTTCCAGGGGATTACAATCGACCGGTCTGGAGACATTATTTCAAGCAGCCATCTGCTTCAGCGCTACACTGGAAGTCCCTTTGCTGCTTATTCTGAAGTTTTACCAGAATGCAGTTTCACTTTTTTCTGCAGGATAAAATGAATAACCTCTCCACAGCATAGTCGCCGGTGTCAGTCACAAAGAAAAAATGTTTAGATAAATCTTTCTGAAATATTGATCTCTGAATTAAAAAAATATATTTACTATAAAAACATAAAACTACTCCCCTGTTTAAAAACAGAAGGTAAGCAGTGAAACTCCTGAACTCTTCATGGTTGTGACATACTGTACTGTATGAATGAGGACAAATGTAAAACCTTAAACTATAATATCTTTTGTTGCAGGCTCTACAGTAATTTTGAAATCTTAAGTCTAGCGTGATTTAAATCTGCTATCAGTTTTAATGACACAAATACCTTGATACTTTCCGAGCTCTTCAGTCCACAGGCTCTGAGTCTCATAATGCCTCTCATCATGAATAAACACCACACGTGAAGCTCCTGCATCATCTGCATTCTGGATCAGCTCCTGGTACGTTACAGGATTAATATTAAAGACAGATAAAATGTGATATTTAAGATACATACAATTTAACAATGATGCAAATAAAACCTTTTTTTAGCCTACCTTCAATATTTGTCCTCCATCTGGGTACCTTCTCAAAATTTCTTTCAAGTAATCAATGAATGGTGGAGATGTCGCACCAAATTTATTTCTGCATTGAACAATGTAAAGTTTATTACAAACTGCACAAAACACAGACAGAGCAAATTCAAGGTGCATTGTACAAAGTACAAAATCAGATGGAATTATTTGTAATCCAGCAGCCATATAACCCTGTAGCCCAAGACTGGTTGTCCACTGAAGCAAAGCAGGGCTGAGCCTGGTCAGTATCTGGATAGGAGACCTCCTGGGAAAACTAGGTTGCTGCTGGAAAAGGGGTTAGTAAGGCCAGCTGGGGATGCTCACTTACTGTCAAAGAGCACCATCCTTCAGATGAGAAGTTAAACCGAGGTCCTGACTCTATTACCCCTTTTCCACCAGAAAGAACCGGGTGCTAGTTCAGAGCCAGACCTATTGCCAGTTCGGAGTTGGTTCGACTGACAAGCTTTCTAAGAACCGGTTTGCCTTTCCACAGGCCAGAGAGCCGCTACAGAGCCAGATCTTACGTCACTGTATACATCTCATGTTGCACGGCAGCGCGAAAAACAAACACACCAGGCTTGTTTGAGATGGTTAGGCTTCCTGCAGACCGATCGGCGCATGACATCAAAGCACTGCGATCCAAAAGCATAAGGAGTCGTATGTTCTCCAAACATTCCCGCAGCTCCGATCGGCCCGCACCGCTCCGATGCATCAAGCCTTCCATCAACAATTGCGGTTGTTGCGTTACTATTGATGCTCATGGCTTTTACGAACCTACATTGGCATCTAAACAACATCCGTAACTTGCATAGACGGAGATTACAATGGAGCTGCTATTAGCTCGATTAGCTGCTATTTAAAAAATGGCGGTCACAAGTTTCTGTTCGTCTTGTTGGTCACGGTAACCCCCGCCCCCAGCCCCCGACGCAAGCGGTTCCTACTTCTAGCCCAGCAATGTTTTGGTGCTACTCAAGAACCACTTTTACTGGTTCAGAGCTGGTGCTTTGGGTGTCGAAAAACAAAGAACCGATTTGAAACTAGGCTCTGGCTCCGAACCAGCACCAGCACTGCCTTGGTGGAAAAGGGGTATGTGTGGTCATTAAAAACCCCACTTCTTGTAAAGAGTAGGAGTGTCCTGGCCATATTCCCTCCATTGGCCTCTGCCAATCATGGCCACCTAAAAATCCCTATAATCCGAATTGGCTCTATCACTCTCTCTCCTCTCTCCACCTATAGCTGGTGTGTGGTGAGCACACTGGCTACCGTTGCATCATCCAAGTGGATGCTGCACACTGGTGGTGGTTGAGGAGAGACCCCTGATATGATTGTAAAGCGCTTTGGGTGTACAGTAGTACATAGTAAAGCGCTATATAAAGGTCTCATTTAATTTAATTGGCTAATATGACTTTTTTTCATAAATGTGCTTTATCTGATGATTCTCAATGTACCAATGCACTCCACTCCATTCTATCAGTTATGGGATTATGCATAAAACATGCAGTGATTAAAACCACATACTTCTTTTTCTTCTTTTGCCTTGATGTTGAACTCATTATCCTTCTTTTACATTCTCCTGTTTAAAAATAAATAAAAAAATCACTTTCAAATCCTGCAGATGTTTTTTGTTTTGTTTATTTTACAGTTATTCCATGGTCATTGTATTAATAATACTGTAAATGTCTCTTTTTTCTTACAAATATAAGTGCTTTCTTGGGTCTCCTGTGGCCTAAAGCACAGTTCCTTGCGCTGCGTCGATTGGGAACACGCTGTGGGAACACTTTACGTGATTGTGTCGTGAAGCACGAGTGAAATCAGTCCAATGGTGTGACGACCAGGTTCACCAACCAGGAAACAATAAAGCCTGCCCAAACAGTGTAACACTAGCTTCTGTGTCTTCAGCAAGCACTCTATATGAATTGTGTGTCTTATTTGGTGTTGTCTGTCTTATACAGTATATATATATATATATATATATATATATATATATATATATATATATATATATATATATATTTTATGGCGAGCAAGCAGCAGTTCAGATTGTGTGTTTTTGTAACTCTTAACAAGAAGGAACTCTTGTTTTCACACTGAGGACAACAGAGGGACTCATATACAACTATTAGTAAAGCTGCAAACATTCACTGATGCTCAAGAAGGCTACACACCACACCAGGAGGCGCTATCGCATTTTACACAAGTTTAAATTATTGTATATTATGTGATAAGTCACACATACTTGCAAACACACTATAGTCTAGTCAATGTGTAACGAGATAAATATCATAGTTTGAGGGTTCTTTAAGTAAATCCTGCAGTAATGGGATCATGCTTCCTATTGGCTGCGCTGGTGGCGCTATAGCCTACTGAGTTTGAACGATCTGCAGCAGAGATAGAGAGGACTGCTGTGGGTGACTCGTTTCTGTCGTAGCTCCACGCTAAAAGTTAAAAATATAATTTTTTATCAAATGTTAGACACTGTATGAAAAGGATTGCACACAATAGACACTGATTGATTTTTAGAGTGTTTTTTTCTGTTCTTATTTATACGGGTAGTTTTATGTCCGTTTTGATGCACCTTATGATCTTTCCACGTGTGCCATTTTTCCATGTGCCTTTCTAATGAGGTGAAATGTATTTTGAATAGGTGGAGCTGTGACAACACTACATGAACTACTATCTTCTCTCTTTCACTGCACTGTGTGCAGGTAATTGCTTTTTATAACTTAGTTTTTACACATTTACTCTGTTCACATAGTTGTATTTTCTGTATTGTTAAGAAAATGTTTGGTACAAACTTTTTCATAAAGCACTTAATTCATGGTTTTACTAAAAATATGTTATTTCCATTAATTTCATACTACATTTAAGAGTTACAAAAAGTGGATGATGTAAGCTGTGTAATCTGTCTTATATTCAATATATTATATTTGCTCTTTGTTTTAAATGTTTTAAAAGATCACAAAGCAATACGTTTAAGAAGACAACATTGAATTGTTTAAAGTCTGTGTCATTTTCCTAGAGAGATTATTACAGATTTAAGTTTTATTTTTGTTTGCAGTACTTTTATTAAGTACAATATAATGTTAATGAGTAATGTTTACTGTTACATTGAGAGCAGCAGAGCTAGAGAGAACTGCTGTAGGTGGAAGACTTACTATCGTCTCTCTTTCACTGCTCTGTGTGCAGGCATCAAATAAAGGCCAATATCATCCACGTTCAGAGTATGTGTCCTGTCGAAGGCTGGGACAAATCGGGTCAGGAAATACAAAGGTCACAAATGCTTATGTTAGAGCTCCTCAATCTGAACAACTTTGACCCAAGAACCACTGGTGTCAATCAAAATGTTGTTGTTTTTTTATATTTGAGATTATTTAAAAAATGTAAACTTTAGTCAACTATAGATTTTGTATAAATCTTGCAACTTCCTACAGCAATAATTATTATAAAATAAAATCATTTAAAAAAAATGTAGCATCTGAATGGGTGTAAGAGAGGGCCATCCAAAAAATGTGACCAAGTGTTCCCAAATGCCTATACTAAATGAAACTTTAGAATTGTATAAAATTATGTAAACACATGCAAACATATAACGTGCGATAGGTGGTACTTTAAGTTTTATAGGCTGAAAACTTTGTTTCTTTGGAAAATTACCAAAAATGGCTGAAAATGGTCATTTTCATCCCGACATGTGCAATGACAATTTTCATCCCTTTATCAAGTTTCTTGTGCACATATTTTTTTTTTTAAGATATTTTTAAAATACTTTTTTTTTAAAGATAATTGAGATGATTTCCAAAAGACAAAATAAGAACAATTGTAAACTGTAAATGTGAAATGTGAAATAGCTTATTCAGTTTAGTGCTAACAAAAAAACTAAATGTGATTTTTATGATACATATATAATTATAGGTCTATAATTAAAAATGTTTTTATGTTAAGTTATATTACATTAGTATTATATTAGTAACATTGGTTCCACTTTATTTCGATAGTCCAAAGTAACTTTTCAACTACATGTCAACTAACTCTTGTTAGAGTATTAGTAGACTGTAGTAGACTGCCAGTAGACTGTTAGGTTATGGTTAGGGTTCGGGTTCGGGTTAGTAGTTGACTTGTAGTTGCCAAGTTACTTATAGTCAATAGAATATCTGTTGGGGAATTATCAAAATAAAGTGTTAGCAAATATTAAGCATACAGTCTACTAATACTCTAATGACAGTTAGTTGACATGTAGTTGCATAGTTACTTATAGTTAGTAGAATGTCTAAAGTGGACTATCGAAATAAAGTTTTACCGTAACATTTCATTTTCTCTCCTACCTTAAGTGTTCCTTCAGTGCTCTGATGCAGAGTGAATTCCAGCGATCAGGAGGAGACAGATAAAGCCACTCTAGGTTTCTGTTCTCTAGAAAGAGCCTGTTTAGCGAACATGAAACTTACACTCCTCCTTCGCTCATAGTTCAATAAATCAGTTGTCAAATAAATCAGTTTTCACTCAAAATAGCTTAATTTTTAACTAAGCCAGACACTTAAAGTAACTGTTGCAAACCTAAAACAGAAATACAAATGCCTACTTAAAAATAAAAAAAGTTATGTGCATGTTCAGGATACAGAGTTGTTAAAAAACAAAATTAACCTTTACAACAAACTTTGCTCTGTAGTTCAGCCAATCCTGACCAGTCTTTATTTACATGGGATAGGCTATTTACATACAGCTTACATAGTAAAATGAGGAAGCAAAAATAATCCTACTTGTAAAACAATTCCTTGTAAGGCAGTCATGGAAACTAAAGGAATGTAAGGTATGCCTACGCTTAATATTCAACAACATTTGTCCACAATCAGCTGAACAATCAGCTACCCGCAGGTCTCACTCACCTGAGTATTAACTCTTTCCCTGCCAGCGTACAAAAATAAATAAAAATTGGCAGCCACCAACAGCATTTTTTAAAATAATTTTAACAAAGGGTTCCCCAGAATATTTTGTAGTATGAGTATTGGAGCATACAATATATCAAAAGAAAGAGAAGAGCCTCTGCTTAGAAAAAAAAATAAAAAAAATACAAAGCTTCAAAGTCCTGTAGCTCGTCCTGGGTCAACATTTCATTCAGTAACATTAGGCAGTTTTGATTTAAATGCTGTTTAATGTTGATGATCGTGTTATTTTACATATGCACATGCTTACATATGCTATAGCTTGTTTCTGCTACTTCTTCACCTCTGTTTTGATCATAGACTGTAAAAAAATATGGACATAGTGTCCGTGATGTCACCCGTAGGTTTCTGAAGAGCATTTTTGAAGCCTAATGTGGGCGGAGCCGGTCGTCACCATCTTGACAGCGCATCACTCCCGGACAACAGAAAATTGGCAAAGAGGCGGTACGTGGGTGAAGCTGAGGAGCCTGGATGCTGAAACCATGCCCGCCTAGCTCGACATGATTGAGTTAGCTCAGGCTAAGGAGCTAATGCTAAATGCTACTGGCAGTACCGTTGCAAGTGCTGTGCCAAGTGTGCGACCGCACAGGGCCTCGCGCTAAAGTGACAGCTGACTTGATGATGTAAAGCCAATAGTTCATGTTTTTGCCCTTAGAAATACTATAATAGTTGAAAGATATAGCTAAAAGTGAGACTTTGTGTGTCGTAATGCTGTATTATTCTGCTAGTTGAAAATGTATTATACAGTAACTTACAATATTGATCTGAGTGTGTGTATGTGTGTGTGTGTGTGTGTGTGTGTCTGTGTGTGTGTGTGAGACAGTGATTCATGCGCATACATGTCAGTCAGCGCCGCATCGCACGTCAAGTTCATAGAAAGCTTTATTCAGTCCATTTTAAATTCAGATTTTGGCTGCCTCTCAAATGGGTCAAACCATAGATGTGACCTCAGAAGTTCAAGTAAATTTGCTAGAAATCTGCGCTCATTCAAGGATGTGCATGTATTGCATGGACGGAGAAAGCACTGACACCTGCAGGATTTCATCTGATGGTACTTTTTATTTACCACTAAAAAATTAAATAAGCATATCTAGTCCATCTGTTCCGTGAGAGCAACAGTACCGCGAACAAGTGTAGCCTCTATATCTATAGACATTTTTAAATCTGAAAACTCCAAAAAGCAATGAAATTGTCAGACATCCATGAGTGCATGTTCACAGAGGGAAACAACTGAAATACAGCGCTGTTTGTTCTGTCGATTCTCGACGACGACGGAGTCCAACGGCGTGGGCGAAAGTATAATGCGTGTACTAAATTGTATGAAATTATCCCGGAAAAAACAGAAACACGGCAGAGATGCCAAGTTCTGCAGCTGGAATTAGCTGAGGTGACGTGACGCTAACAGACAGCAGACAATCCACCTGTCACTCAAGTGGCCACGCCCTTAATTATGCAGAATTTAAGGCTTAATATAATTTAAACGGATTAGTTATAAAAAAATTCACCCCCCTCAGAGTTGCCATGAAGGGCAAAATTAGCTATATAGACCAAACCCAATTTTTGTTCCAGGCTGTAAACATATTTTTTTCTGCTGTAAAATTGGGCATTTTAACATGAGGAGATATGTGGAATTGACTCCCTTTTGGAGCCTGTCTCTAGAGGCCAGTCGATGAATTGCAGTTTAATTCACTTCCGTGTTGGCTTCACAAGAGAGACTGGAAGGTTGCCGCTCGGTTTTGATCAGATTCAGTTCTCTTTCAGAAGATGTGTAATAGCTCCCCCTACCGTCTTCTTCTTCTTCTTTACCATATCTCCATGCAGTTTATTACATTTCAACGTAGGCTCTCGCACGAGTCGACACTAAACGCCATCTGTCTCTATCTTGCGCAATTCTCAGTAGAACTTGTTGTCCAACTGTGTATCTCGCCAGCACTGATGACGCCGGAGACTCTACGATGCAATTACACATGCAGAGGGAGCATGTGAAACCCGAGGGAGGGGTTCTAGCAGACCAATCACAGCGCTTGCGTCCGTGTAGAATTGACGCATTGTTAAATTTTTGGAGAGGTGCACGTCAGGGTACGCCGAAGGGTACGCGTGTGATACACACAGCCTACGACATAGCTATGGTGGGAGTTCGACACAGAAGATTTTTTTCCAAAATCTGATCAGATGATCTTTAGACTGAGCCGCACAGAAATGACTAAACAGATTTTTGTTTATTAATTTCTGTTCAAAAGTTATGATGTCACAAGCTTTACGAGGTCGACCCAAAATTTGTTCAGAGGCTGTGTATCGGTATCGGCCAAACTTTGATTAATCGAAACGAAAATTGGTACGCTTCATCGGAACCATGATCTGAGGGGCCATGCCAAATTTGGGAACAGCACCACCTACAGGTCATGAGATCTGGAAAAAGGCTATTTTTGCTCATAACTTTTGAACAGTTAGTCAGAAAATTGAATATAAACTTGGTGTCTATGGATTCCTTGTGACTGTCCGCTATATTGAAGCAAATGAAAAACACTTTTTCTGCTACTCCTCCTACAAATTTTGGCCAATTTTGTCCAAAATCGACTCAAACTGACCTTTGCCGATTTTTGATATTCTCTGCCGTTCCCGAGATATTCGTCTCCAAATGTGACCTTGTCTGTATTTGTTGCCATATGCTAGTTAGCTTAGCATGCCAATCAAATAGGATGCTAATCAAAGGCTATTCTTTCTAATGTGAATTTTGACGATCAGGTTAAACATAATTTATGGTAGTGACCAAGTGATCTTAGATGTCTTGTTGCCATAGGGGCTTGGCTCTCCCAAATGGGAGAGCATTTTCACATTTGGCTCCAAAACTCTGGAATAGTCTTCCTGATACTGTTCGTTGCTCAGACTCGCTCTCCCAGTTTAAAACTAGATTAAAGTCGCATCTCTTCAGCCAGGCATTCATATAATATTTTTAATCTTACAGTTCAAACTACAATCCGGCCTCTAGCTCATAAATGCCAGAGGAGAACTGGCCCCCGACTGAGCCTGGGTTCTCCCAAGGTTTTTTCTCTCCATTAGGTCACCTGATGGAGTTTTAGGACACCATTAGGTCACTTGATGGAGTTTTAGGACACCATTAGGTCACTTGATGGAGTTTTTCGGTTCCTTGCCACTGTTGCCTTTGGCTTGCTCAGTTGGGGATATTTTGGGGATATTTAATTTAATTGTATCAATCAATAAATTCTACTAGAAACAAACCTTGTAATTTAATACTGTGAAGCTGCTTTGATACAATCTGTATTGTGAAAAGCGCTATACAAATATACTTGACTTGACTTGGCCCCCAATCGCTGCTTTTAGCTATATTTCTTGATGTTTTTGTATTTCCAGATCGCTCATAACTTTAAGGCTGTGGCTGTTCTTATTCTGATGTCTTTATTGCATTCACAGTTTGCAATCAGAGTCGTTCCAAAGATACTTGAATCTTTCCACGTGCTCCAATTCCTTCCCTCTGAGCAACAGTCCTAGTCCCAGTTTCTATTTTTCACGGTTAGCTCAGATTTTGTACTTTGTAGCATCCCCTCCGTTTTATAGTCACTTGTCATACAATCTCTTGCCCATACTTTGAGCTGACATTGTCGACTCTGTCCAAAAGCATGTCTAAGTAATTGTGTCAAGAGACCAATATCATCTGCAAAATGCAATTTGTTAACTGTTCTGCTGTTTACACATGCTCCGTGGCTCTCCAGACCAAGTGCCTCTCACATAATGTGTTCCAGATAGATGTTGAAGAGATCTGGAGACAAAATGCAGACGACTGTTTGCTAGAACTAATTTGTCACATCATTCCCGACTCTTATAGCACGTTGTGTATTCTAAATCAGACTGATCAGCTTGGGATGGATTCCATAGTGGTGTAGTACTTTCCAAAGGACTTGATGCCACACTCGATCAAAGGCTTTCTTGAAATCAATAAAGATCAAGTAAAGCTCTTTGTCTTGCAGAGCAAGGTACTTCTCTACTATCAATCTGAGTAAGAAAATCTGTTCGATAATGCCTCTACCTGGTCTGAATCTGGCTTGTTCCTCTGCCATTTGCGATTCAATATCGTTCTTCATCCTGCTCCTGATGATCTCAAGGATGATCTTACTTCAGTGGCAGATGAGGCTAATTATATGGTGATTTTTGTATTTAATTGTATCCCCTTTCTTTGAGATGGTAACCACCAGGGATTTCGTCCATAGCATAGGAAACTCACCAGTGGCCCAAAATTTGTTTTGCAAATCTTGTGCATGAGACAGACTACGGCTTCACCGCCACCTTTCATTAGCTCGCCTTCAATGCCATTAATACCAGGAGCCATCAAGACGAGCTAATCAAAGCCGCTACCGTTTAACAGTGAAAAAACGGAAAGCCGGAAATTTTCGTCAATGGTGGGGAAAGAGTTAATTAACATTGGACTACATTTTCCAAGAGCCCACCTGTTCCTCATCACTCAGACCCTCAGTTCACTCTTTGCGAAGTCTTGTTTGCCCCGGATACATTTCTGAGCATTATTTCCTGTGTTGTTTTGCTCTTGTTTGACTTCGCCTTTGATTACCTCAAATCTTTACTGCCTGCCTACCACTTGTGTTTTCTTGGACCATTTCTATTGCTGTTTGCTGCCTGCCCTGATCCTCTGCCTGTTATGACCACGTTTACTGCCCTGCCTCTGATATTGTTGTTTGCCCTGGTTACTCGACCCACACTGCCTGTACTCTGAACTTGCTGTGTTTTAAAAAACGCACATAGATCCCATTCAGCCGAAGTCCTCGTTACAATATTATTGATTTGACTGCACTGACAATATTGGATGAGAACTGAGCTGAGCTGGATGATGACATCACTGTTTTCTGCAGAACTGCTTTATAGATTAAATGAACTAAATTAATAATTGATGATCTTTACAATGGATCAACACTGAACTGACTTCAGCTGAAAAATGACACTGTTCTTTTAGAGTCTTTTATTGAACTGTTTGCATCCTTGAATCTTTTTCCTGTATCACTGTTATCACTATAAAGCAGTAGTTATCAACCAGATATGAACCTCATAAGTTATTCTGAATAGACACATAAACAACATATATTTAGAAAGATATATTTAGAAAACTCTCACTTGAGAGTTTACATTTCAAGACTCAGAATTACTCAGACTGTTAATTAATATTAATAATTAATAATTAATATGGAGATATACAGACCCTTTCCAAAAAATTTGAATATCATGGAAAAGTTAATTTTTTTCCATAATTCCATTCAAAACGTTAAACTTCCATAGATTGTGTGATTTCATGTAATGTTCAAATTTTTTAAAATCCTGTTTTCGTGAGTTTTATGAGCTGGAAGCCCAAATTATGTACAAATAAACAACTAAATACTTGAAATCGTTTAAGTTGTGGGCCCTGAATCTATAATCTATGGAAGTTTAACGTTTTGAATGGAATTATGGAAATAAATAAACTTTTCCATGATATTCTAATTTTTTGGAAAGGGTCTGTATAAGCTCAAACGTAAAAAAAAAAAAAAAAAAAAAAAAAATATTAAGAATATAATTTTTAAATGTATTAAAATATTATGTGAATGCCATGAACAAAAAGCATGAGAAGTTACAACAACTTATAACTACAATTAAAGTAAAGCCACAAGTGTGATCATGCTTCTTTTCAAATCTGAGGATGATTGTATGAACCATGCATGTTTCATACAGTGTCAAAATTATTGTAAAGTTTTGAATGAAGTGTTTCGTTTTGCAAAAGATCTGAGGTGTTCTGCTACCTGTGTGTGTGGATGTGTGAATTGTGTGTAGTGTTTTGACAAAATATGCCTCTCGTTTTTAAAATCATGCTTAAAGGAATAGTTCACTTAAAAATAAAAATTCTGTCATAATTTACTCGGCCTCAAGTTGTTTCAACCCTGTATGAGCTTCTTTCTTCTGCTGAATACAACAGAAGATATTTTGAAGAATGTCAGTAACCAAACAGTTAATGGACCCCATTGACTTCTTTAGTATTTTTTTTTCCTACTATAGAAGTCAATGGGGTATGAATGATGACAGAATTTACATTTTTAAGTGAACTATTCCTTTAACTCTCTGTGGTCATAAATAATCCCAGGATGTCCTTCGGAAAAAGAGTAGGGGTTTAACCCTGGCATCCTGGCCAAATTTGCCCATTGCCCTCTGACCATCATGGCCTCCTAAAAATCCCCATATACATGTACAGGTGCTGGTCATATAATTAGAATATCATGAAAAAGTTGATTTATTTCAGTAATTCCATTCAAAAAGTGAAACTTGTATAATGTATACATTCATTACACACAGACTGATATATTTCAAGTGTTTTTTTTTTTCTTTTAATTTTGATGATTATAACTGACAACTAATGAAAACCCCAAATTCAGTATCTCAGAAAATTTGAATATTGTGAAAAGGTTCAATATTGAAGACACCTGGTGCCACACTCTAATCAGCTAATTAACTCAAAACACCTGCAAAGGCCTTTAAATGGTCGCTCAGTCTAGTTCTGTAGGCTACACAATCATGGGGAAGACTGCTGACTTGACAGTTGTCCAAAAGACGACCATTGACACTTTGCACAAGGAGGGCAAGACACAAAAGGTCATTGCTAAAGAGGCTGGCTGTTCACAGAGCTCTGTGTCCAAGCACATTAATAGAGAGGCAAAGGGAAGGAAAAGATGTGGTAGAAAAAAGTGTACAAGCAATAGGGATAACCGCACCCTGGAGAGGATAGTGAAACAAAACCCATTCAAAAATGTGAGAGAGATTCACAAAGAGTGCACTGCAGCTGGAGTCAGTGCTTCAAGAGCCACCACGCACAGACGGATGCAAGACATGGGTTTCAGCTGTCGCATTCCTTGTGTCAAGCCACTCTTGAACAAGACACCGCATCAGAAGCATCTCGCCTGGGCTAAAGACAAAAAGGACTGAACTGCTGCTGAGTGGTCCAAAGTTATGTTCTCTGATGAAAGTAAATTATGCATTTCCTTTGGAAATCAAGGTCGCAGAGTCTGGAGGAAGAGAGGAGAGGCACAGAATCCACGTTGCTTGAAGTCCAGTGTAAAGTTTCCACAGTCAGTGATGGTTTGGGGTGCCATGTCATCTGCTGGTGTTGGTCCACTGTGTTTTCTGAGGTCCAAGGTCAACGCAGCCGTCTACCAGGAAGTTTTAGAGCACTTCATGCTTCCTTCAGCAGACAAGCTTTATGGAGATGCAGATTTCATTTTCCAACAGGACTTGGCACCTGCACACAGTGGTTTAAGGACCATGGTATCCCTGTTCTTAGTTGGCCAGCAAACTCGCCTGACCTTAACCCTATAGAAAATCTATGGGGTATTGTGAAGAGGAAGATGCGATATGCCAGACCCAACAATGCAGAAGAGCTGAAGGCCACTATCAGAGCAACCTGGGCTCTCATAACACCTGAGCAGTGCCACAGACTGATCGACTCCACGCCACGCCGCATTGCTGCAGTAATTCAGACAAAAGGAGCCCCAGCTAAGTATTGAGTGCTGTACATGCTCATACTTTTCATGTTCATACTTTTCAGTTGGTCAGCATTTCTAAAAATCCCTTTTTTGTATTGGTCTTACAACCCTGTAAGACCCAGATATAGAAAGAAATGAGCAAAAAAATGTTTGACCTCCCAGATATTGTTTTAGGTGGCCTCTGATGTAGAAATGAAAGAGTTTTCAGATTTTTTACGTACGTTTTTAGGAAAATGTTGTAAATTTGCAACATTGGGCATTGTTGGGAGCAGAATTTCTGTGTTTGTACTCACTTTGTCTGAACAGATATACAGAACATTTAAGCATTCATTTGCAGGGTTGATTGCTTACTTAGCCCCATAACAGTATATATCATGAGTAATAACCACACAACAATCATAGTTTTATGAAGAAGCATTTATTAATAAAAAATATTGGAAAAATATTTACGGTATTGGGACTGATCAAATCCTTTTTCAGCCAGCGAAACCTGTCCCGGGGCACAGTGTGTTTAATTGGTTGGGGCTTGATTTCCACATCATCATTGGCTGGGCAGTCAATGGGTTGGTGGTTTTCTTTGTCCATTTCACCTGCATCTTCATTCTCTGAGTCACTTGCATCAGTGTCGTCTGAGTCCATTTCAAAATCGCTCTCTCCATTTTGGACTGAAGCAATCACATCCTGCACACTGAATAAAAGACCTTTCTGTGCTGGTGGCATTCTGAAATGGAAAAAGTAAAAAATAATGAAGTTAAATATGTGAATAATACATATGGGTCTTACATTGTAGTAGATAAACTGAAAGAATAGACAGGGTGGTAGACCATGTGGGTAGAAATCTAAGTATTCCCATTAGCATGCCCATAAGTATTATAATTTCAATGAAGTGATAATCAACATTTCACTACATTCAAAAAATACTGTCTATTGCAGCCTATTATGCTCTCTACTTATCATACTAAAGGAACACATGCATCCCCCCAGAGCACTTACAGGTTCACATTCAAGACCATTCGCACCTGTCCCTGGACAATGCAACAGGCATCCCAAGAATCCCAGAACATTCAGAATCTGTTTTTCTATCTCCTAATGCTACTAACTGCTGCTTGGGCTACACTGAGAAAAAATGGCTCAGGATCATTTAGAAGTTAAAAAACAAACAAAAAAACTACAAAGATACAGGGAGTTTCAAATACTGCTATAGATGCTGAAGTTTCAAATATCCCATACAATTTATTCATGTGTTTAATAATGGTCTAAGCTAAACTAAGTAAAAAATTTACAGAAAAACACATTTAGAGCTTAGTTACAATGAATCATGTAACACTACATTTCTGCTACATTTTTTTTTTTCAATTTGTGATCATTTGAAAAGTGCAGTGTCCTTATGTAATGTGTAAGGTGCACAGGCTATTTTGACTACCACTCTGGACCAACGTTGTAGAATTACAACATAGACATAACAAGCTCTAAATCAAATTTGATGAAAGTTTTCCAAAATAACTAAATATGTACATGTTCTAGACATTGTAATAAACACCCAAAAAAATATTTAAGCAATTTTACTTACTTTAATTGATGAATCCAGTCTATTGAAACAAAGAGATGTTGTTCAAAGGAAGCCTTGAGGTGTTGTGTGAGTTCATGGCCATAAGGCGGGACTTATAAACAAATGTATGATCCAATAGCATTGTGAGACTGAACAATAGGACCCAATGACTATGTAAATGTGGTAAAAAAAAAAATATAAGGATGGTTAAATGTAACGTTGTAATTTTACAACAAGGGGTGTTACAGGGTAAGTAATATTCTAATTTTCTGAGATACTGAATTTGGGATTTTCATTAGTTGTCAGTTATAATCATCAAAATTAAAAGAAATAAACATTTGAAATATGTCAGTCTGTGTGTAATGAATGAATATAATATACAAGTTTCACTTTTTGAATGGAATTACTGAATTAAATCAACTTTTTTCATGATATTCTAATTATATGACCAGCACCTATTTATATATATCTCAGAGGTTGCTTTAACCGAATATTTTCCGTCATTGACAGATTTTTTTTAGTAGTGACTGAAAAATCTGAAGGCCATCCATCATTTTGACAGATTACGCTGAGGGTGATCTATTGTAATTTGTAACTGTAATTCTCAATCCTCTCCACTTGGTGGCGAGTGCGCATATTAATTGACAAATATCTTGTATTGTCTCGCCTTTGTCACCGCTGCATACAGTTGCAAAAATGTCACGGCAGCTGAGTGTGAAAAGTTTATTCCAACGGTCAAATAGATATGATCGTGTTAAAAAAGGTGAAAAAAGAGGAGCTGATGCAGTGGAGGATGATGGACAAATAGACAACATTTATCAGTCACCGACAGCTGTTACGGGGCAACCAAGTGGCAGTAAGGAGGTCAGGAGGGAGTAGTGCGTTCACGTGGCTGAGGAGGGAAGGTGGCAAAATGTTCTGCAACATCTTTAGAAAAGCTAACATGAGTAACGGATTTGTCCGAGGCTGCACGACGATGCAGAAATCAGCTTTAAATGACCACAAAAGTAGCCATAGTCACATCGAAGCTTCACGGGTGGTCAACAAGAGCGTGGCAATGGTCAAGAATGTCGAACAATCACAGGCTGCCTGTAACGAGGCATTAAAAACACAGTTCAAGGTTGTGTTACATATGGCAAATACAAACACCCCGAGCCACATTTATCCTAACCTAATACACCTCTTACAGTCTGCTGGGTGTCCAACCCTGAACAGTGCACACACGTACACCCACCACGAGACTGTCAGTCAGATGGAGGAGGCTATAGCAATGACCATAAATAGCGCTGTGGATGAGCGTATCACCAACTGCAGATACGATGGGATAATAGTTGATGAAATGACTAATAACACAGTTGAAAAAATGCTGATCACATACTTGACAATTCAGCAGAGAGGGGAGCCTGAAACTGTGTTCATTGGAAATCATGCAGTACCCTCTGGCACTACAAAATGCATAGCAGCAAAAATAAAAGATCGAAAAATAAAATATATATATTAGGTGTATAACAATATATTGTGTCACAATACAAAAATGCATCAATATGTATTGTGGATAGTGACAATATGTTTTGTGATCAATTCATCCAAAATAAAAATTTCTGTGTGAGAAAAAAAAATTAAGTTTACAGAGTTTTAGTGTCAGTACTACATTAAACTACTGCATTTACATTGCATTGTAAAGCGCTTTGAGTTTCCAGAAAAGCGCTATATAAATGTAACAAATTATTATTTTTAAAACTGACTTACGCCGACATGTGCAAACCAAGCAGTGTAGCCAAAATCTGAAACTGTCTGCACTCAGGATTCTGCAAGTTGGTCAAAATGTGCTTGCTAGATATTAAAGACAATCACACCCAAAGTAGCAAACCGGTACAATATTGTCTAAGACTGGATCTCTCACTTACACTGTACGAGTGGGAACTAACAGGGTTTGGCGTAGAAACATTGATCAGCTTTTGGACGAAACCGCAGCACAGGTTAACTCTTCTCAAAACACCGGAAACCTCCCAATGCTCGGACTAATATCCCCTTATGACACCAGAGGCTCCATCAACAGTCTCAGCTCACCATCTCTTCCCCAACATGTAGAGTCTCAGGCGAGACGTTATCCTGAGAGTGTTCGTAGACCGCCTTATAGGCTGGACTTGTTGTATACACACTGTAGATGCCATGAACAAAAAGCAAGAGAGGTTATATGAAAATAATGGTCATTATTGTTGACATAGCTCAATAAGCTGTTTTGTTGTCTTGTAGAAGAAAAGAAAGAGACTGTTCTGTATACCAGTGTTCTTTGTGTTCAAAGTAATTCTGTGCAAGTGAAGTGAGTACATCAAGGCTGGAGAACGGTTGTGTATTGAGACAGTTATCAAAAAGTTACTCTGTATTGGCGCGCTCTAGTGGAGACTGCTGTAATTGCAATTGTGCAGTAAAGACGTGTTCAAGTTAAGCTCTGATCTGAGTGACTGTCTTATTGTTGTGTAACTGTACAAACATAACAGAACTGTAAGCAAAATACAGAACAGACAACAGGGTTGACATTTTATCACATCACTTTATTAACAAATCAATTCCAACACATGAGATTTGGTGAAAATACCTTATTTTAAATAAGGAAAAACACTGAATACCTTCAAAAAGTCTTCTGCATAAAAGGATGTCTTGACGTGGTTAGGAAAACCTTCAGAAGCTTCAGAGCTTGATTTTCATAAAATGTTAATATTATAATGACACGTGCAAGTGTCTGACCATAGCTATATAAAGCCACAATACCAACTTCGATGACAGTGTTTGATTAAATACGAGGTTTTCGCCCGACAGCAATTTGTAAATTTGTTGTTTTATCATCAACAATATCATCATACTTATTGTGTTCCTGCCTGACTTACACTTTTACATTAAATGCGAGTACTACTTTTAATATAGCCTAATATCTAGATTTATATGCCACTTGAAGCAATGCGTGTTTGTGAAATTGTTATATTTTTATAAGTGGTGTGCCGTGGGATTTTTTTACTCATCAAAACTGTGCCGTGGCAAAAAAAGGTTGGGAAACACTGGTCTACAGCCAATATATATCCATAAGTAGACTCCATATGGCACGGAAATGGTTGTAACCAGGGACGTGCAGAGAGTTCTTCAGGGGCAGGGGGTAAAATGTAAAAAGGGGCAAAATGTAAAAAGGGGCATATATATATATATATACACTACCGTTCGAAAGTTTGGGGTCAGTTAGGGGCCGATCACACCTGACGCGTTTTTGGCAGTGCGAGGCGCCTATTTTCAATGGGTTTCCTATGGCAGCGAGCGTTCTGCGCACTGTTGAAGCGCCTGCTGCGCCTCGCGTTTTACCGCCTGCTGCGCCTCGCGTTTTACCGCCTGCTGCGCCTCGCGTTTTACCGCCTGCTGCGCCTCGCGTTTTACCGCCTGCTGCGCCTCGCGTTTTTGAAGTTGAAAAAAAAGCAACTCCAAGCGGAAAAAGCGCCCGACGTCATCGCGTTTTTTTCCACTGTCCAATCGAATGAATGGAGAGGCGGGATTTCCGTTTTAGTGATGAAAGCTACAGTTGCTTGAACGCCCGGAGAGTGCGATGATGGAGGATAAACTTGTGGTGCTCTCGCGGGTTACCAGGAGCTTAACGAGTTCACGAACCGTCACTACCACAATGTGAACAGAAAGTAAATAAAGTTAATAAAAGGCTGATTTGTCGTTTACTTGACTGACAGGACAGTTGTTTCAGTGGTTGCCTAGCAACATAAAAAACGCAGCGCACTGCTCGTTCTGTGTGATGGTAAGGCCGTGTGTCCACCAAAGCGTTTTTACTCGCGGCTGGCGTGCTTTTTCAATTGTTTTCAATGGGAGCGCCGCGTTTTTAAAACGCCATGAGCGTAGCGAGGCGCTGAGCGTCTTTTTCACGCTGAAGCGCCGAGCGTTCGGCGTTTTTTACAGGTCGCCAAGAGTTGAAGAATGTTCAACTTTGGGTAAAACGCAGCGCTCATCACTGTCACTTTTTACCCAACCTTCCAATCACAGTGGAGGAGGGGTGGGACTAAAACCACACCGACCAACTGTCACATTCTGCTTGTACAACGACATCAACCAGCAGAGCTAAACGGGAAAAAAAATTGATGGAAAATTTATATTGCTGGTCTCCGAACATAGTTGTCTTTACCAGATGAAATCCCCGGATTACCACAACGTCAATTTGAAAAAAAATGTTTAGACAAATTATATGCGACATCAGTTACAAGTAAACTGTGCCGCGGATACTGTGTATCATAGCAACGAAGCGTCTCAACTGAACAGCTGAGCGTTTTTAGCAGAGCGCCTAGCGTTTTCAGCTGGCTAAAAACGCTTTGGTGGACACACGGCCTAAGTGCTGTGTGCCTCGCGTTTTCGAACCTGAAAAACGCGTTAGGTGTGATCGGGGCCTAAGAATTTTAATTTTATTTTGGGGGGAAATAAATAAAATAAATCAATACTTTTATTCATCAAGGACGAGTTAAACTGATCAAAAGTTACAGTAAAGACATTTATAATGTTAGAAAATATTCTATTTTAAATAAATGCTGTTCTTTTGAACTTTCTATTCATCAAATAATTTTGAAAAAAATTTGTACACAACTGTCTTCAACATTGATAATAATAATTAATGTTTCTTGAGCATCAAATCATCATATTATAATGATTTCTGAAGGATCATGTGACACTGAAGACTGGAGTAATGATGCTGAAAATTCTGCTTTTATCACAGGAATAAATTACAGTTTAAAATATATAAAAATAGAAAACAGTCATTTTAAATGGTCATAATATTTCACAATATTACTGTTTTTTTTTTATTGTTTTTTTATCAAATAAATGCAGCCTTGGTGAGCAGAAGATACTTCTTTTAAAAACATTAAAAATCTTACTGACCCCAAACTTTTGAACGGTAGTGTGTGTATATATGTATGTATGTATATATATATATATATATATATATATATATATATATAAACAAATTGATTTTAAAAAAATTATTCTGCAGCTCAATTTTACAGATGGGCCTAAAACAAATCATGGGCTTAACTCGAGCACCCACGGAAATGGCCACGCACCCAGGGTCGTACCCACCATTGAGGTCCCCGAGGTCCAGACACACTAGGCACACCCTAAGAAAAATGTGGCTTGTCACTGCTCCCCTAGTGTCTGATTGCAGAAGAAATATGTTTTTCATTGAACATTGATGCAGATTTTGATACTACAAACAGATTTTGTGTGAAAATAAATCATAAAAGTGTTTTGTTTAAAAATCGTATAAATGTATGAGGCGATGAGGGGATCTTCTACCCCACAGACACACGGGGTAAAACCAGCATTGGACAAAAACACACATTATTGATACAATACTTTAGCTAAACAATGTTTTTAATAATGTCTCAGTAAATTTTTGTTCAATCACTGTTGCAAAGTTTGCACAATTTTCTGTTTATTTTGACAAAATAATATTTTTTTGTTCAATAAATATACTGTCATTAAAATGTTTATTTTAAAAATACAGACACAAAATTATTTAAAAAAGTAAAGAATCTGAAAGCATTGAATGAGATCCCATAATAATTCAATAAAGCTTTACAGTAGTAACAAATAAATAATATTGTATTATAAATATATTTTTTAAATAGTTTCATCTTAAATATGGTGATTATCTCTAAGGTAGACACCCAACTGTGACGATATGCAGACTCAGAGAGAACAGATGTAAGTGAACAACGAGTTTATTTAAACAACACTGTGCAATGCAGGCCGGTGAATATAGAGGATGGCAATGCCATGGAGACCGGTGACCTAGGATGAATATGAACGTCTATTTCTGTCTTTCATAGAGCCAGTGAAGCAGACGGGAAGGATGGGCAGAAATATATGGATAGCACACACCTCAATTGCCGGTGACAGGTGAGATCCACGGTGATATGGGATATACACAGAGGCAGGGAGAGGAGGGAAAGGAACGCTGGAGACAGGAGCTGGAGAGGAGAGGAGAGGAGAGGAGAGACAAAGACTGAGGCTGATGTGGCATTGACTGGTGCGCTGATGGGTGGCAGGTGCAGGTGATCAGCTTCAAGGATCAGCCAAATGTTTCGGGGTTCCGAAAACCGGTCAGTGTCTGGTGTGACCACCATTTGCCTCACACATTGCAACACATCTCCTTACATAGAGTTGATCAGATTTGGTCCACTCCTCTTCAATGGCTGTGTGAAGTTGCTGGATATTGGCAGGATCTGGAACACGCTGTCGTAACGCTGTGGGCAACAGCTCTGTAGGGATGGCTGACGCGAAACAGTCGTTCCGAAGCTTTGCGAGATCCCGAAGCGCAGATGTTTCGAAACACTGATCCGAAGCGTGATTCAAAACACCCATGTCACGTGACTATGGCCAAACGAAGCCTCGAAGTGTTTCACTAAGTGTTTCATCAGGTGTGGTCCGCCGAATCAGCGTTTGATTGACACGGTCGGGAACAGACCACACAATCACACATCTGTATAAAAGTGAAATCAACGCATATTGACCTCGTGGGTTTTTGTGAGAGGAGTTTGATTATAGCGGATTTTTGGTGATATAGTGACATAGTGCGATTTGATTAGTTATAGGCTATTTAGGCTTACATTTAAATTTACACAACACATTGACTGATAGGCTAGAGACAGACAGAGTATACATATAGTGACACATTAATAGATACATAGATATAAATATATATAGACAGCTAGATTAATAGATAGATACATATATAGATAGATAGATTATAGATACATATATAAATACATAGATTATAGATAGATACATATATAGATAGGTTATAGATACATATATAAATACATAGATTATAGATATATACATATATAGATAGATTATATCTAGATACATATAGGTACATATCTAGATACATATCTAGATACATAGATAGATTATACATATCTAGATACATAGATAGATTATAGATACATATCTAGATACATATCTAGATACATAGATAGATACATATCTAGATACATAGATAGATTCATATAGATAGATACATAGATAGATAGATTTGGATAGATCAGGGGTCGGCAACCCAAAATGTTTAAAGAGCCATTGGACCAAAAAAAAAATATATATATATCTGTCTGGAGCCGCAAAAAATTAAAGCCTTATATAATCCTTATAATGAAGGCAACACATGCTGTAAGTGTCTATATTAGCTTTATTAGCCCCCTAGTATCAAAATGATAAGTAGGCTACAAATACATAATGAGCATTCATGATTAAATGTTTATTTTCCCTGCAGCATCCTGGAGAGAATGACGCACCACGTGACTACTCTACGATGGTGCTTTAAGTTTAACTTCCATTATAATTTTAAATGTATTACGTTTTATTTATTTGTGTATTATTTTTACAACGTTGAAAAACTTTAACCCTTTCACACGTAAGTTTAAAATATTCTGACTGCCCCCCCAGCGTGAGTTTTTCAAGGCGACCGTTATTTAGAATGTGTCACTTTATGGTTTCCATGGTGACGCGTCATTGCTTGTCACGTGACACACCGCAGCAACAACAGAGCTGAATGAATGATGATCTGCTTTTATGTCATTTTTCCTTTTTTATTCAAAATATTCACAAATTTGTTAGATATGGCATGAAATATCTGATATTCCGATTGTCAAATATATGCAAGTGGAAGTGTTTTGTTGTTTAAACACCTTTATAACGATCGCGTTAGTTGAGCTGTATGCGCTGCCATCTTAGTTTGTGCCGCAGACGCAGTTCAGAGAATCGGATCTGTTGGATTTACAACACGTGAATTCATCCACTTCTCCCGAAATACATCAAAGTAAGTGGCTGGTGAACTGGGAGAAGAATAGAGTAAACTTTAAAGTTACTTACACAATGTATATCTGATATGAATAAAACGTGTCTAATTATAATGGAAAGGATTATTGCCTCTTAATCCTTTAACATCAGTGTGTATTTTACAAACTCTAAATGTATTGTTTTTTTTAGTACTTATATGTCTGAAACCTAAAATAAAAATTATGTGGTTGAAAACACTGAAAAGTTGTGATATATGACAGCCAAGGCCGCATTAATGCACGGGCTTACCTGGGCTGAAGCCCAGGGGCCTCCCAAGTTCAGGGGCCTCCCATGTTCAGGTTCATGATGAGCTGAAAAGGTCATATTGTTTTAACTTGTCAGATTTTGTCGCTGTATGTCGCTAGTCGCTTGTGGAAGTTGGTAGTGCTGTCGCTCTAATGTTATTGTTATGGTGCGTTCACACCAAACGCGAATAGCGCGTCAGGCGCGAGTGATTTCAATGTTAAGTCAATGCAAAGACGCGTTTACGCACGTCTAGAGGTCCCGCGGCGCGAATGAGGCGTGTCCACTACAGATCGCTGACATCATTGTAGAATATGCCAGTTGAAGTAAAGTTGAGAGCAGTACTTGTTATAATTAAATCAAGTAAGGTACATTTATTTTGCACTTTAGGATTTGGCCTGGTTGGTGCATTAATGAGTTGCACAAGGTTTAAGAAGTCATGAATTTTTTAAAAACAATTTGAGGTCCCTGAGAGCCAGTCCCAATTTAAAACACCTATAAGGATGAACTCAGTCATTTAACTCGTGTAAAAAATCTGAAAAGTCTTTGAGAGCATCCTTTGTGGCAGATGGGCATCTATAGCAGCCAACCACAGTAATATTAGAGACTTTTGAAAAACCCACTTTGATGGCCGAGACCTCAAACTGTTTAGCTCTAGTAATTGACAAAGTTACAGAGCTAACAAACTTAGATTTGACATAAATGGCCACTGCACCTCCTTTACCCACCCGATCAGTTCTGTAGACTTTATAGCCATCAATAAAAGTTAAATCATCATTTATCGATTTCTTAAGCCAGGTTTCAGAAAGAATGAATGTGCGCCCTATTTTAACGATCAAAGCACATGGTCTAAAGCGCACGGCACAAGTCGTATCCGAATCCACTTTTGCTAGTTTAAAACGGGAAAAATGGTCACTAGTTTAACAACGGGAAAATGGAAAATGGTTTGCTAGTTTGCTAGTTTAACAACAGGAAAAATGCGCCTGGTGCATGGTCTAAAAGGGTTGTCCCTATTCTCTTAATGAGTAATGGGTGTGTTTTGGGTGTAAAGGGCAATAAAGCAATCAGAGTCTCATCTCCCATTCCCTTAAAAAGCCAGTTGTGCTCACGCCATGGCGGATTCGCTATTTGCATGGCGGAATTTGATAGTGGAAAGACTGAACGTGTCTCCAGAGAGCAAACGGATCTGCTCGTGCGCAAGGTTATAGTGTGCGAGCAGACCATCTACGGGACAAGGCGGATTCCACCATATTTTTATGTACACAATAATAATTTTTACATTGTAATCCTTTTATTTTTCATATTTGGCATGTTTGTGTGCTGATGCGTGTCCCTGTGTGTAATAAGCAGAGTGTACGCGCGTTGTGGACCTGTCTATAGGAGCATATTACTAACGCGCTCTTTAAATAACAAAAAATAATAAAAAATTGCGCCACTAACTTTAGACCAGGTTTCAGTTGGTCAATGGCACAGTCTATTTCAGTTTCCTCAAAATAGCAACACACCTTGTTTCAGACCAGCATGCCCATGGGCGCACAAATGGGCGCAAATACATTTGCTATTCAAACAACGTGGCGCAGGACTTGAAAATTACGTCTGACTGGTGTATGATAGGACCCTATGTCAGCGTTTGTTGTATTTACCCAAATCTTCATCATATCCAATTTAGGGACCAAAATTTTAATGTATAAACCCAAGGCCTGTTCTACTTTTAAAATCTGAGGGAGTGGGTAAACAATGCATCTATGTAATAGGCCCAGGATTTGGCTGAACATTTCCAGATAACATCAATAAAAGCATTACCATACATCATAATTTTAGTTAAACAGAAAATGATTGATCAGGACCCCCATTAGCTGCAAACTGAAAAAAAAAAAGAGTGCTCAGTGCCGATAAAATAGTAATTTAACACCAAATTTTTCTAAAGATACAGGATCTCATTTACATACACTTGGAAGTAGAAAATATTACATTTATGAGTGGGCTGATTGACTGAACATACAACTTGAGATTTGTCTTAAGTGTAGCAAGTAGAACCAGGATTCACTCTCCTTATTGTGTTCATTTAATTCCTGATTGCAAAAAAATTGCATCAGAAATATAAGGAAATACATGATGCCAACTTATATGCTGATGTATTGAGGACAGATCAGGTAGCCGGGTGGGTTTTAGACTGAACAGTTGAAGAGGGGAGATCTATAGACCCGAAAAATCTCAGTCACTCTACCACACCCAGGGTCCACAGCTTTGACAGTAAATGTGCTACTGGGCCTGAGAAAAACTAGCAGCAAGATTGAATCCTTAATTCAGAAAATGTAAAAGCTATACACCAATAGGTGAATTAATTATGTGTGGCTTTGACAAATTATATCATGTTGCAGGCTAAAAGAGATGAGATGAGAACCTCCCCACAACTACCTGAGCAAATAGTATGATCATTTCATGTAATTTGATAATCGTCATTGTCAAAAACCTCTATTCTCCTATTTATATATGTTGAAGTAATTTGGAACAATAGGTAAGTAACAAAGCATGACTCTACCACGCATTCAACTGAAATCACCCCGAACACATGTGCATAAACGAAAACCTTACCCTTGGAAAATAATGGTGTCGTTGGAAGTTGAGAAAATAGTGTGAGCCTGGGCTAAATGTGTAAACATGCATTTCACTAAACATTTTCCCAGGGCCGCGATGCTTAGTCGCAGTGTTCTCACATAAATGGCTTGCTGCTGCTGTATAAACATAATATGTAATCGTTGCTGCGTATATGCTTGTAATTTACTACATCTTGTTATCTACATCGAATGCAAGACTGTAAAACATGAAGCTTAGTTTTAAAACTGTTTATACCGTTCCATTCACTTTAACGCTATAAACACTCCATTCTGCTGATTAGTTTATGGCATTACCGATATGAATGTGCCATTGGAGCAATAGGTGGATGAATGAACAGGAGGGCATGACTCTAAACTGGTGCGCAGCAAAGTCCCTTTAAGGCAGTACATTTAGCTTGGCAGCCACTTTAAAATGATTCTCGGCTCTTTATATAGCAACCAGCTTCTAACTGCAGTAACACAATGACATAACGGATCGCTGATTGACTCTTATTTAAAGGGCGGGACTATCCTGTCATATTGCGTGTTGCACTTTCTCCCATTAATAAGTAAAGTGATTGCGCAGTCTTCATATATTTGCCCCCAGTTTCACAGACAAGGCTTAAGCTAGTCCTAGACTCTCCTCTACATCCTACACTGATGAGTATTGCAGTCAGTTTAAGAATTGGCACATTCTGAAGTGAGTTGGAGGTGAGGGATCTCGGGCCAGTTGTTGACTACTTTACAAAATGGTGTCGGGAGACTGGTCTACATCTGAATGCTAATAAAACCAAAGATATGTGTATTGATTTCTGGCATAATCATATAACTGTAATGGGAAACCAGACTCGAATGTGAACCAGACAGGTATTTATTGCACAGATGATAAATGGTAGGAAACAGGTAAGCAATGCAGCTATAGTGACGTTTGCAGATGAGAATAGGTGAATAACCGAGTCCTTTACTCTCTTGACAGGTTTCTTGAGCATACACAAGTGTAACCCCTCACCCAGGTCCTTGATCACGGGTGTCTGGCGTGGGAGTCAGGCGCTCTAACAAGGAGGCTTAAGACTGCAGCCTCTACCGTCAGTTGCTAGAGCGCCTCTTGAGATCAGGGGAGTGAGGTTTTACTCGCACAGCAACTACTAGCTGGCCTCCGTTACACTCACCCCCCTAAACCTAACTCCCATTCGGGTCACGGCACCAATGTAACCCCTCACCCAGGTCCTACTCACCCCGCTCTGCGCGGGCCTCGATCCCGGGCCTCTGGCGTGGGAGTCAGGTGCTATAACAAGGAGGCTAAAGATTGCAGCTTCTCTCATTTGAGAGAGGTGTAAATCTCTCACACTCTTCTGCGGCTGACGAGGGTGAGCTGCTGGGCAAGGATGCGCTGTCAGATGCATCCTCTGGTCCAGCAGCCAGTGCTCTGCTAGCTTCGAGCCAAGACGAGCAGGAGGAGGCTGACGTGTAGCCTCACTGTTTTATTAACAGAGTAGTTGGCATTCTTAGCCTACTCCAGTTAATTAGAACGTAGTTAGGCCATTCCCTTAAAAAAAAAATCTGAGGGTTATTTGGCCTCCGTTACCCACATCCCCCGGCCTCCAAAAAGTGGTTTCTCTTTTATAAACTATTTGTGAAGTTCCTACAGGGACTCTGTCGCTACTTTGTCCCAGTATATTTGTCCCAATTTTTTTCTGACTCAGAGAAAACTTTCTATATTTTTATGGGTTAGTTTAATCCATGGGTTATAGTGGCAGAAGGTTGTAGCTGTATGCACTTTTGGTAGCCGTTGGCCCTCTCCGGGCCTCCTGTACAGTAAGCACCTCAGGTTGAGCGGTTGTATAAACCTCCTTACAGCAGTGTGTTAGAAGCTCCCTAGGGCTCTGAGTTCAGCATTGTGTGATGATGTTGTTTCCAAGACACGTAGATAGTACTCCCCTCGGCTAATAGGGTATTTCTACAGAGTGCTTCATTTCAGGGATAGCCGCCCGGTAACCATAGTACTCCCCTTGTTAGAAAGGGTTATTATGCAGAGTACTTCACCTCTGGTTGAATCATAGCAGGCCTTCACAGGGTTTGGGCCTCTATACTCCCAGCAGGCAGGACGTGTTAAGGTGACCGGCTTCCAGTGTAAAGACTCCCTCAAACGACCAGGCTGCCCCAGATACAGACTTTAGTACTCCCCTTTATTTTAGGGTTCTTATGCTGGGTACGTCGCCTGCGGCCACATTGCTAAGCTATATGGATGTTGTAGGCTTCCTCTCATCTGAAAGTCGTCATGCGGAGGCCTCCATCTTCCAGAGTTCCATGCAAATAGATTGTTCTTTGCAGAGGAAAGATGCCCCTCTCTCTTTATATCAGAGACTGAGGGTGTTTTTTAGGCCCCCTCGCTCCCTGAGCTCGGTGATATTTGAGCCTAGCTGTCCTCAAGCATGTGACAGGCCTCCTTTTCTTCAAGTCATTCTGCTGAGGCCTCCATGCCAACAGCTTTGCAGGTAGAGCTAGAGAAAAAGGCCCTCTCGATAACAGAGAGCCGTTCCTTAGGCCCCTTACTCCCTGAACTCTGTGCTCTGCATTAGAGTTCTCAACGGGCCTGAAAATTACAACCCGACCCGACCCGGCCCGTGGCTTTTAAAGCCCGGACTCGATGTAACCCGACACATCAACATGAATTATCTGGCCGAACCCGGCCCGCGGCCCGACGTCGCGTCAGAATTTTTTTTTCTCATACACGTATTATCATGACCAGCAGACGCGAATTCAAATCAACCTTTAATGTTCACGCCTTTTAACAATACAAACAACTGAAACAATAAACTTTAAATATATAAATAGGCTGTAGTAGCGACGGTGAATTCACCTGCGGCAAGTTTACTTTTCACCAACTCCATCTTCTTCTCCAGGCTAAAGGCGTGCACGCAGCGGCGTCTGCCCCCGCCCCTCTCCATGATGCACTTTGCTCGCAGCAGCCAGACTTTCTTTACGGTGAACAGCAGCGATGATTAATAAATGTTTTTTTTTTTTTACTGAGCGGAAAAGATTAAGCCCGAGGTCCGACCCGACCCGGGTCATTTGCTTATATTTTCGACCCGACCCGTTGAGAACTCTACTCTGCATATCTGAGCTGAGCTGTTTCCACCACACTGGTGTGAGTGTGACAGGCCTCCTCTTCTTCTAGAGTCATCCTGCTGAGGCCTCCGCTTCCAATAGCCCTGTGTTGGAGCTATTTATCTCTGGTTAGAGACGGTGGTCAGGATCATAAAACAAAAAAAAGAAGGAAATCACAGGTTGCTGGCTTCAGCTGATAAAGAATGATAGCCTCCCTGGTTTAGGGGTTGACACTGGTCCCCCTGAAAGTAGCAGGCTAGGGCCCAATGGGTCTGGGCCGTACTTCCTTAAAGGAACCCCCCTCTAAGTTGGGTTGTGGTGTCCAGGTCTTTTAGCTGGCTCTGGGGCAAATCCCTTGTGTAAGATCACAAAAGTGCTTCCTCAAAAAAAAAAAATACTATGGAAGTAAATGGGCACATCAACTGTTTGGTTACAGACACTTTTCAAAATATCTTCTTTTGTGTTCAGCAGAAAAAAGAAATTCATACAGGTTTGAAACAACTTGAGGGTGAGTAAATGATGACAGAATTTTCATTTTTGGGTGAACTATCCCTTTAAGAGTCCTTGCGTGCTGTAAGTCCCAATGTGTAAGTGTCCACCGGTGTATATACAATCCAACTGTAGTGATAATCCAATGAAAAGTGATGAGGTTTGCTGGAATGGAAAGTCCTTAAAAGAAACTCCTCGATCTATTTCCTGTTTCCTGTCATGTGATCAGTCACATGACAGGCAGACCCATAATCATTTAAAGACATACACACATAAAACAGATAAAAGGAATAAAATGGACTAAAATGACTAAGACAACATGTAAACCTATTAAAACTCCAATATACATAAAATCATTATAATATATAGAGTGGTTAACCCCCTGAGGTCTACGGTATCGCCGGCGATACCAGCTCGCTTTTTTTTTATCAATGTAAAAGAAACTCATAAATACTCTGTTGACTTTGATTTTCCATAGGAGTTTCATACATCAATCGATTCTGTTAAATGTGTATTATTTTTGTGTATACTTATACTCACAATAAAAACAAAGTGTTGTGCTTTTTGCCAAATAAAGAAAAATAAACACGAAGCGAGTTCTGCCTTCTCTCTGCCAGTGAAGTCCATTCTGAAACGCGTCCGAAAATGAACAATAACTCAGCGAATACTCAGTCAAACAGGCATACAGACACACAGGCATGAAGCTTGAATTCTCTTCTTTTAAATGAAGTAATTTATATAAAAAACAAATATTCTCATCTTGTGAAATCTGTATTAAAAGAGAGCGATTCCAGTCGAGCTCATCTCATTACGTTTTAATCGGCCCCGCCCACGGAGAGCGCGCGCTATTCAAACGCAAATGACTGAGACAATCCCATACAAACTGTGAACGCCCCCATATCAGCTCGAGAAAACACATCAAGTTTATTCAGATAAGTGTACTTGTCTACACTGTCTCGCAGCGCTGTGAGGAATAATAATAATGGAAAACTTACCTCAGAAGTGCTGGTATTTCGAGGAGCAACGGATGGAATACTGTAGTAAGTTTTTTTTTTCATTCTCAAGTAAATCGCGTTTCTGTGTGAATGAATGAACGCAGAGATGCGCTGTTTACCACAACTCGCAAAAAGAGGTTTAAATTTGAATTGCGTTTCTGTGTGTGAATGAATGATCTGCTTTTAGCAAACTATTTTGCTATACTGAGTAAAATCGATTGAAATATTTTGAAATAAAATGTATTTGTATAAGCAGCGTATTAAACTGCAAATTAACATTTATATTCCTTATAATAAAAACGAAAGACCTATTTTACAGACAAATGAAAGACAACATTTCGTTGATTAGTTTTGGATAGATTACACATTTTTACTGTAAAATATCTGCCACCTCAAATAAGCTTTTGTTTGCCAATTTTTGCTAATATGTTAAATATAGTATGTTTTGTCAATGTAGGCTATATTTGAAGTAATGAATCCTTAACTTTGAAATATGTATGATAAAATGTATACTTTAGTTTTTACAAAGAAAGATTACACTTCAATTGTTGTTGTAATTGTAACCTTTTTAATAAAAAATATATATTTACAAGGTAGATGTAAACAAATTTTAAAAGGTAAATATAAGCATTTTCTTTAAATAATTTTTATTGTGTTTTATTATTGACAAATTTGGGGAGAGGATACATATTCCAAAACTGAAAATACAGTATGAGAATTAACTGCACAATTAATAGACATGTTTTCCTTGGATATTATACAATTTGCAAGCAAAATTTGTGAAAAAAATTAAATAAAAATTGACATGCTTCCAACTGTGAACCAATTTGGTAGAATATATATATATATATATATATATATATATATATATATATATATACTGTATATATATTGCTCTTGCATTCTTTCTTGTGGCTATAGGTGACACACCTGAATGAATGGCTCATTAAGTATGCGGGCCCCATTGTCTCCTCAGGTGTGAACCACCACATATGCATGATGCTGTTGAATGGTTGACGCCCCTTGCGCATATTGCCTTTACAAACAAAAAGTGTTTTACAAGATTTAAATCAATGTATTGTGTTATGTGAATGATAAGGGCAGGATGATTTTCACATCATTTTGAAGAAAAAACTCTAGGCAAAGACATCAATTAGTCAAAAGTCTTATTGACACGTATTTAGAATGTGTTTTGTGGCCTTATTTCAGAAACTTTAGTTTTTAGTTTTTTCAATAACCATGCATAAACAATAGGTTACTGTCGTAACCCCGGTTCTCTGAAACATCGAGTGGAGAGATCCACCTATGGGAAGGGCATCCGTACCTGACCTCTGCAGAAGCATCCAATTGCACCAAGTCTGGCTAGACAGACAGAAGCGCGCAGCCAATGCCAGGTAAGGCCACACCCCCTTACCTAAGGCATATAGCTGTCAGGCGCACTGCTATTCCTCAGTAAGTATATTCGCTTCTCGTGCGGCAAGCGGGGCGAAGCTGGTGGATCTCTCCACTCGATGTTTCAGAGAACCGGGGTTACGACAGTAACCTATTGTTCTCTTTCATCATCTCGTTTCGAGATCCACCTATGGGAGAGACATGGACAGCTCCCCGATTGCCCAATACACTCACAGTGAGGTTCTGAAGGCCAGAGAAGGACGGTCACCTCAGAGAGGCGGTGCCTGACACGTCCCACAAACATGACCCTGCAAGGGTGACGCCACGCTAAACTGCTGTGGACAAGCAGGGCATGAAACATGCATGAGACCCATACATGATAATGACCCCCGCACCACCAATGCACATAGCTAAACCCAAGAAGGAATGCAAATGCTTGGTGACAGGAATGAACATGGCCAGCCGGCCCATTCACTCTTCGTTGGTTAACCCAACGGGGCTGTGGGAAAGGGCTAAGAGGACCCTACCCCTAGGACCGAATGTGCCACCGAGGTTCTGGTGACATCCAACCGGTAGTAACGCTCAAAGGTATGAGGAGAGGCCCAGCTGGCCGCGGAGCAGATGTCTTGCAGTGGCACTCCCCTGAACAAAGCCCAAGAGGCGGCTAAGCCCCTTGTAGAATGAGCTCTGATGCCCCCTGGGGGCTGCACTCCCTTTGCTTCATAAGCCATAGTATAGCGTCCACAAGCCAATGTGAGAGGCATTGCTTTGAAATGGGACTCCCCTTGTGCGGGGGAGCCCTTGAAACAAAGAGCTGGTCGCTCTTGCGGAAAGCACTGGTCCTGGTCATACATGCTTGCAGAGCGCGACCGGGACACAGAGCATTCAGCCCCTGATCCTCCGAGGAGGCAAAGGGTGGAGGGTGAAAAGCGGATAGCTCCAAAACCTCCGAAGTGAACACAGGGAAGCATTTCGGCATGAAGGCCGGGTTAGGCTTAAGGGAAACCTTATCTCCACTTAAGGAGAATTTGGCGCACGAGGGTTGAACCGAGAGTGCATGTAGCTCACTGACCCGTTTAGCAGATGCCAAGGCCGAGAGCAAAGCTGTCTTGAGGGACAGCAGCTTAAGGGAAATACTTCCCAGAGGCTCAAAAGGATAAAGAGACCGCGCTTCCAGCACCATGGAGAGGTCCTACCCTGGAACAGATCTCCTGATGACCGGCAAAGAGCGGCGTGCACCCTTCATAAAACTGCGGGTTAGAGGGTGCTGCCTGACGGTGGAGCCCTCAAAACCCACATGACAGGCTGAAAACGCAGCCAGGTAGACCTTAATGGTGGAAAAGGACCTGCCTCTTTCCATGAGGTCTTGCAGGAAACACAAAATATCAGGCACCGAGCACTGATAAGATGTGAGACCACGCCCATCACACCACCCTTCGAACACTTGCCACTTCCAGCCATATAGGGATCGTGTGGAAACGGCCCTGGCATTCTGAGTGGTGGCGATTACACGCGGCGGGAGCCCCAGTGCATTTAGGTTCGTCCTCTCAAAGGCCAGGCCCAGAGAGTCACCCTGTCCGGGTGGGGGTGGTAAATCTCCCCGTTGGCTTGGGACAGTATGTCCGTGCGAGGGGGGAGGCGCCATGGCTCGGCGTACAACAGAGGGATTATCTCTGCCAGCCACGGGGCTTTGAGCCACCTGGGTGCTATCAGAATGAGAGACAGGCCGTGCTCTCTCACCCTGGCCAGTGTGAAAATATCAGGCACAGGGGAGGAAAAGCATACAGCAGCACTTTGGGCCATGGGTGGGCCAGTGCGTCTGCCCTGAGGGGCGCGTCCACGTCCTTTAGTCGAGAAGAACATAGGACAATGGTGGTTTTCGCGCGAGGCGAAAAGATCTACGGCTGCCTGTCTAAATCTCATCCATAACATCTCCACTATCTGCGGGTGAAGACGCCAATCCCCTTAGATTGGGTTTCCCCTCGATAGCAGATCCGCGCCTCTGTTCAGAATGCTCGAACATGAGTCACGCGTAATGACAGAAAAACCCGTCTGCTCCACACCAACAGCCTGTAAGCTAGAGCGTGGAGTTTCGACGAGCGCATGCCGCCCTGACGGTTGATATAAGCCACTGCCGTGGTATTATCGCACCGTACTAGAACGGGATGTCCCTGCAGGCGAGGCAGAAAATGATTCAGAGCTTTCCAAATGGTAAAAGCTCTAAATAGTTAATGTGCGCTGAACGTAGTCTGCTCAGCCACAGACCGTTCACCATTCTGCCTTCCTGGGTGGTTCCCCAGCCTGTTAAGGACGCATCTGTCGTCACAACTTTCCGCATCGTAACCGTCCCAAGGGGGTTCCCCGAGCGTAAAGTTCTCGCTCTCCCAATGGCGCAGGGCCGCCGAGCAGGCGCGCGTCACTGTTACCGAGCGGCAGAGATCGCGAATCGGGCTGAAATGTAGTGACAAAACCCATTTCGTGAACGCTCTCATTCTCAGGAGACCCAACGGCACAACTTGGATAGATGAAGCCATGAGACCCTGCAGCCTGAGGCATGTGCGATATTGTACTCTCGCCCCTTCTCTGAACTGAGACAGAAAGTTCATCAGAGAGCGAACGCGCTCTTGAGAGAGACGCGCTCGCAAGGAGACTGAGTTCAATTCCAAGCCCAGGAAAAAGACATTCTGACTGGGAGTCAGATTGTTTTTGTTCGCATTCACCTTGAACACGAGGGATGTGATGTGCGCGAGCACCCGGCCGGTGTCCAGCGACACCTTCTCCTTCGATTTGGCTATGATGAACCAATCGTATATGTAATTCAGAATTCTCAGTCTCAGGGGCGCCACGCCCGCCTCCGCACACAGACAGAAAGTTCGGGGACTCAAATTTCGCCCGAACGGAAGAACTGTGAATTCGTAACAAATGCCTTGGTAGGCGAGACGAAGATATTTCCTGTGTGGAGGGTAGATACTTATGTGAAAGAAAGCATCTTTCAGATCGACTGATGTGAACCAGTCGTTCTGCTTTATGGCACGGGCGAGAGAGCCTTGTGTCACATTCTGAAATTGTATTTCCTCAAATGTTTGTTCAACATTCGAAGGTCCATATAGGGCGGGGGGCACCACGCCTTTTGGAAACATAAAAATACCAGGAATAAAAACCATGGTTTATAAGATTGGGTGGCACCATCTGAATCGCTCCCTTGTTTAGGAGGGAGGAAATTTCCTCTTTCAGAATGTGTGAGGCATTTTCTTCTGTGTGAGAAGAGAGAACGCCGTTGAAAAGTGGAGGTTTTATTGCAGGGGTTCGGAGGGATTTCCTCCCTCTGCAGTGAGAAGTTTTCTCTGCGGAGAGAGGTCTTCTCTCCAAAACGAATTCATTTGATTCGTAACTTTGTGTGTTTTGTGTTGGGCAAACACTGGGGCCGGAGCCTTTATTGACAGAGTGAGGGGGACATAGTGTGGTGTCCACTGTGCTAAACTTTCCCTCACAAGGCCTGAAAGTGGGCGGAAAACACACATATCTCCTGAACACATGAACTGGGCAGTCTTAAGTGCAGGCAGAAAAATAATATCCGCGGAGAGAGATATTCTCTCTGTAACGGATTTATTTAATTTGTATGTTTTAAAGTGTTATTTAGTTATGTGTGTGTTTTGTGTTGGGGAACACAGGGGCCGAAGCCTTCCACACACAACGTCCACTAAAAACACATGGCTGGGCAGCCGCAACTGAGCTGTGTGAGCCCAGCTAGTTGATTTGTGAGGCAATGGAGCCCTCTTGTGGACGGACTCAGGGCGACATGCATGGGATCAGAGAGATTTGCTCTCTATGTTGGCAGATATATAAATCTGCACGAATTCATTTGATTCGTTTGTTAAATGTGTTGTTTAGTAATGTGTGTGTTTTGTGTTGGGAAACACTGGGGCCGAAGCCTTTAATAACTGGGTGAGGGGAACCAAGTGCGTGCAGTGTGGTAACACTGCTACGTACTTTTCCTCACGACAGGGGTACACACACACAACGTCCACTAAACGTCCTCGTGGCCCGTGAACGCGGGCTCGATACTCCCAACGGTCGAACAACAGGCAGGCTGCTTGCGTTCGGGGCCGCCTTCCTAGGAAGGCATAAATTGAAAGCCTCAACACGTAATCGTAACACATCAAGGCCCGTGAGACCGTGTTAACAGTCTAGCGGGACGCTCCAGTTTTAAGAGTTGTTTCCTCAGACTGGGCGGTGGTCTCAGCGCTTACCCGTCGTAAATATTCCTATCCTGGTCGGTGGCGCTCTGTGGAGCTGGCCACACAATGTTGAGACGAACGGCCGCTCGCTCACAAACTTCCAGGAGGATGGACTGAGGCAAAGCCGCGTGAGCGCTAGCCTAGGGAACGCTAAAAGGACCGCGTCATCCCCGTCGCCGGAACCGGCCGGTTCGTCAACGAGAGTGAGGTTTTCCCGCGAAGATGTCCTCTTCAGGGAATGCGGATTGGGCTGATGTCAGCTCAAATATTTAGAGAGGTGGCGCTCCGGGAGTCCCCCGGTAGTGCGTCATCATCACCGTGTCCCCCATCCGAGTCAGAAAGGCCGAGCACGGCGCGCTGGGTCGTGCAACTAAAAGCCGGCTTAGTAAAAAGCTACATGTAATTACAATGAGCGCAATTCTCCGGGTTCTCCAAAGCTTCTTGAGCGTGTTAAGCTCAAGCAAACAGCGCAGAACGAGAGGGTCCTTAGCGGCGATTATTAGAGCACCACACGCGGCCGGGCAGGCTCGTCGTGATAGGCTGTTCCCCGGAGAAGCGGCTGTTTAGACGGTCATATAGCCATGGGTGGGCTAGCGGTGAAGAACTCGGAAAAATCTGTGGCGGGCAGCCATGTAAGGAGGAGCAGGTGAAGGACAGCGAGAGCGCGGGCGGCTCCGGATGCAAAAAACACAGCGGATAGGCTGAAGAAACGACTGTCACTCACGTCTGGCGGAGGCTGATCTGGCGATATGTCCTCCTGAAGACTCGAAAGTGAGCAGCGTAACGTTAATCCAACCGAACTGTGTCAGTGCAGAGATCGCGAGAAGCGAATGTCAACTGAGGAATAGCAGTGCGCCTGACAGCTATATGCCTTAGGTAAGGGGGTGTGGCCTTACCTGGCATTGGCTGCGCGCTTCTGTCTGTCTAGCCAGACTTGGTGCAATTGGATGCTTCTGCAGAGGTCAGGTACGGATGCCCTTCCCATAGGTGGATCTCGAAACGAGATGATGAAAGAGAACATTATTCTCTCAAAAATACAAACATGTACATGCATGTTGCTCACATATTATGGTAGCCCTGTTTGTGCTAAATAGAGTGTAATTATACCTTTGCCATTAATATGTTTATAAGCAACTGAAAAAAGCACAAATGTCAGGGCATGTCAGAACATCTCAAGGACACCAAAAACCCCTCAGACCTCAGAGGGTTAAAACATGTGTCATGTGTGACAGTGTCACAAACTAGAACATATTTTAATTTCCTCCAGATTAAAACAAACACAGTTCACAAGTACACAAGAGGTTTCACTTTATTCTTATTAATCTATGCTGATCTTGGATTAGCATTCCAACAGCATATGAATGTTAAGGGGATAGATACCCAAAAATAAAATTCTCACATATTTTACTCACCCTCATGCTGTCCCAGATGCATTTTACTTACGTTCTACAGATAAACACGAATAAAGATTGTAAGGAAAGTAATCCATCTCTGCGAGTCCTAAAGACGCTTTAAAAACCACACGCGTGATGGTAATCCATGCATGGATTCTCAGTGGATGAATCAATGCCTTCTGAAGTCAAACAATAGGCTAGATAAGAAAAATACTAATAATGTAAACTGTTTTAACTATTAAATGACTTCCGACCAACTGTCTTACGTACATGGGTTACAATCCACTTGTATTATATTGACTCACAGAGATGGATTATTTCCTTAAAAATCTTTGTTTATGTTTATGTGAAGAAGAAAGTCATATACATCTGGGATGGCATGAAGGTGAGTAAATGATGAGAGAATGCTCATTTTTTGGGTGGACTATCCTTGTACTGCTTGTATCCAGTCACTGCTTTGTTACTTGTACTGCAACAGGAACTGTTCAAAGAATCATTGCAACATTTAAAATGTATATGAATTTTAAATATGTATTCTGTATTTGTAATTGTGGATTTTGTATAGTAATGTATATCATGAGAATACTGTGCATTACATGTATAGTATGCACTTAATGTTTTGTGGATTCTGGTCTTTCCTGTCACAACATAATTGCATCCAAGACTTTCACTCTGATACTTGTGTATGCTTTAGTGACAATAAAAATGTACATTTATTTGAATTCATATTTTCAATTACATTCATTTAACTGGTTGTATAAGTCACAACTGAAACGGTTGATGTTTGTTAAAACATATTTACAATTTTAAATGTTAGAAGATAGTATGAATTAAATGAAATAACTAAATACAATTATATATATATATATAAAAAAATGGCAACAAGAACATTCTTTGTGTGACATATGTAATGAAATGCCCTTTGAGGTCTGTATCTGACAGCAGGCCACAATTGTAAATTTCATATTGTTTAAATTCCTCTTATTTAAGTGATCATTAATTTTGATGGTGTAAATGTATATCATGCTAACAATGAGTAGTGTGATGGCCATGGTTGCCAACCTTGATTACCTGGTTGAAGTGAAACTTTCTTGACGGCTGAATAGGCTATATCACACACGTTTGCTAATATTCTCTTTAAATTGTAACAGCTCAACCTAATCAGAGCCTAACATGCTAAATAATCATCAGGAATAAACAATTATTCTCCGAAAACTTTGGACACTATACAATATTTTAAGTATTATATACAGTACTTTAATGTACAATTACACCTGAATAGACTGAATAGATCTCTTGTGCTCCTAAAAGCTTCTGTCGACTAAGTAGTAGCAGCAGGTAAATACAGATAAAATTAAAAAACAAACATAACTTAATATCACTAAAATGAAACAGAAAGCTGCGCTTACAGACGCTCACATCCACACATAAACACACCACTGACGTCTTCACTTCCAGGTGAAGAAGCTGTCAATCAAAAACTCAGTAGCCAATGAGAACACACTGCTACTAGCCTCGCCCCCACGATAAAAATGTGTCAGAACGGTAAACGAAAACTTCAGAAGCGTAAATGAAAACTCTGTAAGTTCATTTGTAAGTTCAGATCAGCGAAAGAAATATGAGAAATAGTTTGCAAAACATGCAGTGTATTCAATATGGGTAACACTTTATAATAACGTTCAGTTGTAAGTCATTTATAAGTGGTTAGTTAATGTTGAACTAATCATTTACAAAACATTCATAAATGATTAGCAAGTGATATACTAACATTTTATGTATGTTTTGTAAGCTGTGTTACAAGTCATTTACAATTGATTAGATAATGATTAACTAATCATTTACAAAACATGACTATGCATTCATAAATGATTAATTAGTGATATGTTCATTATTTTATGTATGTTTTGTAGATTCAGTTATAAGTAATTTACAATTGATTAGTTAATGATTAACTAATCATTTACAAAACATGACTATGCGTTTCATAAATGTTTCATAAATTATGTTATTTTTTATTTTTTTTTTGCTCATATCAGGTGCACAGTTTTTAAAGACTCCATGTGTTTCAGAGAAGACAGCTGTCTATACCCTCACCAGTCAGCACTTACACTGCAGTGCACACTATAGTGTTCAAAACCTGTTATAGATGTGTAAACGCATGAATAAATCATTTACAACACTTTCTGCATCCCCTAATCTAAAGTGTAAACTAGTCATCACTTGTAAATGTGTTACACATCATTTGTAGATTACCACTTCAAGAATCAAAAAGGCATAAGGTCTATGAATGTTATCTACGAATGTATATGTAACACATTTACAAGTGATGAATAGTTTACACTTTAGATTAGGGGATGCAGAAAATGTTATAAATCATTTACAACACTTTCTGCATCCCCTAATATAAAGTGTAAACTATTCATCACTTGTAAATATGTTACACTTACCTGTTACAAATGATACTTACCCATTACAAATGATCTGTACGTGTATTCAAGGCATTTACAACACTTTCTGCACTCTCTAATTGCTACAAAAAAAAACAAAAGACATTATTTATTAAACATTTATGAAACGCATATTCATGTTTTGTAAATGATTAGTTAATAATTTACTAATCAATTGTAAATGACTTATAACTGAATCTACAAAACATACATACAATAATTAACATATCACTTATTAATCATTTATGAACGCATAGTCATGTTTCGTAAATAATTAGTTAATCATTTACTAATCACTAGTAAATGACTTGTAACGGAATTTACAAAACATACATAAAATGTTAGTATATCACTTGCTACTCATTTATGAATGTTCTGTAAATGATTAGTTCATCATTAACTAACCACTTATAAATGACTTACAACTGAACGTTATTATAAAGTGATACCATATGGGTATTAGTTTCTTGAAATGTTATGTTCATTATTATTGGCACAAAAGTAATTCCATACAATTGTTGCATGTGCAGACCTAAGATGTAATAAAAAGGTACGTTTGTTTATTGAGATGAGAAACATTACATACCCTACTTATTAGGGGATTCATAATTAACTAGATGTACCGCATCGCGGTACAAAATATGACCGCCGCTCAGGCCTGCACTGGCTTTCCACAAAAATAAATGACGTGGAGTAATTTGGCTGTATTGCGTGTTTATGTATATACCTAAAAAAAGTAATAGTATGTGCATGTCTGTCTGTGTGTGTGTGTGTGTGTGTGTGTGTGTGTATGTGTGTGTATTTGTGTATGTGTGTGTCTGTGTGTGTGTGTGTGTGTGTCTGTGCGTGTATGTATGTGTGCGTACATGTGTGCGCGTGTGTGTTTGTGTGTGTGTGTGTCTGTGCATGTGGATTTGTATGTGTGTGTATGGGTGTGTGTCTGTGCGTGTGGATGTCAGTGTGTGTGCATGCTTGCGTTTGTTTGTATTCCTGCATGTGTGTGTGTGACAGTATCATCCTAAACCAGCAACCCTTCGCTCAACAGCACCATCTACAGGCCGATGAGTGTACAGTCACTAAATGTGCACATAAATGAATTTATTTTATACCCCCCCATGGATGAAATTCGACAAAACTTAGCAGAGGATACCCCCAGAGGTTGTCAAGTTAATCATACACATGAAATATGGTGCAGTTCTGAACATCTCCACTGAAGATAGGGGCGATTAAAGCAGAATAATATTGCATTTTCATTTTTTATGGGAGGGGCGCAAATCACAAATGAGTGATTATGGTCTAGGTTGATGTGCCATAAAAATTTCTTCATCCTCGGTGCCACGGTTCAGGTAGTTATTTAGGAAAAACTGCATTTTTTTGGGTTTGGGGGGGCCCAGCGCGGGGGGGGGGTGGGGGGGGAGTGGCCCCCGGGGACCAAACGAAATTTTTCCTTAGAAGTCTAGTGGGGCTACATGCCCACCAAATTTCATGTTCCCTGGTGTTTCGGTGTCCCTGGTATGGTTGACGAAAAATTTACGGGGGCCCCAGCGCGGGGGGGGCAAGTGGCCCCCGGGGACCAAATGAAATTTTTCCGTAAAAGTCTAGTAGACCAACATACCACAAAAATGTCTTCATCCTCGGTGCCACGGTTCAGGTAGTTATTTAGGAAAAACTGCATTTTTTGGGGTTTCAGGGGGCCCAGCGCGGGGGGGAAGTGGCCCCCGAGGACCAAACGAAATTTTTCCTTAGAAGTCTAGTGGGGCTACATGCCCACCAAATTTCATGTTCCCCGGTGTTTCGGTGTCCCTGGTATCGTTGACGAAAAATTTAAGGGGGCCCCAGCGCGGGGGGGGAAGTGGCCCCCGGGGACCAAACGAAATTTTTCCGTAAAAGTCTAGTAGACCAACATACCATACAAATTTCTTCATCCTCGGTGCCACGGTTCAGGTAGTTATTTAGGAAAAACTGCATTTTTTGGGGTTTGGGGGGGGCCCAGCGCGGGGGGGGAGTGGCCCCCGGGGACCAAACGAAATTTTTCCTTAGAAGTCTAGTGGGGCTACATGCCCACCATATTTCATGTTCCCCGGTGTTTCGGTGTCCCTGGTATGGTTGACGAAAAATTTACGGGGGCCCCAGCGCGGGGGGGGGGAGTGGCCCCCGGGGACCAAATTAAATTTTTCCGTAAAAGTCTAGTAGACCAACATACCACAAACATTTCTTCATCCTCGGTGCCACGGTTCAGGTAGTTATTTAGGAAAAACTGCATTTTTTGGGGTTTGGGGGGGCCCAGCGCGGGGGTGGAGTGGCCCCCGGGGACCAAACGAAATTTTTCCTTAGAAGTCTAGTGGGGCTACATGCCCACCAAATTTCATGTTCCCCGGTGTTTCGGTGTCCCTGGTATCGTTGACGAAAAATTTACGGGGGCCCCAGCGCGGGGGGGGAAGTGGCCCCCGGGGACCAAACGAAATTTTTCCGTAAAAGTCTAGTAGACCAACATACCATAAAAATTTCTTCATCCTCGGTGCCACGGTTCAGGTAGTTATTTAGGAAAAACTGCATTTTTTTGGGTTTGGGGGGGCCCAGCGCGGGGGGGGAGTGGCCCCCGGGGACCAAACGAAATTTTTCCTTAGAAGTCTAGTGGGGCTACATGCCCACCAAATTTCATGTTCCCCGGTGTTTCGGTGTCCCTGGTATCGTTGACGAAAAATTTAAGGGGGCCCCAGCGCGGGGGGGGAAGTGGCCCCCGGGGACCAAACGAAATTTTTCCGTAAAAGTCTAGTAGACCAACATACCATAAAAATTTCTTCATCCTCGGTGCCACGGTTCAGGTAGTTATTTAGGAAAAACTGCATTTTTTTGGGTTTGGGGGGGCCCAGCGCGGGGGGGGAGTGGCCCCCGGGGACCAAACGAAATTTTTCCTTAGAAGTCTAGTGGGGCTACATGTCCACCAAATTTCATGTTCCCTGGTGTTTCGGTGTCCCTGGTATGGTTGACGAAAAATTTACGGGGGCCCCAGCGCGGGGGGGGCAAGTGGCCCCCGGGGACCAAATGAAATTTTTCCGTAAAAGTCTAGTAGACCAACATACCACAAAAATTTCTTCATCCTCGGTGCCACGGTTCAGGTAGTTATTTAGGAAAAACTGCATTTTTTTGGGTTTGGGGGGGCCCAGCGCGGGGGGGGAGTGGCCCCCGAGGACCAAACGAAATTTTTCCTTAGAAGTCTAGTGGGGCTACATGACCACCAAATTTCATGTTCCCCGGTGTTTCGGTGTCCCTGGTATCGTTGACGAAAAATTTACGGGGGCCCCAGCGCGGGGGGGGAAGTGGCCCCCGCGGACCAAACGAAATTTTTCCGTAAAAGTCTAGTAGACCAACATACCATAAAAATTTCTTCATCCTCGGTGCCACGGTTCAGGTAGTTATTTAGGAAAAACTGCATTTTTTTGGGTTTGGGGGGGCCCAGCGCGGGGGGGGAGTGGCCCCCGGGGACCAAACGAAATTTTTCCTTAGAAGTCTAGTGGGGCTACATGCCCACCAAATTTCATGTTCCCCGGTGTTTCGGTGTCCCTGGTATCGTTGACGAAAAATTTAAGGGGGCCCCAGCGCGGGGGGGGAAGTGGCCCCCGGGGACCAAACGAAATTTTTCCGTAAAAGTCTAGTAGACCAACATACCATAAAAATTTCTTCATCCTCGGTGCCACGGTTCAGGTAGTTATTTAGGAAAAACGGCATTTTTTGGGGTTTGGGGGGGCCCAGCGCGGGGGGGGAGTGGCCCCCGGGGACCAAACGAAATTTTTCCGTAGAAGTCTAGTGGGGCTACATGCCCACCAAATTTCATGTTCCCCGGTGCTTCGGTGTCCCTGGTATCGTTGACGAAAAATTTACGGGGGCCCCAGCGCGGGGAGGGGGGAGTGGCCCCCGGGGACCAAACGAAATTTTTCCGTAGAAGTCTAGTGGGGCTACATGCTCACCAAATTTCATGTTCCCCGGTGCTTCGGTGTCCCTGGTATCGTTGACGAAAAATTTACGGGGGCCCCAGCGCGGGGAGGGGGGAGTGGCCCCCGGGGACCAAACGAAATTTTTCCGTAAAAGTCTAGTAGACAAACATACCATAAAAATGTCTTCATCCTCGGTGCCACGGTTCAGGTAGTTATTTAGGAAAAACTGCTTTTTTTTGGGTTTGGGGGGGCCCAGCGCGGGGGGGGAGTGGCCCCCGGGGACCAAACGAAATTTTTCCGTAGAAGTCTAGTGGGGCTACATGCCCACCAAATTTCATGTTCCCCGGTGCTTCGGTGTCCCTGGTATCGTTGACGAAAAATTTACGGGGGCCCCAGCGCGGGGGGGGAAGTGGCCCCGGGGACCAAATGAAATTTTTCCGTAAAAGTCTAGTAGACCAACATACCATAAAAATGTCTTCATCCTCGGTGTCACGGTTCAGGTAGTTATTTAGGAAAAACGGCATTTTTTTGGGTTTGGGGGGGCCCAGCGCGGGGGGGGGGAGTGGCCCCCGGGGACCAAACGAAATTTTTCCTTAGAAGTCTAGTGGGGCTACATGCCCACCAAATTTCATGTTCCCTGGTGTTTCGGTGTCCCTGGTATGGTTGACGAAAAATTTACGGGGGCCCCAGCGCGGGGGGGGCAAGTGGCCCCCGGGGACCAAATGAAATTTTTCCGTAAAAGTCTAGTAGACCAACATACCACAAAAATTTCTTCATCCTCGGTGCCACGGTTCAGGTAGTTATTTAGGAAAAACTGCATTTTTTTGGGTTTCGGGGGGCCCAGCGCGGGGGGGGAGTGGCCCCCGAGGACCAAACGAAATTTTTCCTTAGAAGTCTAGTGGGGCTACATGCCCACCAAATTTCATGTTCCCCGGTGTTTCGGTGTCCCTGGTATCGTTGACGAAAAATTTACGGGGGCCCCAGCGCGGGGGGGGAAGTGGCCCCCGCGGACCAAACGAAATTTTTCCGTAAAAGTCTAGTAGACCAACATACCATAAAAATGTCTTCATCCTCGGTGCCACGGTTCAGGTAGTTATTTAGGAAAAACTGCATTTTTTTGGGTTTGGGGGGGCCCAGCGCGGGGGGGGAGTGGCCCCCGGGGACCAAACGAAATTTTTCCTTAGAAGTCTAGTGGGGCTACATGCCCACCAAATTTCATGTTCCCCGGTGTTTCGGTGTCCCTGGTATCGTTGACGAAAAATTTAAGGGGGCCCCAGCGCGGGGGGGGAAGTGGCCCCCGGGGACCAAACGAAATTTTTCCGTAAAAGTCTAGTAGACCAACATACCATAAAAATTTCTTCATCCTCGGTGCCACGGTTCAGGTAGTTATTTAGGAAAAACGGCATTTTTTGGGGTTTGGGGGGGCCCAGCGCGGGGGGGGAGTGGCCCCCGGGGACCAAACGAAATTTTTCCGTAGAAGTCTAGTGGGGCTACATGCCCACCAAATTTCATGTTCCCCGGTGCTTCGGTGTCCCTGGTATCGTTGACGAAAAATTTACGTGGGCCCCAGCGCGGGGGGGGAAGTGGCCCCGGGGACCAAACGAAATTTTTCCGTAAAAGTCTAGTAGACCAACATACCATAAAAATGTCTTCATCCTCGGTGTCACGGTTCAGGTAGTTATTTAGGAAAAACGGCATTTTTTTGGGTTTGGGGGGGCCCAGCGCGGGGGGGGGGAGTGGCCCCCGGGGACCAAACGAAATTTTTCCTTAGAAGTCTAGTGGGGCTACATGCCCACCAAATTTCATGTTCCCTGGTGTTTCGGTGTCCCTGGTATGGTTGACGAAAAATTTACGGGGGCCCCAGCGCGGGGGGGGCAAGTGGCCCCCGGGGACCAAATGAAATTTTTCCGTAAAAGTCTAGTAGACCAACATACCACAAAAATTTCTTCATCCTCGGTGCCACGGTTCAGGTAGTTATTTAGGAAAAACTGCATTTTTTGGGGTTTCGGGGGGCCCAGCGCGGGGGGGAAGTGGCCCCCGAGGACCAAACGAAATTTTTCCTTAGAAGTCTAGTGGGGCTACATGCCCACCAAATTTCATGTTCCCCGGTGTTTCGGTGTCCCTGGTATCGTTGACGAAAAATTTACGGGGGCCCCAGCGCGGGGGGGGAAGTGGCCCCCGCGGACCAAACGAAATTTTTCCGTAAAAGTCTAGTAGACCAACATACCATAAAAATTTCTTCATCCTCGGTGCCACGGTTCAGGTAGTTATTTAGGAAAAACTGCATTTTTTTGGGTTTGGGGGGGCCCAGCGCGGGGGGGGAGTGGCCCCCGGGGACCAAACGAAATTTTTCCTTAGAAGTCTAGTGGGGCTACATGCCCACCAAATTTCATGTTCCCCGGTGTTTCGGTGTCCCTGGTATCGTTGACGAAAAATTTAAGGGGGCCCCAGCGCGGGGGGGGAAGTGGCCCCCGGGGACCAAACGAAATTTTTCCGTAAAAGTCTAGTAGACCAACATACCATAAAAATTTCTTCATCCTCGGTGCCACGGTTCAGGTAGTTATTTAGGAAAAACTGCATTTTTGGGGGTTTGGGGGGGCCCAGCGCGGGGGGGGAGTGGCCCCCGGGGACCAAACGAAATTTTTCCGTAAAAGTCTAGTAGACCAACATACCATAAAAATGTCTTCATCCTCGGTGCCACGGTTCAGGTAGTTATTTAGGAAAAACTGCATTTTTTTGGGTTTGGGGGGGCCCAGCGCGGGGGGGGAGTGGCCCCCGGGGACCAAACGAAATTTTTCCTTAGAAGTCTAGTGGGGCTACATGCCCACCAAATTTCATGTTCCCCGGTGTTTCGGTGTCCCTGGTATCGTTGACGAAAAATTTAAGGGGGCCCCAGCGCTGGGGGGGAAGTGGCCCCCGGGGACCAAACGAAATTTTTCCGTAAAAGTCTAGTAGACCAACATACGATAAAAATTTCTTCATCCTCGGTGCCACGGTTCAGGTAGTTATTTAGGAAAAACTGCATTTTTTTGGGTTTGGGGGGGCCCAGCGCGGGGGGGGAGTGGCCCCCGGGGACCAAACGAAATTTTTCCTTAGAAGTCTAGTGGGGCTACATGCCCACCAAATTTCATGTTCCCCGGTGCTTCGGTGTCCCTGGTATCGTTGACGAAAAATTCAGTAAGGTGACGGGAAAAAAAAAAAAAAAAAACTTTGACAATCCCTATATGACCGGCTAGCTACGCTAGCGGCGGTCATAATTAAGTACATATTATTATAAAGAGTGTTCTTGCCATTAGGCTACTTTTATTTTGATAGCATGGCAGTGACCAGGCTGCTAACTGAATGGCTTTCACCAAAGAGAGAAACTGATTTCCCTTTGTTTACAGTATATGATATGTACCAGTGATAATATCGCTGTCAGGTGATGTGATTGTCATGGACCTTGTTTCTCTGGTGACCAATGTTGTTCTGGAAGAGCACTATCTCATAATCGGCGTTGTTGTGGTAGTGGACCCTGGAGTCATTCCTATCAACTCCAGAGGGGAGAAGCAGCGAATGCTCTTGCCGGACGGCTTCCTTGCTGACCAGTGGTTTTATTCATTCACACTCGTTCTGCGCATGCGTGTTGAATGTTCCCTGTGTGAGGAGGACTGGCCCAAATGGGCAGTGGAGTGCCTGATTGTCAAAAGCAGGATCCAGATTCCAGGACCATTGAATTTTCAAGGGCATGTGAAAATGTGTAATGCACTTCATTTCACAGCATTACAGCATGACCTTAAATATTTTCATATGCCTGTGGATTGTTTGTAATTTGTATTTTCATCACACAGCATTCATCCATATTTTATATTGCAATAGACTCAAAAAATGGTTTTGCTGCAAAGATTGTAAACCACATAAAGCACCTGTATCGCAGGATGATTGTGTGACTTAATATTCATTTTATTTGCAGTTCTGTCATTTAGTGAATATTTGGTTGACACAGCTTTTGACTTCTGTTAATATTTCTTAATAAAACCATGCTTTTAAATGATTGACATTGACATTTTAATTCTAATGTAATTTTGAATGCACATTTTACAAAAAAAAATTATCCAAAATAACTTACATTGCATCCAAGATATACATTTATTTCATGCTTTCCCTGGGAATCAAACTCATAACCTTGGCATTGCTCTACTGTTTGCTACAAGTATACCCAGTATAAAAAAATAGGCTAAATAGGCTATAATAGTAAGCAAGAAGAGAAGCAGACTTATAATTATCAAAACATGCTTACATAGAGTTAAGAAATTCAAGAATGCATGGTAGCAGTACTAAACAGATTTTTAAAAAAAGATCAGCATTGTTACTTGAATAGATCCTCATGATCGTCTCAGTGGAACATAGTCGATAGTTTCAAGCTACTTCAAGAAATGTATTCTTCTATTTTTTCTAAAAGCTTTGTTGCAATATCCAGTGCACTTCTAGCATTATCGAAGCTGAACTGCTTGTTTGGAATGTGAGGAAATTGGTGATAGTTCGGATACTGAGTTTTTTTGCCATCAACACCAAGTTCAGTCAGTTGCCTCACAGTGTTTGGTAATGAAGTCAACTGTGAGCTGTAATGGGACACCTGCTGAGCAAGGCTAGTTATTGAGCAGTTGTTGGGATGCTCTCCACTTCTCCTGTACATTGCTGCTTTCAGGGCTTTTTCCACAGCCTGATGCACCTTAAACAGACACCACTCTGAGCAATCTCCTCCAGTGTCATTGTGAGCTGCTCTGATGTCACATTGAGCCTGTTCATACCAGCGTTTTGCCTCTCCTGTGTTTGGCCTTGGTGTTTCTCTGTGGTATGACCAAAAGTTATAGTGGCTTCTAGAGTAGTTCTGATAGAACCTCTCACGTCCCCTCCTGTGTCTTCGTGCCTCTGTATTCCACGTGTCGTAGAAATCTCGAAAGTCTCTCCAGGTTGAGGATGTGCTATGTACAGTTTCCCCTTGTTGTAGTTCCTCAATTCTGTTTTGCAGGTATTTGAATGCCTCACTGGCAAGTTCTTCATTGCCTGGGTTTTTGTCTGGATGCCACTGGAGGTAGAGACGTTTAAGGGCTTTTTGTCTGTCCTCACTTGACATATTCCAGATTTCATTTAAGCTTTGGTCAATTTCTCTTTTGATTTCTTCAAATGTCCCTGGAAAGTCTGTGTTGGGTGGAGGCCCGGATGCCAAAAGACATTCTATATCTGTGCAAGTAGACCCTGTGTTGGGTGGAGGCCTGGACGTCAAAAGACGTTCTATATCTGTGCAAGTAGACCCTGTGTTGGGTGGAGGCCTGGATATCAAAAGACGTTCTATATCTGTGCAAGTGGACCCTGTTGACACAGTTGCCTTCTTTTCTCGTTTAAATTGGTAAAGGTCAAGAGAGCTTACTTCAATAATGTCATCACTGCCAACTTGTAGTTTATATCTGGCAGGAAAATGTCTCATTTGTCCCATTGAATCATCTAGTAGGTTGATAACAATGGCATAGAAATATTCACCGGATTCGTCCTTGCTGAAGCCAACATACTCTCCACTTTCAAAGTTGTTGAGGAAATTCATATCAAGGCAGTCATGCCATTCTTCAGGTATGCGACATCCAGGTTTCGGTAAGGCATTGTGTCCTTCCTCGTGGCCACTGTTATGAATGTTTTGCTTTGCCAAGGTTTTCTCAACATCCTCCATGTTATCACACAGCAGAAGTTGCCCAAGGACTAGAAGGCTTGAGGCGGTCAGACAGTTCTTAAGAAGAGCATTGATTTCTTTAGTAAGACACATATTAACTTCATTTACTACTTTGTGGGTCATGTCATCGTTGTGTTTCAAGTAGAAACTGCATCCATTTTGCTTTCTTTTTACATAAACATCTGTTTCAGCCTTACTACCTTCAAGTGGCTCATGGTTTAACAGAAGTTCAGTCTGAAGAGTTTTGCAACAGATAATCTGAATCTTAGAAAATATATCTTCACACTTTCCTACAGCTTCAGACTGTGAAACCCCACCTTTGCTGTCTTCTCTGATGAGACAGACTAGTCCATGAAGAAATTCAGCAGAAGACAAGTGTTTTTCAAACCAGCCACTAAATTCACACCCCCCTTCATCACAATATTGGACACTTGCTCTCTCCAGATTTTCAGAAACTACATCCGAGAGAAATTTGGGGCGAACTTGCTGAGGAAGGAACTGCAACAATGTTTGATGTTCATAGTGATCATTTCCAAGATGACAGCAGTTTAATTTTTCCAGCAGTTTCAGCTTGGTTTCCAAAGGACCTTCGAGTCTTGCAGGCTGGAAGACTGTGTCGTTGAAAAACAAAGTGATTGATTCATAGAGTCTTCCATCTGTTGATGGAAGATAAAGTAGGTCATTTTGGAAAGAGGTTTTGTTCTGTTCTTCTTTCAGCAGGCAAAACAGCTGTTGTACAACACGCTTCACAGCTTTCTGCTGGTTTGCCTGGAGGCTGTCTTTGTCAGAACTATCAGAATAGATTTCTTGAAGAACAGTGATATATTGATTGATGGTGGGCCTCTCATTTACACCAATCTTCCTGAAGAAGTCTTCACATTTTACATACTTTGAGGGAATGCAGTACAAATAAGGTCTAAACTCAAGATCATCACGTAGCACAAGTGCTGTCTGTTTGGCCTTTACAAGTTTTGTCCCGTTTTCCACCAAGATAATGGGGAGGTCTGAGAACAGAGAGGCACTAAAATTTATTGACTGCAGGTATGCATACAATTTGTTAAATACTGTTTCTCTTGTTTCCAGAAATCTGTCACTGTAGCACTGAGACCTACAGATGTTTTTCAGATTAGCAGCTATTTGTCCAAGGGTTGGAGTCTCCAAGGCTCCGACATCCTTCATTTTCTTTATGTGATGTGAAGAGCAGAGTTCTGAAGGTAGGATTGGCATAGATGTCCATATCAGATAATGGTGATCACTGTCTTTGTCAATAAGTGATCCACTGATTGCAACAACTTCCCTCTCTTGAGCAAAGGCCTTGTGATAATCACAAAGTTTTTGCTGAATTTTCACTGGAAATATGAATTTGATGTTAGAAACTCTGTTCAGTAATTTAGAGTTTTTGTCAATACTCTTTGACAAAATAGTACTAAACAGGAGATTTGATCTTTCCTTAAGAACATTTAGAGGACTGTTGCCTCTAGTTTCAGATTCAATTTGTTTTGCAAACTGAATGATTTGCTCATCAGACACTTCATGTTTCAATCCAAGGCCCTTCAAGAGACGATGTGCTTTAGTTTGTTTACCTTTTGATTCAGTACATTCATCTCTGAAAATCTCCCAAAATGTCTCTGGCACAAATCTCTCTTTTGGAAGCATTACCATGTAAAGGGGTACATTGTCATCATAGAAGTATGAAGCCACCTGAAGAGACCCATGGATGTCTCGAATAAATCTGACGTCTCTCAATGCAGAGACAATGCTGGGGTCCACTGGTCTAAATTTCATTAAAAACCGCATTAAATCAAGAAGCTTGGCCTCTGTCATCATGTGCACAGAAGGAAGAATAAACTGTACACAGAACTCCAAGTCATTTAGAATCTTAAGGTTTAGATGTTCTGCCAATTCTTGGTTCACCCAGGTGTACTTGAGGAAAATACTGTCACATCCATCGACATGGTACAAGTTTGGAAAGTCAATCTGATGCTCAGAATTTAGAATGAATATCATTCTGTGTAAATCAATCCTTTCTCGTTTTCCGGTTATTGACTCAAACAGGGGCAAGGACTTGAGCCATTTCTCATGTTGACTGTTATTGGAATCTTTGATCCCATGTTGTAAGAAGCATTGAAGATCTACACATTCCTCTTTAGACAGCGCCTCAAACTGTGAATGAGGTACATCACAAACCTGCCCCAAAACAGCACTGCTGTCTCCTGTTGGCAGGAGTTCTGGATTCATATACATGTGACAGAACTGTCTGAGATCACTGAAAAAGCTGGAGTCTAATTTCATGAACCCCAGTTTTATGAGAATGGACGCTATTTTTTCATTTGGATACTGAATCACTTTTGATATATTCCCCATTGTTTGTAATAAATGTGTGTTATTTTGACTAGGGCAGATTACTGGTAAGATAGGGCTGTTTTCAAAGTCCTTCTTTATGTCACTGAAGACATTTAGACGTTCATATTGGTATCTTTTACCTTGATCATCAAAGAAGCTCCATAATGTTTTCAGCAATTTGATCGTCCCTGTCTCCGCTTTGTACAGCTGGCACCATTGATCAGGTAATGACTGACTGAGCAGTTGATCAAGTTCTGGTTTCAAATACTTTGCTGCTATGTCAATTGTTAAGTCCTTAATAAACTTTACTTCTTGCAGAATTTGGAGATGGTCTATACTGACATCAATGTCTGCAAACATTTCCAGATGTCCTTGGAAAAGACTGCTAAATCTTGATATCAGCTTTGGGGATTTAGAGTCGAAGACTCTTAACATCTGATCTTCTGTGAGGAGAAGAGGCAGCCCATTGAGGTCATGGACATTTTTCTCATCAGCATTTGCCAAGCAGAAGCTCAGAAGTTTTGAACATCTTGTTTTGTCTTTGATCCATGTCTGGTTGATGGGCAAAGGCAATCCACTAGTTGTCTGGGAAGGATCATTCAACCATCTTTGCTTCAAGAAATTCATCACTGTTGAAGCGCTGACTTCTGTCACATTCACACCAGCTGATTTGAAGTTTGCTTTTATTTCATGCATTTTAAAAGTGTCTGGCACTAATTTCATCCCGGTGTCATCTAAAATTTCAAAAATTCCATCATTGTCGTTACTTGTAAAATATGGGCAATTTTCTGAATGTGGTTTAGATGGACTGCACCAGGTAACTGTGTATTTTTGTTGTGAAAGGTGTGATGACTCAACAGACACAGCATGTACAGTGGGTATGACAGGAAGATCACGTTGGCTGATTGATCTATAGACCTCATGGATCATCTCATGCCAGACTTTGTCTACTCCCGAAGAAATCCATGGAAAAGGATGCACGGTGCTGGGAAAGTACTTAAGGCAAGAAGTCTCTAGCTGTGACTTAAGGTCTTCAAGAGCTGTAGGTGTATCCTCCTTCATGACGGAACACAGATGTAACAGGAGGTCAGCATAGAGTGGTGAAATTATGTTTACTTTCAGTGACTGGTTCCACTCTGTCTTCAGACTATCGCCATCTTCTTTATACAAATCCCTTCTAGAAGAATCTATTTCAAAATGTGCATTCACATGGACTGGTAAACCAGTTTTTCCAGGTAAAGGCAAAGAGCAAAATGCCTTGCCAGTAAATGTGTGGTCAAATGAGCTTTTCCAACATGCAGCCAGAGCAGCTTGAGGAACTTTAAAATGCTTTTTTTTTTGCTCATAGTTTTGTTTTGAAAAGCCAAAGCACTCTGCAATCATCCAATGACTTTGTTTATTTCCAGATGAGATTTGGATGTCATAGATGGTTTTGCAGGGTTCAGCTGTTCCTGACATCAGGGTTTCTCGAATATGTCTGTGGAAGTTTTCCATGCTTACCATGCTCTTTTCTGTGTATTTCTTTTCAATAAGGAAAGGAACTTTTTTCCCTTTTCCATCTTCACTGATCTCCATGAACTGTATTTTTGTGATGTGTTTCAAGAAGAGAATTAGTACTTCAGGATCTTCAGTCAAGGCAGTATAAAGTTCATTCATGTCACGGTCTGTGACTGTGTGTCTAGATATTTCAGATTGTTTTGCCATTTCCTCTGTCCTGAGAGGGAGCCTGAACATGGTTCCAGAACTGAGTGCAAACATTTCTGGAAGAAAGGTATGATAAACATCCTTAAAAGACTTTTTTAATTCATCATCAACTGAAAACATGCAGCCTGGGGACTGTTTTGTTATGCCTTCCACATATTTTAGATTTGGATCAGAAATGCAGAGCCATTTGTCACCGGTCAGGATAGATGGACAATCTGTCAGATGATACACAGAATTGAAGCCAAGTCCATATTTTCCAGTTCTCCCTAAAGTGCCATGTTTTCCTCCTTCCCCCAGCTGCTGAATCCCCTGCAGATCATCATCAGAAAATGTTCTGTTGTTGTACACACAAAGAGCCGGGCCTTGAACCAGTTCCCATTCCTTTCCAAATATCTTTTCTGTCTTATGTTTTCTTTTGTCCCACACAAAGTGAATTTCTGTTGCCTCTGCATCATCAGCATTTTGAATGAGCTCTTTCAGAATATCCATTTTAGATGGATATGCATCAATTATATTTTTTATTCGGATAGGAAGTTTCTCAGTTTGTCCAAACTCTTTGGCATGAAGGGAAAACTCACTGACTAAATGATTCTTCAGAGTATGGTGTCTTGTTGTTGTTACACCAAAATGACAGGCCACAGGCCGAGATATCAGATCATGGACGAGCTTGACACCAGCTGTGACAGGCATCCATGGGCTGTCATTAAATCTCAGCTCTTTTGAAGATGTCAACACACCTCTCTTATCAGGTATGAGACAATTTGTAAGCTTTTCTTCTTTGATTTTGTATAGCCCATTTATGAGTATTGCGACATACTTATTGAGGTCTGACGTGGAAAGAGGTTGAGATTTATTTAAATTCTCAATTTTATTAAGTGCAGCAACAAATTGCTCTTTTGTAAATTGTTTGTTGACACCAAGGCATTCCCAGAGCCTCTCAAATTTGGAGAAGATTACTGGAAGTACATAGAGATATGGTTTCTCCTCAAATTCTGTATCTCTGGCCACTGACCTCACATTTACAAATTGATCCTCAATGAAAATGAATGGAAATGATTTTGCATGCTCAATAATGGGATTGGGATCTTTCTGTTCAAACAAGTAATTATTGAGATATTCATAGCAAGACTGGGCAATGTTGAAGAGAGATGTCTTTTCAAATGTATCACAGTGTTGGTGTGCTTTTAACAGCTGCTGAAGCACTGTCTCAACTGGTGGATTTGTCAGTACTCTCAATTTTTGGAGAACTGGATCATAATTGTGTACTTGAAGGTTTGAATGATCAACTGTGAATCCTGTCATGCTTACTAAATTGAGACAACTGTCACTGTAAACTTCACAGGGTTTTTTAAGAATGGTGGCCTTCTTGTTTTGCTGAACTAAAGGAACTAAGGCAGGAAGGAATGGTATTTGAGACAGTGTGTGCCAGTGCAGAGAATTCACATCTTCTGAGGAGTCTTTCATTGACTCCACAAGGCACTGAAGACCTTTGCGACATTCAGATTGATCCTGTTGCCAAACACTGGATATCTTCCCTGCTCTTTCTATGATTTCCTCTAAAGGGAGGCGGTCACTCAGCATTCCCAGATCTGAAAGTCGTTGAAACCTTTTTGGAAAGAGAAAGTCATTTTCTGTTCCTTCAAGAAAGTGTCCTTCCTTAAGTTCATACAAACAAGCCATTTTGCCAGAAGGATTCACAAGTCGCTTGATTAATTGAAGCTTCTTACAACTCTGTGTTGGAATACAAGGGTAGCTTTTCAGTAGGTCATCAACAGCAGGATCATTCAAGTCAATGGCATTCAGCACAAGAGTATTTCTGCTGTGTGTGTCCACAGAACTCAAGTTCTCAAAAACAATGTTGTAAAACTCAGGCCAGTTGATTGTTCTTTGTTTGATCTCTGGCTCAAATCCACAATCGATGAAACTCTGTCTTACCCATGATGGGAGAGAAACAACACTGGAATATGAAGCTCCCAAGCTCAAGAACACTTTCATGGCAATGTCTCCAATTACTTGGTTCTCCTCAATTTTTGGATTCAGAAATCTCACTTTGTCCATAGAATACCAATTATGTCCATTGCTGAAAAACTCCAGAGATTTGCCATTGGCATTCTGCACAACTGCTGAGTAGAAAGACTCAACCATGGGTAAAAATGCTTTGCTTACTGTCTCTGTGTTAGGCCAGAATGTATGGAAGGAATAGTTCTGGATATGTCCATTTTGGGCCATTTTTTTCAGCTCAAGCAGTGTAGTGATGTAAGCAGAGGTTACAGCATCTTTCAGTAAAGCTTTGTTCCATTCAGACTTCACTCCTTTTTCCCATAGACTTTTCCTATTAGATGTCACTGCAAAAGTTCCATTGACATGGACTGGAAGACCTGTCTCAATTGAGAGAGGAAGAAAGCAAAAAGCCTGGCCAAAGAGGCTTTCATTGGGGGACCATGCATTAGTTTTTTCCTCTCTATACAATGGTACAGCTATACCTCCAATTGGAAAAGAAAAAACATGTTCTTGTTCATTTCTTCTCTGGAACATTTGCAAAGAATCATGCGTCCCAAAACATGAGTACAAAAGCCAGTACTGAGTGAGGGATTTATCTAAGTTCTCCTGAACTATTTTAACAATGTGTGCTTTGTTGACATCAGTTATGTTGTGGCATTTGATATCACTATTTCTGAAGGTGTTCGCGATCTCTTGGAGACGTGTGTCATTCGAGACAGCAAATGGATTTATGACTTCTCTGGATATTTTGAGAGGAGTCTGGATCTGATCATTCCATGGAGGAGTAGATGCGTTTTCAGGGACAATTTGAAGGGACATAGATTCAATGCTCTTCAGAAATAGTAGGTGTGTTTGTGAATTGTCAGTCAAATGATTTTTAAAACTCATAATTCGCTCTTCATCATATACCTTTGAACTGATCTCTGACTTGTTGGCCTCCTCCTGAGTGCGAAATGGTAATTTAATCAAAGTGCCATTGTAAGCTTTCTTGCTGTTTTGCACTGATAAATCACAATAAAAAATTCCTTCATAAGATTTTAACTGTCCAGGAAACCATTTGAACAGTCGTTCCTGGAATGGGTCAAGTTTAATTCCTGGGTTTCCTTTGCTGAGTATGTACTTTTCCAAATGGGTGACATTTGGATCAAGAATGAGAAGGGTTTTCCCACTCAAAATCGAGGGAATATCACTCACATGGTAAACAGTATTAAATCCAAGCCCAAATTTTCCAATCATCTCAACTTTTTTTTCCTTTGATGCTGACCCCACTTTGACAATGTTTCTCCAGTCTTCTTGAGAAAAAAGCTTGTTGTTGAAGATCCAAAGGCATGGTCCATTGCAGAGAGCCATTCCATGATCAAAGAGAGTTTCCGGGGGGTCTTTGTGTTTTCTGAAGTCAAGGAGGAATTTACATGTGGTTGCCCCAGCATCCTCAGCATTTTGTAGCATTTCTTTGAAAATGTCACTTTCTTCATCATACTCTTTCAGAATGTTTTTAATTCTTTGAGTAATTGGTTCAGATTGTCCACATTGTTCTATACCAAATGACTCTTGCTCTGCTTGAATGAACTGTGGTTTTAAGATGCGAGTACTTAAGAATGGGACTTTCAACCATTTTGCAGTGATGGGTAGAACTTCTTCATGAATGACATAGAACTCCTCATTGTCTTGTTTCAGGTCATCCAGTCCTTCAGCACTGATGTCACAGAAGACTGTTTTGGACAAAGACTGCAGAGTAAAGTTTTGATTTTGTGCCATGACAGGCACAGGGGTACTGTCCTTTAAAAGCTTCTCATTCTTTCGCATCCAGTCAAGAATGGCAATTGACACTTTACGTTCTGTCAAGTCTCCATGAGGAGGATACCTGCAGTCAATTCTTTGTTTTATGTCATGGAGTATGTCTTCAATCTCTTCATCGGACAGAGTTTTCTTCACCCCAAATTTTGTTAGCAGGTTTTCATATTGCAAAAACTCTTCAGGCACTTTTTTGATGTAGGGGCTTAGATCCAATTCAGGTGGATAGGCTAAAACTATATCTCCTGGACAGACAAACTCACTTTTATTCCAAATCCAGGGGATTCTTTTTGTGTCTATTAAATCTGTGAAATTTCTCATGTTGTCTTGCATGAATTTGTAAATACTGTGCAGCTCGGTTTTAAACGGAAAATCTGAATTTGGGTTGACCATTGATCTCAGTGCAGAGAGGTTCTCCAAGACTTTTTCAACAGGAGGGGGTTCATAAAGTCCAAGATTTTTGCAGACATGTCCTGTTAGCTCAGAGGTAAGTGGCATTACATATCCAACAATTGAAGAATACTTTGAATCCCTTACTTCAGTCGGCTTATACAGACCTCTCTTAAGATTTCTACAAACGCTTCCATTCAAGAACTTTGGATTTTCACAGGGCACCCACTGCCTTTGCTTCAGCTCTTCTATCTGTGCCTTGGTGAATTTTGAAAGGAAATCATTCTCATTCAGGACTCGAACAAGAGTATGTGCTTTTTTATATGCCTTATCTGGTGAGTGGACACAAAGCTTTTCAATATGATTTATGACTTGGAGTATATTTTCTGTAGATATTTCTTTTTGCTCTGTCTTTAGGCCAAGGCTTTTTAAACTTTGAAGCATTTCCTGGTTGTTTGCATAAGAAGGTGGGGGAAATAGTTCTGCCTCGAAAAGATCCTGAAATGTCCTGTTTCTTGGATCAAAAACATCTGAGGCGTGTTTGTGTTCTCCATGAGTTGTCTCAATAAATTTGAGATTTTTAGTTTTCGTGAGCAGCTGCTCACTTTGTGAGAGTAGAAGGCTACCATTATTCAGTATCCAGGTCATTACTGTCTGTTCCTCACCTTTTTGGAAAGAGGCTGCCTCAATGCAGTCAACCAAACAAACAGCCAACTTAGCGGCATCCAAGAGTTCAATATTCAGAAGAGTCAAAAGTCTGCGATCAGCTTCATTTGCACACTGTACAATGGTCTCAGGCATTGGCAGATCATTTGGAATGGCTGGTTTGGTGGTTGAAACAACTGCTTGCTTTGATTGAACTGCAACATCTTTCCCAGACATCATTCTGAAGATTGGCAACATGGAAAGCAAGTTCTTTTCAGCATTTGAGAGAGAATCCAAAGAAGAGAGGTACACTTTCAACTCCTCTTTTTCCTGTGATGAAGCAGAGGCAATGCCTTTGATGACCTTATCTCTGTGTGAGTTCACAAAGACTTGTAGAACACTTCTTGGTGAAGCGGGAAGAACATACCTCTCAATGTCATGATGTCTAAGACACACATCTCTTTTTATGACTGTACACCCCACCATCCTTAACACTTTCTGAACATGATCTGACAAGATAGATCCTGTGCTACTCTGAAAAATCAAAGTTGTGTTACTCTGCAACCTTGCTAACAGTACAGAATTGCCTGAACTCTGTAGAGGCTCCAGTGGTATTAAAGGCATGTCAATAAAGTGATTTAACTCGTTCCATTCAGTGCTAAGAAACTTCCAGAATTCAGCCAGCCAGCTCTTTGGTGGATGATGATCTTCTGCTGTTTTCCATGTCACATAACCTTGGGTCACCTTCCAGTCCATGGGTAAGTGCTTCTTGGTGAGTGCAACAACATGATTTGCATCCAATTCGATTATGTTGTATGTGCCTGAAAAAATAGTGAGACCAGTTTCACAAACATTTATGATGTTAATGTCATATTATCATAAGCATATAAACAGATTTCTTACTCATTGTTGCTACTTTCCTTAGCTGCATAGTACAAACATGGCTCAGATCGTTGGGTATAAATCTTTCTTTACAAAATGGCAGCAATGTTCTAAACAAAGAAAAAAGATCATTAATACTTTGAAAACACAATATAAACACACTAAACAATTAAAGCAGGAAAGAGACAACTTTACCGTGAAAACTTTTCATTGTCGATCAAAACAGTGTTCTGCCTTTCATTGCTAAATGAAGTGAAGGTTCCATCACTGAGAGGCAGAAGCTTAAGACCTTGTAGCTCTGTGTACTTCTCATCACTGAGAGCAAATTCAAGAAGAGAGTATTTGTCATCTTTACTGAGGTTTTCCTCCTCACATCTGTGAAGGACATCTCTAACATAAGATGGAGTCACCCATGTCAAGGTATCATTTTCAGGGAAGATTTCTTGAACATCATTCAAAATATTTTCTGGGACTGTGACCAGATTCTCTCCTTCAACAATCAATAATCTTGATATCGCAGACATTGTGTCACTACATATATTGTTGACTGGAAAAACTGCATCTGAGGGACACACCCAGATTTTCTCATCTTTGGCAAGGTGAAAGATCTCGTATTCAATTAGACCCTTCAGAGTGTCTGTTGCAACTTCATGCCATCTGTCTTTATGTACAGTCTTGGATAGGTCAGGCCAAATATTGTACACAGTGGCAGCAGGCAGGGTCGAGTTTCTGGATAAGTGAATGGCATCCAGGATCATCATAAGATATACATGAGGAAGAATATATTTTATAAGTAGCTCATTCCACTTTGCAGACTCGTCATTCTTCTGATCCTCCTCTTGCCACTTAATGAACCTCCGATTATCTGTCAGGCCAAAGCAAGCATTGATGTGAATGGGAAGCCCAGTTTTGTTTGAGTCATTATTTGGAAGTGGCAGAAAGCAACTTAGTCGCCCATTGCAAAGTGATCTGTCTTCATCTATTCGAAAAGCTGCATCAACTTGAGGGTAGAAGCTCAGCTTACTGGCTAGAAAGTCAATCTCTGGTTTATATCTGTGTTTCAGAAGGCAAGTTGTCACAAGCCACTGGGACTTAGTTTCTTCCATTTGATGGGAAATGTGCGATACCGTTTTCAAACAAGTTTTTCTGTCAAACGATTCCTGCTTGACATGAGAAAGGTCAGTGTAAAATTGATTTGACGCTGAAACGTTTAGCCTTTTTTTGCAGAAACCATTGGTGTTAATATGCATCAAAGCAATGGATGACACATTTCTCAGGAAAAGAAGACTGATGTCTGCATCAGCAATGAAACTGTCAAAAAGCTGTGTAACTTTTGTGGAGTCATACAAGTTATCTGAGATCTCAGAAGCCTCATTACGCAGAGGGAAGCGGAAAAGCGTTCCTTTGAAGTATTGCTCCTCACTGATGACCTTCTCCCAGGAACAACTGTTGACATGACTGACTACATTATGAAAGGGCTGGAACTGATCTCTCAAGTTCAAAAGGCTCTCTCTGTCCTCTTCGTCATTTAAAGACCATCGATAGCCTTCTTCATCATCTCCAAACATCTTCTTTTGTGGGTCAAAAATGGCCAGGTGTTCAGAACTGAATACACATGGCAAGTCTGTAAATAAACAATAATAATAATTATAAATATTGTTAGCGTCGCCAGTGTTACATGTCAGAATCCGACAGCACAAGTACCCTGAGGGGCATTTATTTGTAAAAACTGATGTTGCAGCTGATTAGTGGTGTCATTGATAAAACTGTGTGTAGGATCCTTACTAAAAGTGTGCGTGGTCCCGAAAGCCAAAAATGGCATACCAAAAAATATTTAGACTTATAAAACTCCCTTTATAAAGCCCAGTGTTTAACGGTACAAGACATTAGGAATATGTGATATACGGATGTGCCATCACATTCCATTGCTAAAAATCATTTAGTAGCCTATATCTTTGCTTTGTTTTTGAATAAATAAATCAAAATTGTATAAAATAAATTTTTAGAGAAAGTTTTTCCTCAATATTTTCCACTGGGCAAATAGTATTTTTTATATATTTAATGCAAACAAATAGGCCTTATTCTGCATTATTGATTATTAGTTGTACAAAAATATTTTCTCAGACCATGAGTTCTGCTATTATCATGCGCTTAGCAATCCTCGCTGTAGTTAACACATTAAAACACAGCATGCCACAGGAAAAGTGATCAAAAGCATTGCATCCCTTACAAATATTTATTAGAATATATATATTTTTTTTTTTACTTCTCGTTAATGATTGCATGTAATTTAAGTTCTTAACTCCATTAATAAGAATGGCATATTTAATCTAAATGTGCTTATCAGATGTAAAACATAGTTGAGGATTTAAAGTGGGTTTCCTTCATCTGCCGTCAGTCCCTCAGCTCACCATCGGTGTCTCCAAAATGTGCATACTCATGGCTAAGAGTTTACTTACAGGTACACTTATGGCGCTTTTCCACTGCATGGTATGGTACGGCACGGTTCGGTACGGCTCACTTTGTGGCACTTTTCCACTGCATGGTACGGTACGGTACGGCTCGCTTCGGCTTGCTTTAAATGGTACCACCTCTGTTGAGGTTCCAAGCGTACCGTACCGATACTAAAATGTGACGTGAAAACACTGCAGATCACCGATTGGTCAGACAGAATCGTCACTACCAGCGTCATTGTATTTGCGATTTGCACCTATTTTTAAACTACTTGCTTGACTTTCTTGAAGAAAAAAGAAAAAAAAAACTTCAAAAAAAGAAATGGCTGAATTGTGGTCAGTGGACGAAGTGCAGACGTTCCTCTCGTTGGTTGCCGCAACAATAACGATCAGTCTATAATCCCACCCACTTTGAAGCGGTACTAACTGCAGTGGAAAAGCAAACCGAGCTAAAGCGAACCGAACCATGCCGAGCCGAGTCGTACCATGCAGTGGAAAAGCGAAGCGAGCCGTACCGTGCCGCACCGAGCCGAACCGTACCGAGCCGTACCATGCAGTGGAAAAGCGCAATTACATTCTACCATCAAGTTTTTTTAATAGATCACAACCTTTGTGATCTATTAAACGCACGTTTCCAGCCCCATTTTGTGCATATGCCATGTTTATAAATGAGACCCCTGGGGCCTGTACCATGAAGGTAGCTGAACAAACTCGAGGTTACAGGATTAGTTTTGAGTTGACAAAACCAAACCGATGCAATCAGGCTTTATTGGTACCATGATGCAGCTCATCAACTTTCTCTGTCAACTCAGGCTTTGATCCTCAAGCTATGATTACTCCACGCGCGCGTGCACATAAAAGAGTGACGTCGACGCTGAACAACCAATCGCGGGTAGAGCGAGAGCGATATATTTTCCCGCGGAAAAGCAAGAGATAATCATTCAGAATTACGATGAATTTAAATATGTATTTCAAGCTCGAAACAATACGGTCTCTGCTGCCAAAGCAAGAGAAGATTGTTGGAGAAAGATGGCTGATTGTTAATGTGTAAGTTAAACAAATACGTTCTATATTTATGTAAAATTATGTATGTATGTGTAGCCTATATGTGTAATATAGCCTATAGCCTATTTTTATAATATATAAAAAATGATACATGCACATTTTTTATATATTATAAAAATAGGCTATTGGCTATATTACACATAGGCTACACATACATAATTTTACATAAATATAGAACGTATTTGTACTACTAAGAAATCTAGGGAATCCTATCATAAGATTAACAGAATAATAATAAAGATTTAAAATAATTCTTAACATGTATTATATTGTATAGTACATTTGTGCAATTTGCTTTTTTTTTTTTTTATAAAAAAATGTGTTCATGTGATGTCACCCTATCAATATATCTTACCGGCAATTTTATAAAAGCCCTCTTTTATGGACATGGCCGATAAATGTGCGGGGAACACTATTAATGAAACTATTCATGTACTCCTGCAGAGCGAGGACCACCTTACGAATGGTTCGACAAACCGTGTTTTCCCCTATAGCTTCTGTGCGTCACCCACCGTACAAGAATGTACCACTTGCAACAAAAAAAAACGCAACACAATATTTGCGGTACAGTAAGTGCATGAATTCGACGTGTTAAATTCTTTATGTGCGGCTCAAGAAGTTCGCAAAGATAAGACATTCCTTCCGCGGAAAATCTGTATCTTTCATACAAGTAACTATCAGGGAAGGCAAGGGGATTTTGTCTGGCTAAAAACTCTTTCTCTACGAAGTGCTTGTCAAACAATTTGCGCTGAGATGTCCACCGGATTTGGAAGAAAAGGTGAAGTCATTGCAACAGACACTGGGAATAAGTTACGTCACCTATATGTTTCTTTTGCTCTCAGCTGATTGGTCAAACTTCAGTCTGAGATCTTGAATCCAGAACATAACCTGCCCCGGAGCAGGTTAGCCGTGCAACGTAAGATACCACGGCAACGAACACCGATTAAAGCCAAGCTACTTTCATAGTACCTAAAACCCAGGGTTGGCGGAAACTAAACTGAAACATAGCTGGCTAGCCACCTAAACCGGCTTCATGGTACAGGCCCCAGGTCAGTCAATGACGTCATTAGTAAACAATTAACTGAGTGCTGATAATTAAGGATGCACCAATTATTAAAATGTTGCCCAATACAACAAGTCAAAATAAATTTTTTCCCCGCCATTGACAGAATTTTCTGGCTTTTTGTGTTTTCTCTGTTATACAGTAGGGGGCGTTATGACAGATCTCAACTATACAGAATCTAGAGATCATAACACAGGAAAAAAGGAGCAGAAACAAACGATAAGCATTGCATGTGCACGTTGTATTCTTAGATTTTTTATTTAATGAAACTTACCCACATTCAAGTGATGATAAAAAAGAATGAATGAAGCTAGAATAAAACTGTATTTTAAAGCAGAGACTCTGTTCTTTCTTTTGATATATAGTATTGAATGTTCAAATATTCATGACAAAATGTTCTGGGCGCCATGAACTTTTTGTAAAAAAAAAATCAAAAACGCTGGTGGTGGCTGGCGGTGGGTGGTCATAAATGACATACCCAAAATAAAAAGGTTGCTGCTCACAAGTCATTCTGAATAGACACACAACTAACATATATTTAGAAAGCCAACACTTGAGAGTTTACCGTTCAAGACTAATAATATAGAGATATATAATGTTAAAAGTTAACAATATTTATTTAAAATGTATAAAAAATTATGTGGCTGTACTAGTGTAGTAACTTACAAACACAATGAAGCTGAAGCCACAAGTTAATTTAAACTAAATTAATAACTTTAAAAAAGAAAAAAAAAGAACCTTCACTGATCTTACTTAAGCTGGACTATGATGCTATTTCCCTCTAAAATAAAACATTGTTGCATTATTTTCCTGTTATCTCTGTAAAGCTGCTTTGAAACAATCTGTATTGTAAAAAGCGCTATATAAATATAGGTGACTTGATTTGACAAGTGTGGTCATGCTTCATTTAAAATCTGAGAATGTTAGCTCTAAAACTATGAATTTTATGAAACATTTTCTAATACCCTGTCATGTGTTTTTTTAGAAAAGGCAAATAAAAAAAGTGCCCCTGTAAGCTATGGTCTATGTCTGGTGTGGTGAACTGTCCCATTCATGTTCCTATTGTTCTCACTTGACAAACTGTTCTCACGTCTGCAGGGTATGAGACCTAATCTTCATTATTCTTCTATCATTATTCTTTTGTTTTTTATTCTTTTGTGTTCCTTTATTCTGGCATTACCCGGCTTGCCCATCCACATCACTTTGAATCCAATATACATTTATCCACCTATTATAAAGTCTTTCTAGAAAACAATTTTTTTCTTATGAACTTATGTAAATTCTTTTGACAAAATACATCATGAAATATAACTGCACCTGTGCAGCCGGCATTAGAGCTACAACTAGCATCAAGCTACATAAGACAATTTATATGATTAATCATATGTTTTTACTCGCTTAAAACCACCAATAACCACATGAGTGTTTGCATTAACTTTCTATTGCGATCTAATGTGGGGTTTGGTCATGTTATGTTGTTGAAATGTGTTATTTATAACCTTTTATTAGAATCGCTGCACCTGCTTAGAATTTCATGTAATCCCAGTCTTAATTGTGTGTTTATTAGCTTCATGTTTCATGTGTAGAAGCATTTTTCTGTGTTTGTTGTGTACAGAACTGACCGTGGAAGTGTAATGGAAGTTTGTCATCGGGAGAGACAGGACGGGTTATGAATGCTTAATATGAGTGTCATATGTGCAGCAAATGATCATAACTGCGATCGGGGAAGAGAAAACACAGGCAGACAGCGCTGGAAGCCGCTGACGCTCATCAGATCGCATAAATCAGTAGAAAATTCATCGAAATTATGATTGTGTAAATGTATAAATATATCAATATTTCCAGATTTGAGCACTTTTGGACTAAAAGCCCTGATGAACACTATTCAGTGAAGCTATGTCTACACAAATAAACAGGAGCAGACGCGACTGACCTTTGAATGTGTTGTTATTCTATTCAAAATATTTAAAAAAATGACAGATTGATTATTTTGCACTCCTGAAATAAATTAGGACATTAATGTCACTGTAACCTAGTTTTATCATAAACAGTGGTGAATATTGAAGCTGGAGCCTTAAATATGTCTAATGATGCTCAGTTTGTCCAGATCAAGTAAGAGTGTGATAGTTTAATATGCAGTGAATGTTGAACAACAATAATCTGCCGTCCTCTGCGATCTTTGTGTATTAAGTTTTTTTTTTTTTTTTTTTTTATGCCGGCAGAGAAAGAGTCAAATTTATGTTTATATAATTATATTATTATATAATATTACATTTATATATTTTATGTTATTTTAGTTTTATTTAAAGATTAACTTTAAGCGAGTGTTAGATGATGGAAAAGAAAATCTAAATGTAAAAAAAAGGGAAATAAGCATATACATTTTACTATTAATAATAGACTAGCCAATAAACAAGGTTACTGTATTCTGTAACAGTCTCTTTCTGTACATCATTCTATGAAGGTTTCCGTTTCTAGTAACTTGTTAGTCTAGTTCACCTGTAATATGATAAACAGAGTTGAAGCCGATCCCAAATCTCCCGACTTTTGTTGGGTCATCCTGCTTGATGCTTCTGCCAACTCTCTGGATTCCCTCCCAGTCTTCCTCTGTGAAGGCTGCATCATTGAAGGCATAGAGAGCCGGTCCTGCCATCAAAGATACAAACAGATGATCAAACAAACATGACCAAACAACTTTGAAAATAACACACTTTGCCTATAGCGCAGTAAAGACTTTCAGTATCTGGACAAATACTGGTCATGACAGAGAAGAATGAGTTATGTCTCTCATACTCTATGTACTTTATGCTCTTATTTTCAGCTCATTTTATTTTATTTTGGGACGAAACTGTGATTTTGACCTGGTTTTGAGATACAAAGAGTTTTGAGACACAATACTGATGACCAGAGCTTTTCAAGAGAGAAGCACAGATGTCAGTTATTAATGGCAAAGTGGGTCTAATTTATTATTTTGGTTGCTCCTAAATCAGCTAAGCTGCCAATTATCATCAATGTCCAATCAACAATCAGATCATTTTTCCCATGCAAATAGTTCTCATGATCCTCACAACATTTACAGAGCTTCAGTTGAGCTTCAATCCACTCCTACTGATATAGTCACATAGAATAAAGCTTATACTTACAGTACATGTCAAAAGTTTGGAAACATTCCTATTTTTAATGTTTTTGAAAGAAGTTTCTTCTGCTCATCAAGCCTGCATTTATTTGATCAAAAATACAGAAAAAAAAGTAATATTTATTATACTTTAAATTATCATTTATTTCTGTGATGCAAAGCTGAATTTTCAGGATCATTACTCCAGTCTATCACATGATCCTTTAGAAATCATTCTAATATGATGATTCATTATCAAAGTTGGAAACAGTTCTGCTGCTTAATATTTTTTCATAACCTGTGATACTTTTTTAGGATACTTTGATGAATAAAAAGTTCTAAAAAAAGTTAAAAAAATAAATAAAAAGAAGCAATTTAAAAAAATATATAAATCTTTTGTAACAACAATATACACTACTGGTCAGTCATTTGAGGTCAGTAATTTTTTTTCTTCTTTTTTTGAAATAAATCAATACTTTTATTCAGCAAGGATGTGATAAATTGATAAAAAGTGATAGTAAAGAAGATTTACATTATTAGAAAATATTTTTTTATTTTGAATACATGCAGTTTTTCTTTAACCTTTTATTCATCAAATATATTAGGCAGCAGAACTGTGTCCAACACTCATAATAAATCAGAATATTAGAATGATTTCTAAAGGATCATGTGATAGACTGGATGTCACATGTGACACTGAAGACTGGAGTAATGATCCTGAAAATTCAGCTTTGCATCACAGGAATAAATTATTTTTTAAAGTATATTCAAATAGAAAACTATTATTTTAAGTTGTAATAATATTTCACAATATTACAGTTTTTTTTCTTCTTTTTTTTTTTTAATCAAATAAACGCAGCCTTGATAAGCATTAGAGACTTCAAAAAAAAAAAAAAAAAAAACGTAATGTTTCCAAACTTTTGACCTGTACTGTATACTTAAACACTTATACTGTTATTCACTAAACTGAAAGATAAGCAAATAGCCCATCTTGTCTATTTACACTAACTCCGCCCACTGACGTCTGGTTGGGCCAGACCAGAGCCATAGAGAGAGAGAGTTGCGACACTCCCATAGACCTCCGTTGTAAATAATGGCGGCGCTTTTAACCGCCTACTTCCGGGATATGAAGATCGGAATAGTTCCAAACACTGTCATTTGGGCGTTGGACACCATTCACTTACATTGCTGCGCGTCGAGTTGTTCCAGAGTTAAGTTGCTGAAATTTCGACCTCTTTTGAATTGTCTACTGGCTATATCAGAGGCCCTTTGCGATGCTTATACTGGTCTTCATTTGTACATGCACAGCGTAATTATTTATATTTTATGTTGGTTGTTTCAACCAATTTTCAAGCACTGCCTGCTAGCTAACGTTAGTTAGCTAGCGCGACTTCGTCAGCTAAGAGTTCGGTAATGAATCGCTACCACCTTTATAGCAACTTTTATTTAATTTAATTTTTGGGGATATACTAACTTTTCATTATGTTTTGTTGTCTTGAGTGAAGCGGCTTGTGAGAACAATTGCTGGACCTCTAGGATTGTTATGGCCATCACCAGTCCTGGGCTGCGTTTCCCAAAAGCATCGTAAGCCTAAGTTGATCGTAAAAACGATCGTACGACTGATCTTAATATTACGGTCTGTTTCCCAAAAGCATCGTAGCTTAAGTAGCACTTGAAAATCTTCGTAGAACTACGAGTGCTCTGGAGTAATCGTACATCCCCAAGTGCATCGTAAGAAGACAGATTTATGAGGACACCTGCAGGACAACCGGCAGATTACACTTTTATCTAGATTTAACAGATTACACTGCAAAGTGAGTACAAATATAAGGTTTTGATTGTACTTTTTTATTGTACACTTTATTGTACTTTTTTTTTAATGAATGTATAAATTAAATAATAAAAAAGGGAAGAAAAAATACACATCTAAATTAAATTAATGAACAAAATAAAATCATAAAAGAACGAAGCAATGTGGGAAATATACTTCAAAGACTGGGCAAAATATGGATGAATAATAAATAAAAAAATCGGTCAATGACTTGCTGACGTGCACGAAAACCAGCCATGTATTGGGCATTTCTTGCGGACCTCCTTCCTTGATCTTTGAACACCCCGGGTTGCAGTTAGTTTGCAATGTCCACCCAGATGTTTTGTTTTTCCTTATTTGTATGGTGTCCTTTAAATCTGTTAAAAATAACATCTTTGTTTCGCCTCTAAAATTAGGCCTACATTAATTTAATCTTTTTTGAAAGGTATCTTTTCTTGTTTGTCTTTTTGTTCATACATTTTGTCAGTAGGCTATCTCTGCCTGAATGTAGACTTTAGACTTGTCTTGATTGCTAATCCACAGATGATGATTATTAGGTTAAACCTAATAATTAAGGCTAAACGTTCAGAATACGATTCCATATAAGGTTGTATTTCAGCACTTCGCGAATGGACAGCGACTCTTAAGTAGCACGTAAAACGCGTTCTCGCGCGTTCATGTTAAGTGCACTTTTGGGAAACGCTCGTGGAATTGCTGCGAGCGTTCGTAACCTTGCACGTAGAAAGCGCTCTTAAGAGCTAAGATACATCGTTATCGGGAAACCCGGCCCTGTCTGTTTCATGGATCACCTGCCCCTGGTTTTTGTTTTTCTTGTTCACACACACCCACACAAGCACACATTTTTGTTGTCTGTCATTGTTTAATAAAAAATATTTTATTTGAAAACCTTCATTTGTCTTCAAGTGTTTTGTTAGTTAATTGCTTAAGTTACTTAAAAGCGTAAATTCGTTTTTAATCTGTTATAGTTTTGATAATATGTGTATGGCTTAATCTTAAAATAATATTCTTAGTCTTAACATGATCATGTTTCACGTTATGGTCCTGGGGGTGGCCACTTTCATCAGAAGAAGTGAGCTAGCTTCTAAGCGAATTCTGAACGGACCGCCACGGCAGAACTCTTTGCGTGATCACGAAGGTAGGCTAATGGCTGAATCGGAATTTATAAGTAAAATCACGGGAATCAATAGCCTAATACGCCCAGTTTGTGCTAAAATAAATATCATGAGACGTCCATCATCAGATGAATGATATGGAAAAGTTAAGTTAGAGCCGCTAAAGCCAGTGATACTACCCATGCGAACATGAACACTAAGCTTTTCCCTCCAAAAATATAGCCTAAAACTTATCTCCAAATGCAAAACTGACATTAACAAAATGCAATAATGCAATAACAGCTGAAAAAGTACTTGGGTGTGTGTTTTATTTTATATTTACCGTTCAATAATGCAATCGCTGCTGTCTGTCCCATAGAAGAACATGACAGCCAGCGTACGTTTTGGAAGTATTGGGGCTTACATGAACCATGTGACAGCCATAGCGGCGACATCAAAGAGTGTCACAACTCTTCCTCTCTATGGCTCTGGACCAGACTAAATCACTGCATTATTAACAGTAGCAATAGTGTAGGGGTGAAGTGTGTGGCAGAAAGTTTTGAGGCAAATTGACCTGAAATCACAATCCGCCTTTTGCTGAACTCGCTCTACTTCCTTTTCCCATCGCATATCAGATCGGAAAGGCATGTATTTTCAATAAAAATTAAGACAACATTCAAAAAGTGGAAATAAAGTGTCTAACTTGTGTTTAATAATAAAGTGTTTAGGGTTAGGGGTCGGTGTAGGGACGGCTTTATTGTCCCAATGAGGCAGCATCCATTTAATAATTTTAATAAATACTGTATAATAATTTACACTCTATGTTATAATTGCATACCGTGTAACTACTATTTACACTTATTGTAGTGTAATTAGAATCTATTGCCACTTGCACGGTGTAAATATCATCTATCGCTAAGAAAATATGCAATTTTAACTCAGTGCAAAAAGCCGCTGCCAAAAAGCTGGATTAGAAAATAAAAACATACTGTAAATTTCAGAGCTCAAAACTCGCTTCCCATTAAAAAAAGGCAGAAGGTGTAGTTGCAAAACTCTTCATGGTTGTGACATATGAATGAGGACACATTTAAAACCCTATACTGTAATATCCTTTGTTACGGGCTCTACAGTAATTTTATAAAGTTTAAGTCTAGTGTGATTTAAATCTGTTTGCAACACAAATACCTTGATACTTTCCGAGCTCTTCAGTCCACAGGCTCTGAGTCTCATAATGCCTCTCATCATGAATAAACACCACACGTGAAGCTCCTGCATCATCTGCATTCTGGATCAGCTCCTGGTACGTTACAGGATTAATATTAAACACAGATACGATGAGATATTTAAGATACATACCATTTAACAATGATGTGAAGGTATTCATGTTTAAACCTCTTTTAGCCTACCTTCAATATTTGTCCTCCATCTGGGTACCTTCTCAAAATTTCTTTCAGGTAATCAATGAATGGTGGAGATGTCGCACCAAATTTATTTCTGCATTGAACAATGTAAAGTTTATTACAAACTGCACAAAACACAGACAGCAAATTCAAGATGCATGTAATTGTCATGTCTAATCAGTTTTGTTAGTTCTTAGTTTCTGTTTTCCCAGACTTTTAGTTTGTTTTCATCATTCACATGTGTTTCTTTGTCTCAGTTTCCCGCCAGTTATCAGTTGTCATGGACACTCATCTAATCATCTCACCTGTTCATTATCATCTCTTTATCGTGTGTATTTAAGGCCTTGTCCACACAGAGACGCGTTTAGTTGTATACATACACATTTTGTCTGTTGAAGCTCCGCCCCCTGTGCCGGGAGCAGCAGCTCATTTGCATTTAAAGGGACAGACACAAAACTGTGCGTTTTTGCTCACCCTCAAAATGTGACAATTTTAACATGCTATATAAAAATATCTGAGGGGTATTTTGAGCTAAAACTTCACATGCACACTCTGGGGACATCAGAGACTTATTTTACATCTTGTGAAAAGGGCATTATACCACCCCTTTAACCTCACACAGACATGCACTGAAAATTTCAAAAAGTTTTAGCCTTTTATGTTCAGACCGGAATCAGACAATGATGGAGAGACTCAAGAAGAAGTGACAACATGTAGAAGCAACAGGACATTTCTGAATGGTTAGTTGGTGAGTTTATGAAGCTGATGTGTAGTTATCTTCTAGTCATTGATTAGCATGTTCTGTCATGATAATCTGTAAATCATGTTTCGGGGGCGGGGTTTATGTAAATTCTAGGGTTGGTGATGTCACTAACCCGGGAGGAATGTGGTGTAGTCTCTACCAGCCGTTTGTTGTAGTCCTTAAAAAACGATTTCTTTAAAAGCAAATATCTCCCTTTGCTTTGAACTTTGAGCGTCGTAACTTTGCAGATGTTGTTTATGCTCAAACAGCAACATTACACACTAACTAAAGTTAGAAAAGTGAAATCATAATCAACCACCCCCCTTTAAGTTAATCATCAATTACTAGTGTGTTTGTGCAATTTGCATTTAGAAGATATAAGCATTCAAAACAATGATTTTGATGACATCACTGCACTTCAGCTTCATCAGATTTTCTGTCCAATCAAATGCTCTCTAGAATCTGAAGCTCCGCCCCCTACACTATAAATAGATGCTGAAGCTGCAGCACATAGTGCATTCAGACAATGTAAATTTGCTTTCCATTGGGGCGAATGAAGAGTCGGCACAAACCAGAAAACTTATCAGACCCATTTGAATTCTGTACAGAATGCTGTATTTTAAAGCGATATAGAGGAGAAACGGTTAGAGATTAGGAGGAAACTGTGGCTTTACCGAACTCAACGGCTCTGGCCGAGCTGTGATTTAAACTAAACACTATTGGCTATTTAAAAAGGGGAGGAGCTGATCGATAGGCCCCGCCCTGTCTTCCTGATTCAGTGGACATTACGTCAACACATTGAATAATGCCGTGCGTTTCAAGGCACTCAGTGGGACTTTAAATGCATACAGGGCTAATTAACATAACCAGGAACACGTGTGAACTCAATAAAAAAATGTGGAGACAAACTAGCAAGGGGAACACAGGCAAACAGGAACAAAACTGGACATAATCGTTACAAGAACATGTAGTGAATAAAACCACATACTTCTTTTTCTTCTTTTGCCTCGATGCTGAACTCATTGTTCTTCTTTTATATTCTCCTCTGTGGTAAAAAAAAAAAAAAAAAAAAACTGTTTAAAAAACAATTAACTTTAAAATTCTCCAAATTCTTAAAAGAAGCCAACTTTTCGAACAGTTATTCCATGGAAACTGTTACAATACTGTAAATGTAATCTCAATAAAAATTTAAAATATAATGCTTATAAGATTACACACACCTCGCAGAATCTGCTAAAGATTTCCCTTTATTTTGTACTGCCCTGAATAGGCTAAACAGCATAGCAGATTTTTCCATATAATCCACAAGAGAAAATAATAACTGAATTTACACAACTGAACCAGTTCAGAAGTTCACATTCTGCACACTTGAATCTTATACTGTGTGTTGTTGGTTGATCTACGACTGTTTTCATGTTTTGTGATGGTTGTTCATGAGTCTAGCTGTGAAACTGTCCGCTGTTCTTCAGAAAAATCCTCCTGCACATTCTTTCCCAGCCAACACGTTTATGTGGGGCCCATATGGGTTACAAATGGGCTACAGGGGTACAGAGTGGGCATGGGCTCAAAATGGGCATCTTATCTGGGGCCCACTTGGGTCAACTAAGTAGGTCCAACATGGGCAAACCCAGGTGGGCTCCCCATGTGGGACCTAGTTAGTTCACTAATGGGAAATTAGTACATGGGTTGAAAATGGGCTACACTGGGGACTAATTCAGTTGCCAAGAAGAAGTGCAAACAATCAATCCCAAAGGTTGATTACATGGGTAGATAGTACACAAATATGCAGCTTTGAAATTATTTTTATTGTTATTTTGACACTTTAACATGTGACTTCAATCTATTAAAAATCTACAAATGCCAACACAATTGCAATTTTACCCAATTTTCTGCCATTTAAAAGAATCAAGACCCTGCGGACACTGTCACGGTGTGGTGCAGAAGAAGAGGAGTCAAAAGTTCCAATGCAAACTTTTACTCACAATATAATTCAAACAGGTACAGAGAAGACGGGCAGTACACACACTTAATACAACGGTGACAGATACAGAGGAAAAAAGGCCACACAAAAAACAAAAACAAAAAGTTGACAACATTTTTGCAGGATGGACCTCGCGAGATTTCATTCAGCAAATCCCACCCCCCACGCCCTGATCATAGACTGTCAAAAAATATGGACGTAGTGTCCGTGACGTCACCCGTAGGTTTCTGAAGACCGTTTTTGAAGCCTAAAGTGGGCGTGGCCGACCGTCGCCATCTTGGCAGCGCGTCACTCCCGAATTTATTTATTTCTACAGTCAGACAATGAGCTGAGGTAACGTGACGGCTAACAGACAGCAGACAAACGGCTAATGATGACTAATGACCACAGCAGCGGGAATCCACCTGTCACTCAAAAGTGGACACACCCTTAATTATGCAGAACTTTAAGGCTTAATATAATGTAAACGGATGAGTTATAAAAAAAATTCACCCCCCTCACAGTTGTCATAAAGGGAAAAATAAGCTATATAGACCAAAGCCACTTTTTACACTAGGCTGTAAACATGTTTTTTTCTGCTGTAAAGTTGGGTATTTTAACATGAGGAGATACAGATTTGACTCACTTCTGCAGCCAGCCTCAAGCGGGTGTAACATTCTTGTTTTTATTTTTTTTTATTGTTAATACACAAACTGTGTATTATAACAAATTGATTGGAGTCGAGACTTCAGCTTTATAATTTTTCCACAGTTTTACGATATAAATCTCACAATGGCAGCAACTTTTTAATTTGTATAAGATGTGCACATCAAACACCCAAAATGAAAGCAGGACTTATTAATTTTTCGAATGCAATTACGAGACACGCCTGTTTAATCGTGTGATTTATTTTGTGATCACAGAACAGCGCCATACAGCGACCATTTTAGCTTTTATTCTAAACGTGTGCACATGAAATATTTGCATTCTCAAAAGTTGAATTTTAAATAAATCTTTAATAAATGTCTATTTCGTCACAGAACAACTAGTATCCACTGAATGATGAGATCTGAGAAGCTTTAACACCATCTCCGCACCCCTCGGATTCCTGTGCTCTTTTTCCCTTTATTTATTTAGTTCAAATAACAAATGCACAAAACATACCCAATATAGTTACACTTTAGAATACTGTTCCAAATATTTAGTAATTCCTTCTGATGGACTTGGTAACACTTGAGTCATTACTACCATGATCTTTACAATTAAGTATACATTATGAACCTGTATATAGTAGTTCTCTGGGAGGTATGAAAAAAAATAGCAGTTATTGATTAGTTAATAGTGAACTACCACATTCAACAAGAGTGCTATTACTTATTATTTCATTAATCAGAGCTCCTTGTTAGTTAATAGTAGTTACTATGTTAATAGTGTGTTAGTGTGTGACAGAACAGTATTCTAATGTGTTACTCAAAATATTATTAATAATAATAATTATAAAAATTTAAATAATTAGAAAATTAGAAAAATGTTTGTTCGTTTAATAAACATTTGCAGCTAAAATGTTGTGTATGACAGAATATTATATCCTATAGCATTATTGTATTTCCTGAAAAATGTCAAGGTGGAGATATCTGCTTTGTTGCAAAGGCTCAAATATGGAATTTAATCTCACTCTAATGCTCTTTATGTATTTTACAGGAAGCTTGAAAAGAAATGCCCTTACAAACCAAATTACCAGAGAGGCTGAAAAGGTCAAAGTGGCTAATCGGTGCCGGGGACAGGGGAGGAAACCGTACTGCGAGGGCACGTGGTGGAGAGCAAGATGGGTAAAAGTTTTAAGATATGCTTGTTTTTATGCGGAAATACAAACTTTAAAAAAGACAAAAATGATAGTGCAAATCAATGCAAATTCATAGCATAATCAGCGCTCAAAAGCACACATAAAGCTTGCCACAGCACACTGGCAAACATAATGATTATGAGTGTCGTGAAAAACAGGAGACTGTCTAAACATTTTAATAATTTATTGATAATGTTTTCTGTGTTTTCGGCTGCAGAATTTAAGTTGACGATGCTGACTCGTCGCATCCATAATAATCCATAATCTGAGAATATTTATTTTCCACTTGAATCGGTTCGTTTAAAAGTTATTAGTTATTCAAATTTAACTAAGAGCCAATGCATATGTTGTAAAAGAGGAGAAATATGTTCTGTAACATTAGAGCGAGCAGATTTTGTAAAGTTGCTACTACTTTCATGTTTCAAGTGATAAGCAATATTTGAGTTGAATGAATGATGGGCAAATGTTTGGTTTTCTAACTTGTCCTGGGAACCCTCAGTACTGCACACCCACTTCAGATCTTGCAGTTTCTATTAATGAGCTAATGTGATGAATCAGGTGTATTAGATGAGGGAAACATACAAAGTCTGCATCTGAAAACTTAGGAAGCTGACTCATTGCCTCGCTGCCCTATCAGGCAACGACTTAGCAGGCAGCGTTTACACACTAAGGTGCCTCACAAAACTGATTTCAGACAGACTTATGAGGCAGCATAACGGTTTAATGATCTACAACACTAATTTCTAGAAATGACTTTAAAAGTGGTAAAAGTTGGTCAAAATGTACATTTTGTGCCTCCAATATGTGCAGTGCAGGGGTGTTCCAGGACAGGTTTGCAAACCCCTTATCTAGATAAACTTGATGTGGGGCAACAAAAGGCTAACCTGACACATCTGTTTGAACTGTGAAAAGGAATTAAAAAAGTGGCATAATGGTTAATTCATTTATTTTCTCTTTTCAAAGGACCTTATAAATAGGTCTATCGGCTAAAAAAATAGAGAGGAAACTTAACTCTGAGCTTAGTAATGAGGACAGTGAGAAAGCCTAATTTCATGTTTTTTAGCAGAAGTTTTCTGTGGGTAGAGATTTAACTGTTTCTTTTTATGTTTTTTCCTTAAGTATGTATCATGTTAATATTACTACTTTAAATCTGACACATACTGATCCTAATAATGCTGCTTATTGGGCAGTAGAATGGAATGGGATTGCTGTTTTAAGTCTTAATACTTCACTCAGTGCAGGAGTTGCTATTCTTTTTGCTAAGAATTTCAGCCCACACTCTTATCAAGTTGAAGAGGTTATCAAAGGTAGTCTTTTGAAAGTAAGAGCCTCTATTGAAAATGTTGTATTTGTTTTTATTTGTGTGTATATACCAACTTCAGTTGTTGAAAGAATGTCATGTTTAAATACTTTGTGTTCGGTTTTACAAAATGTTGATGAGCATTTATTCTTGGGTGGTGATTTTAATAGCACAGAGTCCAACTCAAGCCCAATTTATACGTCTGCGTCGAACTCACGCCATAGCTACGCCGTAGGCTGTGTGTAGCGTGAGTACCCTTATTTTTGGAGAGGCGCCTTTCCAAAAATGTAACAACGTGTCAATTCTACACGGACGCAAGCGCTGTGATTGGTCTGCTAGAACCCCTCCCTCAGGTTTCACATGCTCCCTCTGCATGTGTAATTGCGCGTCAATGCGGACAACAACGCAGAAGTATAAATGAAAGCCTCTACGCTGTAGGCTACGCTTTGGTTAACTCTGAAGGACTCTAAGGTCCAATGCAGAAGTATCAATATCACATTGAACCTCATTTACCTTCATGTCAACGTCTTGTTCAGCTAATAAAAACGGTATTGGGAGACAGCTCAATGGAGAACAAAAAACTATACACAATAAACATGATTTCATTGGTAGGGGTGGGAATCTCTAGGCACCTCACGATTCGATTACGATTCAGAGGGCTTCGATGCATCTTTTTTTGTGTGTGACTGTTTGGTACTTTTAAGGCAAAGTATTTATAATGACCCATAAAGAATTTACTTCCAATATATTTTATTAATAAAACAAATGGAAGTGATTTTGCGAGTCAACTGTAAGGTTACATTTGCCAGCATATGTCCCAACATTGCAAAGAACCAACAGGAATAGCCTGTACTATCAGCATACTTGTAGTAAATGAATACAAACTTCAGCATATTCTGAATCTCTAATATAAAATAATAGACTTCTAACCAACATCCTCCTGTAATGTGCAATGAGCAATATAATCCTTCAGACAAAAATAAAATAAAAAATAGAATCACAAGAATAAAATCACAAACAGCTTTCATACAAAAATATAGAATTATGTACCAGCAGCTCTCATACAAAAATATAGAATTATGTACCAGCAGCTCTCATACAAAAAATAATACTTGTGGACTTACGCATTTTCTGAATAATTAGTGACATACAAAGCTGGCCAGTAAAAATTGAATCTAGGACTTTTGACTTGAAATTGTTGCTGTATACCACAATCAAAAACAGCTTATGCAAAAAAACAAAAACAAAAACAAAAAAAGTACATGATCATCTGTAGAGAGCACAGTCAAAATTTTACTTTTTGTGACTGGCATTGCACTGATACACACTGTGACTGTGGAGGGCAGTACAGTAAACCTACGTATAAACGTACGTATAACAGATATTTTTACAGCATATTGATGTGAAAACTAAACAATAAAGAAAGCAGCACTTCCGCGCTTCAGAGTTCCGCCTTTTACATTTTACTTCTTTTTTTTTTTTACCCCTATTCATTGGCAAGACTGGATAGGTTTTATGTTTTTAAACATTATGGTAGTTCTGTCAGGACCACTATCATCAAATACGATTGACAATTAGCATACAGTTTGGATTGGCAGTGTGGTTTCTGTTCTGGGCAAGAATTCCCTGCGCACCCATGCAGCCTAGCGTGGATAAGAGCAGGGAGAGAAGCAATAACCCCCCTTAGGGTAAACAGAACAGAACCAACCTGAATGTATTGCAGATATCATTGATTCAAGATTTTAAAATACAACATAATTCGAGAATTTATTCTGATTCAAAGGGCACTCAGAAGGCCAAATCCTGACTGACGAGAGGAAGAGCTGGGGAGGGAGGAGGGTAATGAACTGCTGAGAAACGCTATAGCTGCTGATAATACTGAAGGAGCTTATATATGTATACAGTGATAGGCGTCTTATTCCTATAGGTAGACGTGGATCAGCTGATGCAACTCGAGCTTGACTAATGTGACCTGCCAGAACTGACGCTACGCTTAATTATTGTTGAGAGTTGTTTTATTACTCCATCATGTCTTTCAGATCATAGTATGGTGCAGTGTCATATCTTTTTAAACTATTAAGCCAGAGAGTGCTTATTGGCATTTAAATACCACTTGATTGGGTGATAAGTGTTTCAAAGAAAGTTTTACATTTTTGGGGGGATATTTTTAAAACTACAAAGAATTATTTTAGAACACTGCAGCACTGGTGGGATTTCGGGAAATTCCGGATAAAGCAGTTTTGTCAACAACACTCTCAGAATGTCACTAGAGAGGTAACTCAGAGATTGAACACCTTAGAGACTGATACTTTTAAAACTACAAGAATTGGCTTACTTGCCTGGAAATCAAAGCGATGTGGATTCTCTCATGAAAAATAAGACAACTCAGTTATCTGACCTTTTAGGGGTTAAAACACAAGGTACTCTGGTCAGGTCACGATTTTTAAGTGTACAGTAAATGTGATGGATGCACAGTCAAGGTTTTTTTTTTTTCAGTTTGGAAAGAAAAAATGAACAGAACAGGGTCATTCATGCTTTATGTTCTGAATCTGGAGCATTATTAACTGACCCCAAAGACATTCATAAGAGAGCAGTCATTTTCTGTGAGTCTTTATATAAAAATGAGCTTGGTCCAGATTATTTAGTGTTTTTTGTTGTTGTTGTTTTTTTATTGTCATCCTCAAGTGTCAGAGGAAGTCAACGCAAGGATTTCATGTGCTTTGACTATGGGGAACTGTGTAAAGCCCTCCAAGGTATGGAGCTGGGAAAAGCACCAGGGATTGACGGTCTGCCAGTTGACTTTTATAAGTCATTTTGGCCGGAGCTTGGAGAAGACTTGCTGGAGGTACTGAATGACAGTTTAGCCGGAGGGCTACTGCCGTTGAGTTGCCGAAGAGCAGTCTTGACTCTCCTACCCAAAAAGGGTGATCTGACAGACATCAAGTGCTGGTGGCCGATCTCCCTCCTCTGCAGTGACTATAAGCTAGTATAAGGACTTAGAATACACATATGACCAGAGAGCGGGATGCATATGGAAAACTCAGAGGTACCCAGCCCGCAGGGTGGAATGTTTCAACCTCGAGATGGCAAGAGGGGTCTTGCCGAGGGAAAACACGTGCTCGGAAGAGACTTACCGTGGAAATAAACATGTGGGGGTTGCCCAACAGGGGAACCATGCACAGGAGGAACCATGCACATTGAGCACCTAGCCAATCACGAGGGCTGACCAACTGGGCATGCACTCTGGTGACGGCATCAACAGTGCCGGAGGAACTCAGGGTCTAAGGAGAACTCATCTGAGTGAAATAGTGCACATATACAGTCCGTGGAGTGGAATGGCGCAGCAAGCAATGACACAGAGCAGGTCCTACTTACTGGCTAGTGGAAGCGAGTAAATGAGAGGACACTGGCTCTACGCAGAGATTACAGAATCTCGTGAAAGTGTTGGGTGTCACCCAGCCTGCAGCTCTGCAGCTCTGTAGATGTATGTTAGCAAGGCATCATGCGCTAGAGCCCAGGAGGAAGCCACACTCCTGGTGGAGTGTGCCTTCACCCCTGGGGGACATGGTCGACCCTGCGTCTGGTAAGCCAAGACAATGGCGTCCACTATCCAGTGAGACAACCTTTGCTTGGAGAGAGCTTTTCCCTTCAGCTTCCCACCATAACAGAAAAAGAGCTGGTCTGAGGTCCTGAAACACTGCGTTCTGTCTATGTAAGCACGGAGGGCGCGTACTGCCTCCTCCAAGGGCAGCGCTTGCAGGTTCACCACCTGATCCCTGAAAGGAGTGGTGGGAACCTTGGCCACGTATCCAGGCTGGGGTCAAAATTCTAGGCACGCTTCGTCAACAGAAAATGCCTGCAGGTCCCCTACCCTCTTGATGGAGGCCAAAGCGACCAGGAGCGGTGTCTTCATAGACAGAAACTTAAACTCCACTGATTGCAATGGCTCAAAGGGAGCTCTCTTCAGGGCTGATAAGACCACTGCGAGGTCTCAAGAGGGTATAAGGTCGTGGTGCACAGAAATGGCAGTCACGTAAACCTTCAGGGTGGAAGGAGACAGCCTTCGTTCCATGAAGAAAGGAGAGCACGGACAGTCGATTTTCTGGGGTATTCTCCGCAAGAACACCAGGTGATGAAGAGGTTCCACTTCAACACATAGGCGTGTCTCGTAGGCAGGGCCCTAGTGGAAGTGATGGTAGCCACCACCTGAGGTGGTAGGGTACTCAAACCTGACGCGTCCCGTCCAGAACCCACACATGCGGGTTCCACAGATCGGGACGTAGGTGCCAGAGGGTGCCCCGTCTCTGAGAAAGGAGGTCCTTCCTCAGAGGAACTGGCCAGGGAGGGGCTGTCGCGAGGAGCACCAGTTCGGAGATCCAAGTCCGGTTGGGCCAGTGAGGCACAACCTAAAGGACCTGCTCCTCGTCCTCCCTGATCTTGCACAAGACGTGTGCAAGAAGGCTCACTGGGGGAAACGCATACTTGCGGAGGATCCGCGGCCAGCTGTGCGCTAGTGCATCCGTGCCGAGGGTCCCCTCAGTCAGGGAATAAAACAAGCGGCAATGTGAAGAGTCTAGGGAGGCAAACATATCTACCTGTGCGTCGACGAACTGTTCCCAAAAAACAAAAACATAATGCGAGATTGCCGCGCTGCTCCTTTTATACCCACGCAGTGGGGCGGAGTTGCGCGATTGCAAATTCCGCAGACCCACGGCATTTCCCTTGCCATTGGCTCGTTTTGTAAGAATTCGAAGGTGATAGGCTTATAAGCGAAACCCCCATTTCGTCATTCACTGACGTAACTCGTAGTGACTGAACAAAAGGGAACAATAAAATGATGGATGTTTCTATTTTATCTGTTGGGTTTTCAGATCACCATTTGATATATGCTTTGAATATGTAAGAACTGATTTTCCTGCTAAGACAAAAGCTGAGATAAAACTCACCCTGCAATAAAGCAATAAAACACACCATGGACAGAATATCGCAAAGAAAGAGCATAGGACATTGTCTTGCCCAAACTTATCTCCTTGTTTATATATGCATTCCCCCTCTCCCTACTCCCCTCCTTTTCCCCTTATTCAAGTCACTAAACGTTCACTAAGAATGTCTATATATCACATATGATGTATCTTGTGAATCTATTGTTTTCCCTTTAATGTTTGGTATCATTTTAAATGTCTCAGTGCGATTGGTAAAATGGTCTTAATTTCATTACAGTCATTGGTATTATGAGAAAGATTGAGAACTTGGGAAATTCCTGTTCTCCTCTTTGGGTGATGTCTCTTCAAGATATCTCCCCTCTCTCCCGAAACCAGGTGTTACCCCCTTGGGTACATGAATTGACCCAAAACAACTCTAAAAAATAGAGTTGCTCTTTTGCTCTGGTCTGGGTATTTAAGGGTAAGTGGCAGAGCATTCTTGAGGAACCTGTAACCAGGAAAACCCCCATATAGAATCTGGGAGTTGGATACGAGAGCAAGTTTTGTTTTTCAACCCAATAATTCAGACAAGACTTTTGTCATCTGCAAGCGTGTGTGCATGTTTACAAAGACATGGCATTCTGAAGCTGGGGCAACTTTTAAATAATGACTGATGGAAATCCGTGGAAACCTTGAAAGAAGTAACAGGTTTAAAGTCCTCGCACTTGACGGAAAAGCTGGTGGAAGAAATTGTTAATGCATTACCAAGCGACTATAGGAAAAATATTGGACAAGAATTTCCATCAGAAATGAGAGTTGCTCTCAAGAAATGAGAGTTGATGTTGTCGTCGGCGAAAGACGAGGATGAATCAGCAGGTTCAATTTTGTCTTTTAAAACTCCACAGCTGGACTTGTTTGAAACGACATCAAAGAATAGATCAAAAAGAGATCATTAAAGAAATATATCACTGAGCGAAACTTGATGCAAAACTTTAACTGCAGAGGGCAAAAGATCTCAAGGTGGCCAGTTTTGTTGAAGCCAGAATTTCTCGTAAGAGATCTTCAACGGGGAATTATTCAATAGCTACAGACGGAGAAGAAGAGAATTTAGAACATTTGTTTTTAAAATGTAAAAGATTGGACGGTCTTTTTGATGTTCTTAATTGAATATATAATTTTTCAAAAAGAAGGAAGTTGTGTCTGTTAAATTATTTAATAGGAACTGCGAAATTGGCAATATGGAAAACCAGAAAAAAATCAAGGGTTACAGCTTAATAGTATTAATGTTGAAGTAATGTTAATGAAATTAGTAGCTGATAGACTAAAATGTATATATGTGTGAATTGTTGAAGTGTTGTTTTTTAAATAAAGTTCCCTTTCGGAAAGGGAACTCCCGCTGCATCGATACTCGATACTTTGGGGAATGCCCTCGGCATAACGCGTCTGAAGTCTGTAATGGAACTATTCCAATCTTGATTGGTGCTCGTCACTCGTGACGTTGCATGTGACGGTGATCCGGAAGCTATAAAAGGGCAACGGAACATAGCCGTATCAGCTTTCTGTCTTCAGCAAGCGTTCTGTGTGACTGTATTGTCTTATTTGGTGTTGTTTGTCTATCTAGCAATATATATATGGCGAATATAGAGAAACGACTCAGGCGGTGTGCGTCCCCTTGCTCGCGCTATTTGAGCGAGGGTGACACGCACTCGTTTTGTGTTGTTTGTCTGGGAGTGGAGCATGCACGGGCAGTGCTCGAGGGCGCTGTCTGTGCAAACTGTTTTCAGCTATCTATGAGAGAGCTCCGCTCCCGTTTGAGCTTGTTCGATCAATCAGATCAGGCTCGCGTTTCCAGTGCATCAGGCCCCGCGTCTGTTGAGGCAGCGCGCCGCTTGTATGCATGGGATTCGCACGTGGAGCTGGCAGATAACACTGAGACGGTTGCGACCCTTTCTCAGTGTTTATTAACCAGCTCCACTGGTCTCGCGCACGGTTCGGAAGCCCGCGCTGCGGCTTCTTCCGACCGTGTTAAAGACACAGCGTTTGATTTATCTGGCTCCGAGGGGTTAGATATTATCAACACTGAATCACATAAATATGGGGATTCGCCACCCCATATTCCCGTTATTGAGGAATTGCTGGAGGTTGTGACCAGGGCAGTGGTTAAATTAAACGTTGAATGGCCATATAATAAGCAGGAAGCGACTAAGAAAAATAAAATGGATGAGCGCTTCCTGCAGACCCAGTCACAATCTTTGTGTCAGAGCCTTCCCTTTTTCACTGATCTTCATACTGAGGTATCGAGATCGTGGGAAAATCCATGTTCATCTCAATTATTTTCCCCCCATGTATATATTTACTCATCTATTAGGGAATCTAATGAGAATGGTTATGGGGTGATGCCTCGGGTTGAGGAATATTTTGCGAAATATTTTCTCCCTGACGTTGCGTCACCCCTGATAGCTCAGACACTTCCCTCCAAATCTCGTACATCGAATTTGTTAGGGAAAGCTTATATGGCGGTGGGTCGAGCCGGTGCATGCCTACACACGATGGGGTTATTACAGGCATACCAGGCTGACCTCCTCAAAGAGGTGGATGATAACTGGGAGGTCTCACTCAACGGTATTACTGAATTTCGTAGAGTAGCTGACTTATCTCTCCGTATTATTAAGGAGACGGCTCGTGCTATTGGCCGTTCTATGGCAGCAATAGTCGTCACAGAGAGACATTTATGGCTTAATCGCTTGGGGATCGAGGAGAAGGACAGGGCTTTCCTTCTCGATGCCCCCCTTTCACCTTCTGGCCTCTTTGGCGACGCGGCGAGAACCGTTGTCGAAAGGTTTCAGGAGGCAGAGCGACAATCAGCTATCCCCAGTTGTCAATCTAGGTCTCATGGGGTTGCTGCCAGGGGGCAGCCTCAGGGGACAGCCGCCAGTTCAACATATTTTGAGAAGGTTTCCTCTCGTGCCCCCCCGTATAAGGCTTGGGGCCAGAAGAGACATTCTCGTATGAAGCCCTCTATATCGAGGACAGGTCTGAGGACTGTCTCTCGGGCTAAGATGGCTTCAACTAAGAGGTCTTGTCGTAACACGCAGACCCTTATGGCCGTTCCCCCAGGAGAGCGAGTACAGGAGTCTCGCCCCCTTATACAGCCCTTAGGAAATCGATGTTTACTTCCCGCCGCCGATGGCGCTTCGGGACACATCGGCTTCCAGCGAACACAAATCGCAGTATCTGCCCGGAAACGTTGCGGCCCTGTCGAGTTCGCCGCCTCTCAGGAGGTCTGTAGAGAGCATATTTCGGTTAGTTCCTGCCAGTTAGCTGCTTCAGGTCACCGAAACCATTTGAACATTTTTAGCCAAGGCCAGTCTCGAGGGACTGGTCCCCATAATAGCATATTTAGACACCCCGAGGGGTCTTCAAAATATAGCCTGGAGGGTCCTGCTTACAGCGGAGCTAATATAAAAATATGATCTACTAAGGGTGGTTCACATGTCTGCCAGCCCCGAGCAGGGTTGGTTCTTGGAACAGGAAGTCAAGTCTCTCTTAACAAAGGAAACCTCAAGGTGAGCTCTTCCTCGGTTTCGGGAGCCCGGGTTCTACAGCCGGTACTTCATAGTTCCTGTGAGGGAAGGGGAGTAAGGCCTTGTTTCGGATCTCAGGGTAATGGATCAACCTCCGAGGGGGTTCAGATTCAAGATTCCGACTGTCAGTCAGACCAGCTCCGAGGACTGGTCTGTCGTGATAGATCCACAAGGCCCTTAACTCCTCATTCCCTTCTAACCCCATCACGGGAAGTTTCCGAGATCTGCTTTTGGGGGAAAAGCACATCAGTTCCGGATTCTTCCATTCGGCCTAGTATTGTATCCCCGCACCTCCTCGGAATGCATGGTCACTGTCCTAGCTCCATGGAGTCTTCAGGGCATCCTCATTCCTGTCCATTGACTACTAGAGCAGACGGTTCAACACCGAGGTGTTGTTTCGAGTCTCGTGAGGTGCTAGGGAATATGGCTCAGAGTCTAGGAAAAATCACCAGTGCCTCTTCAGAGAAACCGATTCCTGGGGGCGGTGTAGGTTATAGTCATGATGCAGGCACAATTGTCTCCAGCTCAGACACTCATCTTCCTTACCATAGTCATGAATATCAAGCTAGGCCAGGCCACCACTACGTGACCTTATTAACCCTCTGAGGTCTGAGGGGTTTTTGGGGTCCTTGAGATGTTCTGACATGCCCTGACATTTGTGCTTTTTTCAGTTGCTTATAAACATATTAATGGCAAAGGTATAATTACACTCTATTTAGCACAAACAGGGCTACCATAATATGTGAGCAACATGCATGTACATGTTTGTATTTTTGAGAGAATAATGTTTATGCATGGTTATTGAAAAAACTAAAAACTAAAGTTTCTGAAATAAGGCCACAAAACACATACTAAATACGTGTCAATAAGACTTTTGACTAATTGATGTCTTTGCCTAGAATTTTTTCTTCAAAATGATGTGAAAATCATCCTGCCCTTATCATTCACATAACACAATACATTGATTTAAATCTTGTAAAACACTTTTTGTTTGTAAAGGCAATATGCGCAAGGGGCGTCAACCATTCAACAGCATCATGCATATGTAGTGGTTCACACCTCAGGAGACAATGGGGCCCGCATACTTAATGAGCCATTCATTCAGGTGTGTCACCTATAGCCACAAGAAAGAATGCAAGAGCAATATATATACAGTATATATATATATATATATATATATATATATATATATATATTCTACCAAATTGGTTCACAGTTGGAAGCATGTCAATTTTTTTTTTTTTCACAAATTTTGCTTGCAAATTGTATAATATCCAAGGAAAACATGTCTATTAATTGTGCAGTTAATTCTCATACTGTATTTTCAGTTTTGGAATATGTATCCTCTCCCCAAATTTGTCAATAATAAAACACAATAAAAATTATTTAAAGAAAATGCTTATATTTACCTTTTAAAATTTGTTTACATCTACCTTGTAAATATATATTTTTTTATTAAAAAGGTTACAATTACAACAACAATTGAAGTGTAATCTTTCTTTGTAAAAACTAAAGTATACATTTTATCATACATATTTCAAACTTCGAATATAGCCTACATTGACAAAACATACTATATTTAACATATTAGCAAAAATTGGCAAACAAAAGCTTATTTGAGGTGGCAGATATTTTACAGTAAAAATGTGTAATCTATCCAAAACTAATCAACGAAATGTTGTCTTTCATATGTCTGTAACATAGGTCTTTCGTTTTTATTATAAGGAATATAAATGTTAATTTGCAGTTTAATACGTTGCTTATACAAATACATTTTATTTCAACATATTTCAATCGATTTTACTCAGTATAGCTAAATAGTTTGCTAAAAGCAGATCATTTATTCACACACAGAAACGCAATTCAAATTTAAACCGTCTTTTTGCGAGTTGTGGTAAACAGCGCATCTCTTTCGTTCATTCATTCACACAGAAACGCGATTTACTTGAGAATGAAAAAAAAAACTTACTACATTATTCCATCCGTTGCTCCTCGAAATACCAGCACTTCTGAGGTAAGTTTTCCATTATTATTATTCCTCACAGCGCTGCGAGACAGTGTAGACACTTATCTACACTTATCTGAATAAACTTGATGTGTTTTCTCGAGCTGATATGGGGGCGTTCACAGTTTGTATGGGATCGTCTCAGTCATTTGCGTTTGAATAGCGCGCGCTCTCCGTGGGCGGGGCCGATTATAACGTAATGAGATGAGATGAGCTCGACTGGAATCGCTCTCTTTTAATACAGATTTCACAAGATTAGAATATTTGTTTTTTATATAAATTACTTCATTTAAAAGAAGAAAATTCAAGCTTCATGCCTGTGTGTCTGTATGCCTGTTTGACTGAGTATTCGCTCAGTTATTGTTCATTTTCGGACGCGTTTCAGAATGGACTTCACTGGCAGAGAGAAGGCAGAACTCGCTTCGTGTTTATTTTTCTTTATTTGGCAAAAAGCACAACACTTTGTTTTTATTGTGAGTATACACAAAAATAATACACATTTAACAGAATCGATTGATGTATGAAACTCCTATGGAAAATCAAAGTCAACAGAGTATTTATGAGTTTCTTTTACATTGACAAAAAAAAAGCGAGCTGGTATCGCCGGCGATACCGTAGACCTCAGGGGGTTAAAGAGTGGGCTCGCTGGCAGCAGTGTTCAACATACTATTCTTTGGCCTGCTGTACATGGGGGCCCTGTAGTAGTGGCTCAGGACCAATGGGTTTTCCCCGAGAGGGAACCCACTCCGCATGACCAGAGTTACGCGCACATGCCCTCGTTTTCTGATCATGGGGAGGAAGTTATGGTTCCTGCTCCTAGTACCTGTGTTGGAAACACAGGGTCTGAGGAAACTTCAGAGAGACCATTAGGTTCTATTTTTGACAGACACTATGTCGATGGTCTCTCTGATCAAAGAGGGGGCAGTCATCCTGTCGAGGCAGGGGCTGCAGCCCGGGGATTTCGAACTCCACCCCAAGTTGGCTTTAGCCGGGATGGAGGTCGGTTTGTCAGAGGTGCTCCTGTTTCCCCTTTATGTGGACGGCCACCTTCTGCGCCACCTCTCCCATGCTCTTCCAGCTCTGCTGGGTTTGGATATCATGATACAGACATGGTTGAGGTCATGTCTGTGTATACTTTCCCCGATTGTTCTGCCCCCGGGGGTTCTAGAGTACAAGAGGGTTCAGCAGTACGGGATCAGCTTACTCTTAGTGGCCTGTACTGACAGGCCCAAATATGGCTTCCAAACATCTGGGCCCTTCTGGCAGGCCTTCCGCGGTGAATCCGGATCAGGATGGTCCTCCCTCTTCAGCCCAAGGTCATGATATTTCACCCTTGGCGGTAGCCCAGGAAGCTACTGGATTGGCCCCTGAGGGGGACCAATTCATAAATTCTGGTCTCTCAACCGAGGTTGTTGAGACCATTGTAAACTCTAGAGCCCCCTCCACGAGGAAACTTTATGCATTTAAATGGAAAACATCAGTTGGACCCAGTTAACTGCCCAGTGGCTTCAGTACTGGAGTTCCTCCAGAATCGTTTCTCTGACGGGCTCTCCCCGTCCACGCTTAAGGTCTATGTGGCGGCTATATCAGCCTTCCACACGCCTTTAGGGGTGGGCACGCTGGGGACACACCCACTCATAATTCGTTTCCTTCGTGGAGCCAGGAGGATGAGGCCTGCTATCCAGCCTAGGGTCCCCACGTGGGACCTGGCAGTGGTCCTCGAAGGTTTATCCCTGGCACCCTTCGAACCCCTGGATAAGGTGTCTGAGAAATTTTTATCCTTTAAGGTAGCCTTCCTGCTCGCTATTACTTCCCTGAAACGAGTTGGCGACCTGCAGGCGCTATCTGTGGCTCCCTCTTGCCTCGAGTTCTCTCCTGGCAGAGTGAGAGCCATTCTCCACCCTAGACCTGGCTACGTGCCTAAGGTGCCCACAAATGTGGCACGGTCTATAATCCTTCCGGCCTTTCATCCTCCACCGCATGTGTCGGCTGATCAAGCTAAGTTACACTTGTTATGCCCGGTCCGAGCTCTTGAGGCCTATGTACATAGGACCTCGGGCTGGAGGAAGTCGGACCAGCTGTTTGTGTGTTTTGGGTTATCCAAGAAGGGCTCCCCGGTCTCCAAGCAGACTATTAGCAAGTGGATAGTAGAGGCTATTTCTTCAGCTTACGAGGTGCGCAATCTGCCTTCACCTCTCCTGATAAAAGCTCACTCAACCAGAGGAGTGGTATCCTCTAGAGCCTTGCTAGCAGGGGTTTCTCTTCAAGAGGTCTGTGATGCCGCTGGCTGGGCCTCCCCACACACCTTCATCAAACATTACAGTCTGGATCTGTCCTCTACACCAGGTTCACAAGTTCTCATGTCTTGAGTGTGCCAGATTGCTTCACACCAGGGCAGGGTCTCTCAGTGTGGCGGCGTGGGTATTCGTTCCCCAAAGTATCGAGTATCGATGCAGCGGGAGTTCCCTTTACGAAAGGGAACGTCTCGGGTTACGTATGTAACCCTCGTTCCCTGAGTAGGGAACGAGACGCTGCATCTCTCGGCCACACTTTTCGTGCTCCTGAGAACGACTTGCTTCGACCCTTTAAAAGCTGATACGGCTATGTTCCGTTGCCCTTTTATAGCTTCCGGATCACCGTCACATGCAACGTCACGAGTGACGAGCACCAATCAAGATTGGAATAGTTCCATTACAGACTTCAGACGCGTTATGCCGAGGGCATTCCCCAAAGTATCGAGTATCGATGCAGCGTCTCGTTCCCTACTCAGGGAACGAGGGTTACATACGTAACCCGAGACGTTTTGTAAAGTCTCTCTCTCTCTCTCTCTCTCTCTCTCTCTCTCTCTCTCTCTCTCTCTCTCTCTCTCTCTGTGGACCTAATCAGTGGAGCTAGAAGCTCCAACAACACCCTACGCTCCACCCCTTAGATCCACAGAGCTCCCCTTTGGCTCTGCACCACTTGCATACACACATTCAATGTTCAAATCATATGTTAGATCTCATTCTGAACAACTTTCCCTCAAGAACCAGTGGTGTCAATCAAAATTTGAAATAAATATTTGAAATTATATATATTTTTAAATATAACAACCAGTGTTGAAAAAAATCGTTAGCCTATATTTTCTATATTTCTATAAATCAGCCTATCTGAAATTGCTAAAAAAAATAAAAAAACATTCATTTAAATCATGCTTAATGGTTTCATCATTATAAATAATACATTATATTTGTATGCATGCACTTAAAGGTCTTAATGCGCTTGAACCTCGACAACTGGTATTAAATACATTTTAAAGATTGTTTGTAAAGACATGTTTTTCAGAAGACAAAATAAGAACAATTGTGGACTATATATAAAAATCTGTTCTGTAAAATGGCTTATTTATATTTGTGCTAAATAAAAACAACAACAACAACAATTATGATCCCTCTTTTTACTTTTTAAAGAAAAATACATATTATTAATGTTATGTTGTTGAGTTATATTATAGTCTATTACATTATAGTATTATATTATATTAATAACATTTAAAAAACGTGGTACTTCTACATGCGGTTATCTCCTACCTTCAGTGGTCCTGATGCAGAGTGAGTGCAGAGTGATGCGATCAGGAGGAGACTGATAAAGCCTCTCTAGGTTTCTGTTCACTGGAAAGATTCTGTTTAGCACAAACGAAACTTAACACTCCTCCTTCACTCATAGTTCAATCAATGACTTGTCAAATAAACCAGTTTTCATTCAAAATAGCACAGTTTTTAACTAAACCAGACACCTAAAGTAACTGTTGCAAACCAAAAACAGGATACTTGAAAATCATGGTTAATTTGTGGTTACCATGGTTCCCTTTTCAGTCCCTGATGGTAATTATAGGTGTGCACAATGTCATTTTACAAATAAATGTCATACTTTTAGCCATCCCCATTCTGGGAAACAGTTAAAAATTAAGGGAATAATTTCGTGTAACACCAAAAATGTATTTATATGATTAAATGCCCGTGTGGTTTAGCATACATAGGTAAAACTCAGCGTTGTTTGAAAACGCGCATTGCAGAACATAGAAGCAACATACGTTTGAATGACCAAAAGAATCCCATTGCTGTCTATTTCAATGCCTTTAAACACAATCTGTCGACAATCTGGTATATAACTAGTAAGAGTACCCAGAAGGGGTGGTGACATTAATAAGATCTTACTTCAGAGGGAAGCTTTTTATATACATACACTTAATACTCTTTCTCCAAAAGGTTTAAATATGGAGTTTGACTTGAAAATCTTCTTGTGAATATCTTGTGTGTTTTGTGTGTGTTTTTTTCCCCCTCTTTCTTTCAATCATGTTGGTTCATGATCATGTATCAAGTGGTTACAGTATCTGTGTGTGATTACTGCACAGAATGATTGAGTAATTAGTTCATTAATGAGGTCAGGTGTGATGGTTCACACTGATATAAATTGTATCTGTCTATGATTGTTAATTTATTATGATTTACCTTGCAAAAAATACTGTAATAAATGTAACATGCTGGAATCTTTACTCTAGGGGATATTTCATGGTGCCATATTCTACATCCATATCTGTTCATCTGTGGTGAATTAGCTTATCTCACCATAAGTCTGCATCTTGTGCACTGAATAATGTAACGAGATACTCTGTAAAGCTTCAGTTCAGGGAGTGATGATGTTCTGTGAGGAAACTGTGGTGAAAGCGGTGAGTCTGCATTTTTGTATTCTTGGATGTTGCGTCATCACGAACAGGGTGAAATTAGGAAATTATATATTCTTCTGCTGAATACAAAAGAAGATATTTTGAAGAATGTCAGTAACCAAACAGCTGATGGACCCCATTGACTTCCATAGTATTTTTTCACTCTCTGTGGTCATAAAAAATCCCAGGATGTCCTTCGGAAAAAGAGTAGGAGTGTAACCCTGGCATCCTGACCAAATTTGCCCATTGCCCTCTGACCATCATGGCCTCCTAATCATCCCAGAATATATATATATATATATATATATATATATATATATATATATATATATATATATATATATATATATGTACATTAGCGGTGTAACAATATATTGTGTCACAATATATTGCAATACAAAAATGTATCGTGGATAATGACTATGTATTGTGATTAATTCACCCAAAAAGTTTGCAGAGTTTTAGTGTCAGTACTACATTAAACTACTATATATAATATTGAATATGATGTATAATAATGCAACGGGGGAATATTTGTGGGTCCTGATAATGCCAAATATCTTATATTACCAGTAAAAAGTGTCCTACATTATTTAAATATATCTAGTCAGTGACAGAGAACAAGCATATTCATATAAAATAATTCTGTTGTTTTTTTTTAGCTTCAGAATCATTAATAGTTTAATTCTGTTGTCACCATTGTCCTGTGCATTGGGTATATTGCATTGCATTATAAAGCGCTTTGAGTACCGAAACTGTCAGCACTCAGGACTCTGCAAGTTGGTCAAAATGTGCTTTTTAGATATTAAAGACAATCACACCCAAAGTAGCAAACCGGTACAATATTGTCTAAGACTGGATCTCTCACTTACACTGTACGAGTGGGAACTAACAGGGTTTGGCGTAGAAACATTGATCAGCTTTTGGACGAAACCGCAGCACAGGTTAACTCTTCTCAAAACACCACAGAGAGTGCAGAAACCTCCCAGTCCTCGGACGAGTATTCCCTTATGACACCAGAGGCTCCATCAACAGTCTCAGCTCACCATCTCTTCCCCAACATGTAGAGTCTCAGGCCAGACGTTATCCTGAGAGTGTTCGTAGACCGCCTTATAGGCTGGACTTGTTGTATACACACTGTAGATGCCATGAACAAAAAGCAAGAGAGGTTATATGAAAATAATGGTCATAATTGTTGACATAGCTCAATAAGCTGTTTTGTTGTCTTGTAGAAGAAAAGAAAGATACTTTTCTGTATACCAGTGTTCTTTGTGTTTGTAACGACTGCGAGTATGAACCAAACACCGACTAATCTTCTTCCAGAAGATGAATTCAAACTCTCTGCTTCTCGCGAATGAAGGGGGAAGATTTGTTCAGAACGTCTCATGATCATCATCAATCTTGCCATCGGATCCGGCATCGTCTGACTATTTAGAAGAGCCCCCAGCACTAACGAAATAACTGGTCAATGCTAGCTTTGTTGCCGAATACTGATTGGTTAAGAGAAAGACAGAGACCAAGGTCTCACACAAGAATCCTCACATTCCAGATTCAAATTACCCAACCCAGAGCCATGAATCATTCACAGTCTCCAGAAAGTCTGCGGACCAACGACTTTTATTGGTCAACTTTGATAGTTTGCAAGACGGATCGATACCAGCAGATGTTGCTGAAACCCCCACAACATTCCAGACCCCCTCCTCCTTAAGGACCTCTGAATGAACAAACCAGAATTCTTTTCTCTCTAAACCAGAAAACTGAGATTCTTCCTACAGTATACATAAAACTCATTCAGTAACAGGACTTATAAACATAATACATCATTCTATGTGTTTCTACGATATATGTGTCCATTTAATATGCCTTGATCCCATATAATTCATGTAATTGTTATAACTATTATAGGTGTGTGACTGAAAGTGTGTACTGTTTCATATCAATGCTATCTTACGAACACCACTAGTAAGTTGGCCGGAATGAAATCTGTGTAATATGTTTTGATCTTCTTTTAATTAGAAATCATGTCTAAACTGTGGCCTCTGTTCTCTCTGCTTAAGAGCGAGAGAACAGACAACCCCCCAGATAAGATAATTTACGATCAGAACAGAAAAGAACGCCACCTCCTAAATTTAGCCAGTGTCTAATTGGCCAGAACTCATCCTGGAGGTTGGACAAACTTTGAGTTTAAAATCTTAGACCCGAAACAAAGCTCCCTCTCTGCTCTCTAACTCTGTGTGCTCTATCTCTGTGCTCTTGCTCTCTGGGTTCACCCTCAAGAAACACTCTGCTACCACTCTCAAAAGATGAAGATCTCAATCAGACTACCTCTGCGTAACCATGTAAACGCAGAGACAAAGAACCCAAATTAAGATCAGAAGAACGGGTTCAACAGCTTTATTCAAGCCATCTTACTACTCTCGTCTAAGTTGTCTTTTCTTTTCTAAGTTTTCCTTTATTTTCCGTTGTGAGTCTCGGTTCTAAGTTAAGTTTTGCGGCAAAGTTTCGGTCCCGATTCGACGGCAAAACCAGCTTCAGACAAAGACTTGTATAAATTTAATAACCTGTCTAAGAAACGATAGAAGGGTTTAATTAATGATTGATGGTTCGTTCCAGGTCACGTCTTATAGGTGCATATAGAAACTTGGGATCAGGGCCGGCCCGCGGCATAGGCGGTATAGGCAAATGCTAGGGGCGCCACTCATCCATAGGGGCGCCAGAATGAGTGAACGAGTGATTTTTTTTTTTTTTTTACAATTTTTTTTTTTTTTATATATATATAATACTATTTTAAAACCATTAATTCGAAATACTACCAAAAAAAAAAAAAAAAAAAGTCCGGCTCACCAATCGTCCCCCGCCCATCGAGTGCTTGAAGTGCGTCAGAAACAGAGCGCGCGCGCGATCAGTTGTTGGTAATTTGTTGTGTAGCGTGCGCGACTCCGCATCCAATGTAGACAACACTGCTTTTGTTAACACACAGCTCGTAGAAACGGGCCTGGCAGCTCGCGCCAGTTCTAGACGCGGTGAAAGTTTCCTGATTGTGACGGAAGGCCGAATTTACATGACACATTATAAATGGCATAGTCTGCGATAGATACAGTGCCAAAAAGAAGAGAAGAGGATAAAAGGGGATAAAGACAGAGGTAAAGTGATGTAGTGAATGAACAATTTATGGCATAGGAGTAAGATACTATAATTTCATGGCAGTTATTTTTACCTTAAACTTAATGTTAGCAGTTGTTCTGAGTTCTGAGTCCCCAGACTGTGTGGTTTTGTAACAATCATGTCAGTTTTAAGACGCATTTTTTATTATCACTTTTTTATTAATGTTTTACTCTACAGTTGTGCAGTTGTGGGGATACAGTACAGGCCAAAAGTTTGGAAACATTACTATTTTTAATGTTTTTGAAAAAAGTTTCTTCTGCTCATCAAGCCTGCATTTATTTGATCAAAAATACAGAAAAAATAATAAATATTGTGATATATTATTACAATTTAAAATAATTGGTTTTCAATTTATTATACTTTAAATTATCATTTATTTCTGTGATGCAAAGCTGAATTTTCAGCATCATTACTCCAGTCTTCAGTGTCACATGTGACATCCAGTCTATCACATGATCCTTTAGAAATAATTTTAATATTCTGATTTATTATGAGTGTTGGAAACAGTTCTGCCGCCTAATATATTTGATGAATAAAATGTTAAAAAGAACTGCATTTATTTAAAATAAAATAAAAATATTTTCTAATTATATAAATCATCTTTACGATCACTTTTTATCAATTTAACACATCCTTGCTGAATAAAAGTATTGATTTATTTCAACCAAAAAAACAAAAACAAAAAAACAACTGACCCCAAATTACTGACCAGTAGTGTATATTGTTGTTACAAAAGATTTCTATTTTTAAAACATTTAAAAAAAAATTTTTTTTACTATTTATTTATCGAAGTATCCTAAAAAAGTATCACAGGTTATGAAAAAATATTAAGCAGCAGAACTGTTTCCAACTTTGATAATGAATCATCATATTATAATGATTTCTAAAGGATCATGTGATAGACCGGATGTCACATGTGACACTGAAGACTGGAGTAATGATGCTGAAAATTCAGCTTTGCATCACAGAAATAAATGATAATTTAAAGTATAATAAATTGAAAACCAATTATTTTAAATTGTAATAATATATCACAATATTAAATTGTTTTCTGTATTTTTGATCAAATAAATGCAGGCTTGATGAGCAGAAGAAATTTCTTTCAAAAACATTAAAAATAGTAATGTTTCCAAACTTTTGGCCTGTACATTTTATGGCATAGTAATGATATTTATTTACAGGTTTATTCAAAATAGCAAAGTTCACATTAAATCTTTATTGTAAATCGTGCTATAAAAGATAATGGGGACTTGACTTGAATGCTATGTAATGCTCTTGGTATTTGTGTTTAGGCTGTAATGTGTGTGTGTGTGTGTGTGTGTGTGTGACTGTGTGTATATAGGCCTATATATATATATATATATATATATATATATATATATATATATATATATATATATATATATATGCTAAATCATGAACACAATGACGGGGTGAAATGGGCTGTGATGCATGGGGCGCCAGGTAAAATCTTGCCTAGGGCAGCAAATTGGTCAGGGCCGGCCCTGCTTGGGATTTCATCATCTCACTCTTTAACTCACTTCTTTCATTCTATCATTCTTCTTTCTTGGCCTGGAAGATATTATATTTCCTAGAGTTAATAACTGTTTATGCTTTCTGTTCATTGGATGAACTGATAGACTAATCATACTATTGATTCTGCTACAGTAAATTCTGAAAATAATTAAATTATTAATTATTGATCATAATTCGTTATGAATAATAATTAATTAGATTTATACGTGGGCGTATAAACGCTACATGTTCAAAGTAATTCTGTGAACTTTGAAGTGAGTACATCAAGGCTGGAGAATGGTTGTGTATTGAGACAGTAATCAAAAAGTTACTCTGTATTGGCGCGCTCTAGTGGAGACTGCTGTAATTGCAATTGTGCAGTAAAGACGTGTTCAAGTTAAGCTCTGATCTGAGTGACTGTCTTATTGTTGTGTAACTGTACAAACATAACAGAACTGTAAGCAAAATACAGAACAGACAACAGGGTTGACATTTTATCACATCACTTTATTAACAAATCAATTCCAACACATGAGATTTGGTGAAAATACCTTATTTTAAATAAGGAAAAACGCTGAATACCTTCAAAAAGTCTTCTGCATAAAAGGATGTCTTGACGTGGTTAGGAAAACCTTCAGAAGCTTCAGAGCTTGATTTTCATAAAATGTTAATATTATAATGACACGTGCAAGTGTCTGACCATAGCTATATAAAGCCACAATACCAACTTCGATGACAGTGTTTGATTAAATACGAGGTTTTCGCCCGACAGCAATTTGTAAATTTGTTGTTTTATCATCAACAATATCATCATACTTATTGTGTTCCTGCCTGACTTACACTTTTACATTAAATACGAGTACTACTTTTAATATAGCCTAATATCTAGATTTATATGCCACTTGAAGCAATGCGTGTTTGTGAAATTGTTATAGCCTATTTCTATAAGTGGTGTGCCGTGGGATTACTTATCAAAACTGTCCCGTGGCAAAAAAAGGTTGGGAAACACTGGTCTACAGCCAATATATATCCATAAGTAGACTCCATATATATGGCACGGAAATGGTTGTAACCAGGGACGTGCAGAGAGTTCTTCAGGGGCAGGGGGTAAAATGTAAAAAGGGGCATATTTATATATATATATATATATATATACTATATATATATATATATATATATATATATATATATATATATATATATATATATATATATATATATACACTACCGTTCAAAAGTTTGGGGTCAGTAAGAATTTTAATTTTATTTTTGGGGGAAATAAATAAAATAAATCAATACTTTTATTCATCAAGGATGAGTTAAACTGATCAAAAGTTACAGTAAAGACATTTATAATGTTAGAAAATATTCTATTTTAAATAAATGCTGTTCTTTTGAACTTTCTATTCATCAAATAATTTTGAAAAAAATTTGTACACAACTGTTTTCAACATTGATAATAATAATGTTTCTTGAGCATCAAATCATCATATTAAAATGATTTCTGAAGGATCATGTGACACTGAAGACTGGAGTAATGATGCTGAAAATTCAGCTTTGATCACAGGAATAAATTACAGTTTAAAATATATTAAAATAGAAAACAGTCATTTTAAATTGTCATATTTCACAATATTACTGTTTTTTTTTATTGTTTTTTTTTATCAAATAAATGCAGCCTTGGTGAGCAGAAGAGACTTCTTTTAAAAACATTAATAATCTTACTGACCCCAAACTTTTGAACTTACACCTAAATGCTAAATCTAAATGTTAAATCTAAATCTAAATCTTAATGTTAAATCTAAATATTAAATCTAAATCTAAATGTTAAATCTAAATGTTAAATCTAAATCTAAATCTAAATCTAAATCTAAATCTAAATGTTGAATCTAAATGTTTCGGGTGAAACTAAATATTTAACTAATATGCAAATTCAAAATGCCGGTAACCGGATTTAGATTCAACATTTAGATTTAGATTTAGATTTAACATTTAGATTCAACATTTAGATTTAGATTTAGATTTAACATTTAGATTGAACATTTAGATTTAACATTTAGATTTAGATTTAACATTTAGATTTAGATTTAGATTTAACATTTAGATTTAACATTTAGATTTAGATTTAACATTTAGATTTAACATTTAGATTTAGATTTAATATTTAGATTTAACATTTAGATTAGATTTAACATTTAGATTTAACATTTAGATTTAGATTTAACATTTAGATTTAACATTTAACATTTAGGTGTAACATTTAATATTTAGATTTAACTATTTAAAGTATCTCCAAGTGGACAAATATTGTTGTAAATGTGCTAAAAAGTGGCCGTCAAAAATTCATACCAGTTTTTTAAATGATGTTTGAAGCTAAATGTGACAAAATGTTGCTGTTATTTTCAGCGTGAACCGCTTTACAAACGCGCCCCATAGTACTGAACTTACAAATGTACTTCCAGAGTTTTCATTTACGCTTCTGAAGTTTTTGTTTATGCTCCCTGAGTTTTCGTTTGCTGTTCTGACACATTTCTCTCGTGGGGGCGGGGCTAGCAGCAGTGTGTTCTCATTGGCTACTGAGTTTTTGATTGACAGCTTCTTGACCTGGAAGTGAAGACGTCAGTGGTGTGTTTATGTGTGGATGTGAGTGTCTGTAAGCGCAGGTTTCCAGTTCATTTTAGTGATATTAACAGTAGCGGTTTTTGGCACGGGCGAACCGGGCAATCGCCCGGGGCGGCATTTTTGGGGGGGGCGGCGCCGCCGGCATGAGCAGAAAAAAAAAATAAAAATCTGCGCCGCGAAGCGGTTTTCTATTATCTATCATTTCACTGCTGCGCGTCTGTGTTATACGTCATAACGCATCACACACATGACCAACGTCGGCCAATAGTGAGCCTACGTGGTGACGTGTAACACAGACGCGCTGCGCTAAAACACTACGAGGCCCAGAGAGAAGGAAATGAATAGTGGAATAAAGTCGCTATTTTTGTTTGTTTTTGCGCACAAAAAGTATTCTCGTCGCTTGATATACTTAAGATTGAGCCACTGCAGTCACTTGGACTATATTAACGATCTCTTTAATAACTTTTCTGGGCCAGCAAGTTTGGGCCACCTAGCAGCCTATGGAGAAGTGATCCAGCACTCAGATTTCATCAAAAATATCTTAATTTGTGTTCCGAAGATGAACGAAGGTCTTACGCGGTTGGAACAACATGAGGGTGAGTAATTACTGACAGAATTTTCATTTTTGGGTGAACTAACCCTTTAATTAACACTATCTTCAAACATTTAAAATTGTAAATATATTTTAACAATCATCAACCATTTCAGTTGTGACTTATACAACCAGTAAAATGAATGTAATTGAAAATATAAATTCAAATAAATTGACATTCTTTATTGTCACTAAAGCATATACACACGTATCAAAGTGAAAGTCTTGGATGCAATTATGTTGTGACAGGAAAGACCAGAATCCACAAAACATTAACTGCATACTATACATGTAATGCACAGTATTCTCATGATATACATTACTATACAAAATGCACAATTAAAAATACAGAATACATTTTAAAAATTCATATACATTTTAAATGTTGCAATGATTCTTTGAGCAGTTCCTGTTGCAGTACAAGTAGCAAAGCAGTGACTGGATACAAGCAGTACAAGGATAGTCCACCCAAAAACATGAGGATTCTCTCATCATTTACTCACCTTCATGCCATCCCAGATGTATATGACTTTCTTCTTCACATAAACATAGACAAAGATTTTTAAGGAAATAATCCATCTCTGTGAGTCCATAATACAAGTGGATTGTAACCCACATACGTAAGACAGTTGGTCGGAAGTGATTTTTAATAGTTAAAACAGTTTATATTATTAGTATTTCTTTTATCTAGCCTATTGTTTGACTTAAGAGGGCATTGATTCATTCACTGAGGTCGCATGGATTACCATCACAGTCACTGTAGAAAGAAAGTAAAATGCATCTGGGACAGCATGAGGGTGAGTAAATAAGAGAGAATTTTATTTTTGGGTGAACTATGCCTTTAACATTCATATGCTGTTGGTATGCTAATCCAAGATCAGCATAGATTAATAAGAATAAAGTGCAACCTCTTGTGTACTTGTGAACTGTTTTTGTTTTAATCTAGAGGAAATTAAAATATTTGCTAGTTTTTATTAAAATAAAATAAATCAGGTGTCTGAAGATCAAGATCCCAGTCATTCAAAGCTGATGTGTCTGAACAAAGTAAGATTATTGTCTGATAGGGACAGTGGATCTCTGGTACTATCACTCCATCCTCAGCATCAGAATTTGGTTCATGGAAAAGTTGCTCCACTCCCTGGAAAATGAGAGAGGAAATGTATTATAATCTAACCACACAAACTGCTTTGAACTCCCACATACAGTAACAAGTTGCAGACTTAAAATATTGATTATATATATATATATATATATATATATTTAAGGTAGCCTGGTTAAAACGTACTCGGTTACTAACGTAACCTCGGTTCTCTCTAGAAGAGGGAACGAGTACTGCGTAAGATATCTTACGCTAGGGGAAAATCCTTTTTCCGCGAGATATTGAAGCCAAAAATTATCCTTAATTTTGTAATAATGCAAAACGCGTTGCGGCAGCATGCAGACATAGGCGAGGCAGCTCGCGCGCCTATTGGCTGCTCTGCGGCAACTGCAGCAGCCTATCGAGCGAGGCCTGGCGTGACACCAGACCCAATCAGGGCACTTCGCGCCCGCTGCGTCACGTCCCGCCGAAATGGGCGTGGTCTAGGCCTATAAATACCGCTCGCAGGCAGCTATTATCTGGTTTTTCATCATCGAAGCAACCAGAGCGTGTGCATGCACGGCAAGATACGCAGTACTCGTTCCCTCTTCTAGAGAGAACCGAGGTTACGTTAGTAACCGAGTACGTTCTCTTACGAGAGGTCTCTCGTACTGCGTAAGATATCTTACGCTAGGGGACCCAATGCAAAACGCTGTGCATGCTGAGATCTGACACCAAAGACCCAAGGGCGAAAGCCCGGGGTACATATAGTGCACAATCACTCAGGGAACTCACAGGGAGTCCGGGAAGAGGGAGGGGCGAAGCCGCACTCTTCCACATATGGCAGCATCGCTTAGACGCGAATTTCATCATACAGACAGGGCGGGGTACGGCCTGAACTGATGGGGGAATGTGGGTCTTACACAGTTTGCCCAGGCACATCTCGTGCTGCTACTTTTCACTGTCGAACATTGAGCTGTGCTCAGTAGACGCAGCATTCTGAGCTGATAGCATCAGGTCAGATAATACTGGTAAACTTAGACCGACAGCAGCCTGGCCTGCAGGGCGGGAACCTCTAGGTTATAGAACCTTATAAATGTAGACGGGGAGGCCCAGCCTGCCGCCATACAAATATCTTGCAAGGCAATCCCACTTGACCAGGCCCACGAAGAGGCCATGCCTCTCGTGGAGTGCGCTCTGACACCCAACGGGCACTGCATGCCCTTGGAGGCGTATGCCAGCGCTATAGCATCAACTATCCATCTGGATAGGCTCTGTTTCGACGCGGCTAGTCCCTTAGAACATCCGCTAAACGAAACAAAGAGCTGCTCCGTCTGTCTGAAAACAGACGAGCGAGACACATAAGCTCGTAATGCCCTGACTGGGCAAAGGAGGCTCGCGTCTCTTTCCTCATCAGGGACCGGTAGGGCTGACAGGGAGATAACCTGCGCCCTAAACGGTGTGTTGAGGGATTTTGGAACATAACGTGCTTAGGTTTGAGTATAACTTTTGAGTCATTAGGCCCAAATTCCATGCACGCCGCGCTCACAGAGAGCGCGTGTAGGTCCCCTATGCGCTTCACTGAAGCGAGAGCCAGCAGAAACACAGTCTTGAAAGACAGGTGTTTCAAATCAATTGACTGTAAAGGCTCAAATGGCGCACCTTTCATGGCTTCCAGAACCGTAGAAAGGTCCCATACGGGGACTGAGGGAGGTCTGGGAGGATTCAGTCTCTTAGCCCCTCTAAGGAAGCGGATGACTAAATCGTTCCTTCCTATTGACTGACCAAGCGTTGTTCCTGAGAACGCTGCTATAGCCGCCACATAAACTTTGAGCGTGGAGGGGGCCCTGCCCTTATCCAACAGCTCTTGTAGGAAGGAAAGCACCTCCGTCACACCACAGTCTGTGGGTGACACACCACGGGCTGTGCACCAGCCCGAAAACACTGACCATTTCGAGGAGTAGAGCCGTCTCGTAGACGGAGCTCTAGCCTGCGTGATCGTGTTTAATACTCCTTTAGGGAGTCCAACATGTACCCGTTGATGGCCCAGACATGAAGGGACCATAATTCCGGGTGAGGATGCCAGATCGAGTCGTGGGCCTGTGAGAGGAGGTCTCTCCTCACTGGTACTGGCCACGGGGCAGTACTTGCTAACTGCATCACGACTGGGAACCAAGGTTGGTTTTCCCAGAACGGTGCCACCAGCAATACTGAGCATCCTTCTTCCCTGATCCGCTCTATCACCTGAGGCAGGAGAGAGACGGGGGGAAAAGCATAGAGCGGGCGGCGGGGCCACACATGGGCCAGCGCGTCCCTGCTCTTGGAGAAAAATTCCGGACAGTGAGCGTTTGCGATGCATTTCTGATTGACCTTGAGACGAAGCAGACCGGAAGCCCACGCTCGGCGCGGTACTCGCGCTTTCAGCCAGAACTGTAGCGGGCGCATGCGAAGCAAGCCCAGCTGAAGTACTGATGATGCTGAGGCCATGAGACCTAGCATCCTCTGAAATTTCTTGAGCGGGACAGATGCGCCGCAGCGGAAAGAGCTCGCTGCGCGCTGAATGTCTAGTACGCGCTCTGGTGACAGTCGCGCTATCATAGACAGCGAGTCCAGTTCTGTGCCCAGAAAAGATATTATCTGTCTGGGAGACAGAGAACTCTTCGCCCAATTGACCCAGATTCTCGAGGTGATCGAGCAAAATGGTCCTGTGCTCTATGAGCACCGAGTGAGATTGAGCTAGAATCAGCCAATCGTCCAAGTAGTTCAATACTCGCATGCCCTGTAGTCTGAGGGGTGCGAGCGGCTAGAGACAAGCCGAACGGTAGGACTGAGCACTGATATGCCTGGCCCTCGAAGGCGAATCTCAAACGTCGCCTGTGACGTGACGCTATTTGTATTTGAAAATATGCGTCTTTCAGATCTATTGACACAAACCAATCTCCTCGGCGAATGTGCGTGAGGGTTTTTCTGGTCGTGAGCATTCTGAACTGTTGCTTCGCAAGCACTCTGTTCAGTTGCCTTAGATCTAGTATGGGTCTGAGACCCCCGTCTTTTTTCAGTACCAGGAAGTATCTGCTGTATAGCCCTCCTTCACTCTGAGCTTGAGATAAAGGCTCTATGGCCCCTTTGCTCAACAGTTTCAAAATTTCGGCTCGAAGTAGATGGTGCTACTTCTGTTTTTACCGTAGCTTCGACGCGCGTCACATAGCGGCGAGGGCGTCGGCGAAACTGTAGCGAATAGCCTCTTTCTATAATGTCTAGCACCCACTTCAAAACCCCCGGGTAGCCTTGCCCATGCATCTGCACGAATGGCTAGGGGCTGAATGCGGAGCGCGCTCTGGTCGCTCAGCGACAGAGGGGCTTCGGTGTGCTGTAACATGAGCGTCGCGCTTCGAGGCAGGGGGTGCGCTGATAACAGCGGGCAGATTGCCCGCGCTCGACTCCTTTGCGGTGGTCAACCGAGAGGGGAGGGCTGGGCGAGTCCCGTAGGACCTGTCATGTCTATGTTTGAATGTGGGCGCGGGATAGCGGGCACATTTACAACACTGAGAGCATTGTCCGCCTGAGCAGAGCGAATGCACGTTGGTTTTGTTTTTACAGAAACCTTGAGATATGCGGAACGTAGTGTTTGTGGGCACTGGGCAGTGGGCACATTTACCACGTTTAATGCGCAATCGACCTGGGTCGATTTCATGTGCGCGAGCCCTGTGTGACGGGCTGTGTTTGTGTGTAGGAATTTCGTCTACATTCGTAACACCATCGGCCGTGGCCGGGACACCAGAAAATACACTCTTATGGGATTTATCTGGGTAGCCGTAAAAGCGGCGTTTGTGTGCAGGCAAGCGGGCTGTTTCGCCGACTTGTTTACTGCAGAATACACTGGAACAGTCGCATTTACTGGAACTGAACGAGCGAGAAGTTGCCATAGAAACAGAGAGCGTCAACATGCTGGCGTTTGTTTGCAGGCGTGCGTGTATTACAGCAGGCTTGTTCACTGCAATATTGACATTTCCAGTCGTCTGAACTTCAGAGGCGGAAACCATAGAAACAGAGTTTGGGTGCAGGCGAACGGGTTGTGCCACGCGCTCGTTGGCTGCAAAATACACATCTGCAGTCGCCTTTTCAGGGAACTGCCAGAGCGAGAATTGACGGCAAAAAGTGTGTTTTGCCGGTAGACCCGGGATTCGATCGCGGGTCTCTCGCGCGAAAATCTGACGATCTACCACTGGACCACAGAGGAAGACACATAGATATTCAGTAGCGCGAGTATTATCAAAGAGCGTCAACATGCTGGCGTTTGTTTGCAGGCGTGCGTGCAAAACAACAGGCTCGCTCACTGCAATATTGACATTTCCAGTCACCTGAACTTAAGAGGGGAATGAGAAATGTGTCAGGAGTGGAGGTCGGCCCGGCCGCAGCGGGGCTAAAAACACCCTTTTCTCCTTTCGCCAGTGACGCACGGGAACCATAGAAACGGTGTTTGGGTGCAGGCGAGCGGGTTGTACAGCGCGCTCGTTGGCTGCAAAATGCACATCTGCAGTCGCCTTTCAGGGAACTGACAGAGCGAAGCATTGGCGGCATAATATATCTGCCGTTAGACCGGGATTCGAACCCCGGTCTCTCGTGCGAAAAACCTAAGATTCCGCCACTGAGTCACAGGGGGGAACACAAAGGTGTATAGATGCATGAGCATATAAGAGAGCGTCAACATGTTTTCTTCGGCGTTTGCTTGCAAGCGTGCGTGTTACAACAGGCTCGTTTGCTGCAATATTGATATTTCCAGTCGCCTAATCAGGGAACTGAGTTGTCTTTTCGCCGGTGAGTGACGCGTGAATGGGGCGCAAGGGCAGGGTAGCTTTCTTGTAACGTAAAGAAAAACTAACCCCGATCGTCCGCTTCCAGCCTCCCTTGTGAACGGCGCAGTTTGCGCGGCTCGAACAGAGGGAGAGAGAAAGCTAGCCCCGTGACCGTCCGCTCCTGACATCCCCTGTGAACGGCGCGGTTTGCGCGGCTCGAACAGAGGGAGAGCAGGTATCATCCCCCAAGCAGGCAAGGCAAGCGGGCGAACCGGCGAGCTTTGCGGGTTGGGGGGGGCGGAGGAGCAGTCTCGGAGAAGGATGCCAGGTGAGTCCTCAGAGTCACCATAGGCAGTAACTGGCTCGCAGTGAGGGCGGTCGCCGTCAGCGAGCGCGAGCGCGAGAGCTGCGTGATCCTCAGGAAAGGGGCGTCTTGAAAAAGACGCCCGGCTCTTTTAGTGCAATGAGAGTGTGTGTCGCGGCGGCGAGCACACACACATACACAAAACACAGTAGCAGAGAAAGGATATAACGCCGGATAGCGCAGCAGGAAGGCGACTGAAGGCGGCGCGGCCAGCGGCTTCAGAGTGTCGACTCGTCCCGCTGAAAGGCTTTTTCAGACGGCGCGGCTTCTCTCCGGATCCAGCGATGCGAGAGCTTCGCTGAAGAGATGAAAAATCAGTGAGCTAGCCTCTCGAAGCTATGTTTATAGCCCTAGACCACGCCCATTCTGGAGTGGGCCTTATCGATAGGCTGCTGCAGTTGCCGCAGGGCAGCCAATAGGCGCACAAGCCGTCTCGCCTGTGTCTGCATGCTGCCGCAACGCGTTTTACATTATTTCAAAATTAAGGATAATTTTTGGCTTCAGTATCTCGCGGAAAAGAGATTTTCCCCTAGCGTAAGATTTACGCAGTACGAGAGTACCTCTCGTAAGAGAACTTCAGAACCGTAAATGAAAACTCTGGAAGTACATTTGTAAGTTCAGATCAGCGATTGAAATATGAGAAATAGTTAGCAAAACATGCAGTGTATTAAAAACGAAGTAAAAAAATTTGCCTGCAATTTATTCTTTTTTCAGTTTCAAAGATATTTTATTTAGTTTCAATTTATATTTTCATTAGTTTCTTGAAAAGCTACTTTCATTATTATTGGCACAAGAATAATTCCATATCGAAGTTGCTGGATATTGGCATTGGCATATTGGCATGACATGTCCGGTGAGTATGCAGGCCATGCAAGAACTGGGATGTTTTCAGCTTCCAGGAATTGTGTACAGGTCCTTGCAACATCGGGCCGTGCATTATCATGCTGCAAAACGAGGTGATGGTCGTGGATGAATGGCACAACAATGGGCCTCAGGATCTCGTCACGGTATCTCTGTGCATTCAAAATGCCATCAATAAAATGCACCTGTGTTCATTGTCCATAACATACGCCGGCCTGCCCATACCATAACCCCACCGCCACCATGGACCGCCATCTTTTGATATTTTTTTTTTTTCATTACTGTGTTAAAGAGTGATAATTGCTTGTGTATTTTCAGACGCACTGTACGCGGTGTTTACTTATATATATTATATTGCAGATATATACTTACATTTTTTTTTTTTTTTACTTGGCCAGCACTGTATAGACCACTTCTAACAATGCTTTCTTTCTTTTATTGTGCTCACTACATAAACAATAGGCGATATGTCTGCTGTAATTATGTACAGAATTTGTTTAATAAGCAATTACTGGTCTGGGACACCAGAAACATATGAATACGCTTGGCATGGTTTTTGCAGTGGCATGGAGGAAACCAGATGCTGCTCAAATCGAAGTTTCATTTCTTGATCAAACAGTAAGGAGAACAACATGAGTCACTATTCATGTAATATTTTATATTGCAATAGACTCAAGAAATGGTTTTGCTGCAAAGATTGTAAAGCACATACAGCATCTGTATCGCAGGAGGATTGTGTGACTGGTAATGTTCATTTTATTTGCAGTTATGTCATTTAGTGAATTTTTGGTTGACACAGCTTTTGACTTCTATAATATTTCTTAATAAAAACCATGCTTTTAAATGATTGGCATTGAAATTGTAATTCTAATGTCATTTTTATTGCACATTTTGCAGACATGTTTATCTAAAGTAACTTACATTGCATTCAAGATATACATTTATTTCATGCTTTCCCTGGGAATCAAACCCATTACATCGGCATTACTCTACTGTTTGCTACAAGAATATCCAGTATACAATAATATACAGACCCTTTCCAAAAAATTAGAGTATCATGGAAAAGTTTATTTATTTCCATAATTCCATTCAAAACGTTAAACTTCCATAGATTATAGATTCAGGGCCCACAACTTAAACGATTTCAAGTATTTAGTTGTTTACTTTTTTTACGTTAAATCACACAGTAATTACACAGTGATACCATGGTCATTGAACCAGGTTTTGGTTATTTTGGCAGTGTGGAAAATCCTGCTGGAAAATGAAGTCAGCATCTCCATAAAGCTTGTCTGCTGAAGGAAGCATGAAGTGCTCTGGAAATGTCCTGGTAGACGGCTGGGTTGAGTGGACAGCACAGTGGACCAACACCAGCCGATGACATGGCTCCCCAAACCAACACAGACTGTGGAAACTTCACACTGGACTTCAAGCATCTTGGATTGTGTGCCTCTCCATTCTTCCTCCAGACTCTGGGACCTTGGTTTCCAAATGAGATGCAAAATTTGCTCTCATCAGAAAAGAGGAGTTTGGTCCACTGTGCTTTATTAAATCCAGAGTCAACGCAGCTGTCTACCAGGACACTTTCAGAGCACTTCATGCTTCCTTCATTTTCCAGCAGGATTTGCACCTGCCCACACTGCCAAAAGAACCAAAACCTGGTTCAATGACCATGGTATCACGGTGTAATTACTGTGTATATACTCATGTATTACTCATGTAATATTAATTTTTTTTTAAATCCTGTTTTCGTGGGTTTTATGAGCTGGAAGCCCAAATTATGTACAAATAAACAACTAAATACTTGAAATCGTTTAAGTTGTGGGCCCTGAATCTATAATCTATGGAAGTTTAATGTTTTGAATGGAATTATGGAAATAAATAGACTTTTCCATGATATTCAAATTTTTGGAAAGGGTCTGTAAATGCTAAATAGGCTATAATAGTAAGCAAGAAGAGAAGCAGACTTAGAATTATCAAAACATGATTACATTGAGTTAAGAACTTTGAGTATGCATGGTAGCAGTACTAAACAGATAAATATGTGTATATATATATATATATATATATATATATATATATATCACTGATTCTTGAGAGTCAGGACAAAACACGTTTAAAAAAACTTTTTTTTTAAATACACACTATATCAATTAGAGTTATATGTTTCTGCAGAGAAAGGTCTTAGCTATTTAACCATGTAAAGGAACAGGTTCTAAATAAAAACACATTTTTAACAAATAAACATGTTTCCCTTCAGAACTGGATTTGTGTCAACTCCGTCAGACACACTAAAAAGTATACAATTTTAATTCTTCAAATCCAACAAGAATCTAAAGTTCTGAAATATATTGTAATAGTGTTTAGTTACTCTGATATGTAAAAAAAATACAATATATAAACTTAAGTTGTGATTTCACACTATTCTGAAAACTCAGATTTCTAAATATTTGCATTTTCAAACTTTGATTTTAATTTCAATATTGTAAAAACAAATTCCTTAAATAAATAAAACATAAGAGGATGTAGATCAGATGGTCCTTTATTACAAAAACAACATAAACTGAAGGAAGAATATTTTTTTCCCCAAAAAATTAACAAAAACATACAAACATCCAACGCTGTTGACGAAGATCTGACGGTGTTGACGGAAAAACTGACGGTGTTGACGGAAACACTGACGGTGTTGACGGAAAATGTTTGAATGTTTTACCTCAGATTTGTGAAGTGTTCACCTGTTTGTCATGATATGTTCTGACAATAAAGAGTAGTTTAAAACCACAATTAACGCTCTGTTTTCTACAACTTTCACTTAGTAGCAAAAATCTGCCTTTAAACTTGAAAGACATTTATCGTGATAATTATCGATATCGACTGATATAAAAAAAAGATCGTGATAATTTTTTTTGCCCATATCGCCCAGCCCTACACTGGCTTCTCATTTCTCTATCTCTGTATCTACATAAATACATAGATATACATTAAAGTGCTGGCAAAGTTACACGTTACACAATAATAAGTAGACCACTACCTGCCCATTATCTACAAGTCAGATACGTATGGTTAAATAATGTAATGCATGCTATGTATGTGCATTTATGTGTAAATAAAACCCTGAAATAACAGTTTAACCCTTCACTATATTCACAAATAATATTATATTCGCACATTAAGAGGTTATTGGTGGATTTGTCAACTCCGTCAGCTTACAGGTCAACTCCGTCAGACATAGAACCTGACGGAGTTGACGTCTGACGGAGTTGACGTAAGGGCATGTATTTTCCTGCCAAAACATGTATTGTACACTGCAGCTAGGTAGTTTATCCTCAGTTGCTAGAGGTCCCAATAACCTCACTAAAATGCTTAAATTCAATCCACTATGGTTTTAAAAAAAGTATCTTAACAGAAATATGGTATTGACATGGTGCAGCTGTGACCATAGGAATATTGACATTGTTTGTCTAAAATATAAAAAAATTTAAAATGTACCAGAGCATGTGTGGTAGTGCTGCATTCACCACAGGCAGGGATAAAGGGGTCCTCAGGGATATAGCTGACCATGCTATTTCCTGATTTAAAGAGCTTTATGAAAAAATCTGACGGAGTTGACAGAAACTGAGGACACAACTTTAATAGGCAGATTTTTATAGAAAATATTGTTTGATGTTCACTCCATGCATTGTTTTTTATATTTATACCCCTTATTTTCATAATTGTAGAGCTTTTTAAAAGTTTTTTGGGATGGTTAATATTGTGACCTCTTGCTGAGGACAAGTGCAATAACATGGACCTTCTAACCACAGACCATACATTTAAACAAATTTTCCCCAAAAAGATAAAAAGGGTTATTCTAAAAATCAGATAGGTATATAGAATTCCTTTAGATTTCACTTTGTAAGTATGTTAATCATGATGAATTTCTTAATTTTTGCTATAAATTAGACTTTTCTATGTGGGACATGTTTTGTCCCGACTCTCAAGAATCAGTGATATATATATATAATGTTTGTTTTTTTTTTACTTGAAAAGATCCTCATGATCATCTCAGTGCAACATAATCTGTAATTTCAAGCTACTTCAAGAAATGTATTCTTCTATTTTTTCCAAAAGCTTTGTTGCAATATCCAGTGCACTTCTAGCATTATCGAAGCTGAACTGCTTGTTTGGAATGTGAGGAAGTGGGTGAAAGTTCGGATACTGAGTTTTTTTGCCATCAACACCAAGTTCAGTCAGTTGCTTCACAGTGTTTGGTAAAGAAGTCAACTGTGGGCTGTAATGGGACACCTGCTGAGCAAGGCTAGTTATTGAGCAGTTGTTGGGATGCTCTCCACTTCTCCTGTACATTGCTGCTATCAGGGCTTTTTCCACAGCCTGATGCACCTTAAACAGACACCACTCTGAGCAATCTCCTCCAGTGTCATTGTGAGCTGCGCTGATGTCACATTGAGCCTGTTCATACCAGCGTTTTGCCTCTCCTCTGTTTGGCCTTGGTGTTTCTCTGTGGTATGACCAAAAGTTATAGTGTCTTCTAGAGTAGTTCTGATAGAACCTCTCGCGTCCCCTCCTGTGGCTTCGTGCCTCTGTGTTCCACGTGTCATAGAAATCTCGAAAGTCTCTCCAGGTTGAGGATGTACTATGTGCAGTTTTCCCGTGTTGTAGTTCCTCAATTCTGTTTTGCATGTATTTGAAAGCCTCATTGGCAAGTTCTTCATTGCCTGGGTTTTTGTCTGGATGCCACCGGAGGTAAAGACGTTTGAGGGCTTTTTGTTTGTCCTCACTTGACATATTCCAGATTTCATTTAAGCTTTGGTCAATTTCTCTTTTGATCTCTTCAAATGTCCCCGGAAAGACTGTTTTGGGTGGAGGCCTGGATGCCAAAAGACGTTCTATATCTGTACAAGTGGACCCTGTTGACACAGTTGCCTTCTTTTCCCGTTTAAATTGGTAAAGGTCAAGAGAGCTTACTTCAATGAAGTCATCAATGCCAACTTGTATTTTATATCTGGCAGGAAATTGTCTCATTTGTCCCAGTGGATCATCCAGTCGATTGATAACAATGGCATAGAAATATTCACCGGATTCGTCCTTGCTGAAGCCAACATACTCTCCACTTTCAAAGTTGTTGAGGAAGTTCATATCAAGGCAGTCATGCCATTCTTCAGGTATGAGACATCCAGGTTTCGGTAAGGCATCATGTCCTTCCTCGAGGCCACTGTTATGAATGCCATGTTTTGACAAGGTTTTCTCAACATCCTCCATGTTATCACACAGCAGAAGGTGCCCAAGGACTAGAAAGCTTGAGGTGGTCAGACAGTTCTTTAGAAGAGCATTGATTTCTTTAGTAAGACACATATTAACTTCATTTACTACTTTTGGGACCATGTCATCATTGTGTTTCAAGTAGAAACTGCATCCATCTTGCTGTTTTTTCACATAAACATCTGTTTCAGCCTTAGTACCTTCAAGTGGCTCATGGTTTAACAGAAGTTCAGTCTGAAGAGTTTTGCAACAAATAATCTGAATCTTAGAAAAGATTTCTTCACACTTTCTTGCAGCTTCAGACTGTGAAACCCCACCTTTGCTGTCTTCTCTGATGAGACAGACTAGTCCATGAAGAAATGCCGCAGAAGACAAGTGTTTGTCAAACCAGCCACTAAATTCACATCCCCCTTCATCACAATATTGGACACTTGCTCCCTCCAGATTTTCAGAAACTACATCCGAGAGAAATTTGGGGCGAACTTGCTGTGGAAGGAACTGCAACAATGTTTGATGTTCATAGTGATCATTTACAAGATGACAGCAGTTTAATTTTTCCAGCAATTTCAGCTTGGTTTCCAATGGACCCTCAAGTCTTGCAGGCTGGAAGACTGTGTCGTTGAAAAACAAAGTGTTGGATTCATAGAGTCTTCCATCTGTTGATGGAAGATAAAGTGGGTCATTTTGGAAAAAGGTTTTGTTCTGATCCTCTTTAAGCAGGCAAAACAGCTGTTGTACAACACGCTTCACAGTTATCTTCTGATTTGCCTGAAGGCTGTCTTTGTCAGAACTATCAGAATAGATTTCTTGAAGAACAGTGATAAATTGATTGACAGTGGGCCTCTCCTTTACACCAATCTTCTTAAAGAAATCTTCAAATTTCATATAATTTGAGGGAATGCGGTACAAATAAGGCCTAAACTCAAGATCATCATGTAGAACAAGTGCTGTCTGCTTTGACTTCACAAGTTTTGTCCTGTTTTCCACCAAGATAATGGGGAGGTCTGAGAACAGAGAGGCATCAAAATTTATTGACTGAAGGTATGCGTATGATTTGCTAAATATTGTGTTTCTTGTTTCCAATAATGTGTCAGTGTGACACTGAGACATACAGATGTTTTTCAGATTAGCAGCTATTTGTCCAAGGGTTGGAGTCTCCAAGGCTCCGACATCTGTAATTTTCTTTATGAGATGTGAAGAGCAGAGTTCTGAGGGTAGGATTGGCATAGATGTCCATATCAGATAATGGTGATCATTGTCTCTGCCAATAAGTGATCCACTGATTGCAACAACCTCCCTCTCTTGAGAAAAGGCCTTGTGATAATCACAAAGTTTTTGCTGAATTTGCATTGGGAAGATGAATTTAATGTTAGCAACTCTGTTTAGCAAATTTGAGTTTTTGTCAATACTCTTTGACAAAACACTCTTGAGCAAAAGTTTTGATCTTTTCTTAAGAACATCCAGAGGAGTGCTGCCTCTTGTTTCAGATTCAATTTGTTTTGCAAACTGAATGATTTCCTCATCAGACACTTCATGTTTCAATCCAAGGCCCTTTAACAGACGATGTGCTTTAGTTTGTTTACCTTGGAAATTTTCCCAAAACTTTTCTGGCACAAATCTCTCTTTTGGAAGCATTGCACTGTAAAGGGATACACTGTCATCATAGAAGTATGAAGCCACCTGAAGAGAGCCATGGATGTCTCGAATAAATTTGACATTTCTCAATGCAGAGACAATCCTGGGGTCCACTGATCCAAGTTCCACTAAAAACCACATTAAATCAAGAAGCTTGGCCTCTTTCATCGTGTGCACAGAAGGAAGAATAAACTGTACACAGAACTCCAGATCATCTAGAATCTGTATGTTTAGACATTCTGCCAAGACTAGGTTCACCAAAGTGTTCTTAAGGAAAATACTGTCACATCCATCAACATGGTACATGTTTGGAAAGTCATTCTGATGCTTAGAATTCAGAATGAAAATCATTCTTTGTAAATCAATCCTTTCTCGTTTTCCTGTTATTGACTCAAACAGGGGCAAGGACTTGAGCATACCCACATGTACACTCTTCTTTTTGGAATCTCTGATCCCATTCTGTAAGAAGCGTTGAAGATCTACACATTCATCTGTAGAAAGCTCCTCAAACTGTGAGTGAGGTACATGATAAACCTCTTCTAAAACAGCACTGCTGTCTCCTGTTTGTAGGAGCTCTGGATTCATATACTTGAGACGGAACTCAAGAATGAGACCAATGAAAAAGTCAGAGTCTAATTTCATGAACCCGAGTTTTATGAGAATAGAAGCTATTTTTTCATCTGGCTTCAGAATCACTTTTGATACGTTTCCCAATGTTTGTAAGAAATGTGTGTTATTTTGACTAGGGCAAATGACTGGTAAAATAGGACTGTCATCAAAGTGCTTTTTTATCTCAGTGAAGACATTCATATTTTCATTTTTGTAGAATTTCTCTTGATCATCAAAGAAGATCCATAATGTTTTCAGCCATTTGATCGTCTCTGCCTCTGCTTTGTAAAGTTGGCACCTTTGATCAGGTAATGACTGACTGAGGAGTTGAGCAAGTTCTGGTTTCAAATACTCTGCTGCTATGTCAATTGATAAGTCCTTAATAAACTTTCCCTCATGCAAAATTTGGACATGACTTCTATTGACATAACTGTCTGCAAACATTTCCTGATGTCCTTGGAAAAGACTGCTAAATTGTGATATCAGCTTTGGGGATTTAGAGTCAAAGACTCTTAACATCTGATCTTCTGTGAGGAGAAGAGGCAGCCCATTGAGGTCATGAACATTTTTCTCATCAGCATTTGTCAAGCAGTAGCTCAGAAGTTTTGAACATCTTGTTTTGTCTTTGATCCATGTCTGGTTGATGGGCAAAGGCAATCTACTAGTTGTCTGGGAAGGATCATTTAACGATCTTTGCTTCAAGAAATGTATCACTGTTGAAGTGCTGACTTCTGTCACATTCACACCAGCTGATTTGAAATTCTCTTTTATTTCATTAATTTTACTTGAGTTTGGCACTAATTTCATGCCGATGTCATCTAAAATTTCGAAAATTCCATCATTGTCATTTGAAAAATATGGACAATTTTCTGAATGTGGTTTAGATGGACTGCACCAGGTAACTGTGTATTTTTTTTGTGAAAGATGTGATGACTCAACAGAAACAGCATGTACAGTGGGTATGACAGGAAGATCACATTGGCTGATTGATCTATAGACCTCATGGATCATTTCATGCCAGACTTTGTCAACTTTCTGTGAAGTGCATGGAAAGTACTTAAGGCAAGAAGTCTCTAGTTGTGACTTGAGGAATACAAGAGCTGTAGGTGTATCCTTCATGACTGAACACAGACGTGATAGCAGATCAGCATAGAGTGGTGAAATTATGTTTACTTTCAGTGACTGGTTCCACTCTGTTTTCAGACTATCACCATCCTCTTTCCACAAGTCCCTTCTAGAAGAATCTACTTCAAAATTTGCATTCACATGGACTGGCAAACCAGTTTCTCCAGGTAATGGCAAAGAACAAAATGCCCTGCCAGTAAATGTGTGGTTAAATGAGCTTTTCCAACATGCAGCCAGAGCAGCTTGAGGAACTTTAAAATGATCCTGCTTGTTTATTTGCTCAAAGTTTTGTTTTGAAAAGCTAAAGCACTCTCCAATGACCCACTGACTTTGTTTATTTCCAGATGAGATTTGCAAGCCATAGATGGTTTTGCAGGGTTCTGCTGTTCCTGACATCAGGGAGTCTCGAACATGTCTGTGAAAGTTTTCCTTGCTTACCATGCTCTTCTCTGTGTGTTTCTTTTCAATAAGGAATGAACTTTTTTTCCCCTCTCCATCTTCACTGATCTCCATGAACTGTATTTTTGTGATGTGTTTCAAGAAGAGAATTAGTCCTTCGGGATCTTCAGTCAAGGCAGTATAAAGTTCCTTCATGTCACGGTCTGTGACTGTGTGTCTAGATATTTCAGATTTTTCTGCCATATTCTCTGTCCTGAGAGGGAGCCTGAACATGGTTCCAGAATTGAGTGGAAACATTTCTGGAAGAAAGGTATGATAAACATCCTCAAAAGAATTTTTAAATTCGGCTTCCATTGAAAACATGCAGCCTGGGGACTGTTTTGTTATGCCTTCCACATATTTTAGATTTGGATCAGAAATGCAGAGCCATTTGTCAGCGGTCAGGATAGATGGACAGTCTGTCAGATGATACACAGAATTGAAGCCAAGTCCATATTTTCCAGTTCTGCCTAAAGTACCATGTTTTCCTCCTTCCCCCAGCTGCTGAATCCCCTGCAGATCATCATCAGAAAATGTTCTGTTGTTGTACACACAAAGAGCCGGGCCTTGAACCAGTTCCCATTTCTTTCCAAATATCTTTTCTGTCTTATGTTTTCTTTTGTCCCACACAAAGTGAATTTCTGTTGCCTGTGCATCATCAGCATTTTGAATGAGCTCTTTCAGAATATCCTTTTTAGATGGATATGCATCAATTATATTTTTTATTCGAACAGTTAGTTTCTCAGTTTGTCCAAATTTTTTGGCATAAAGGGAAAATCCACTGACTAGATGATTCTTCAAAGTATGGTGTCTTGTTGTCATTACACCAAAATGACAGGCCACAGAACGAGGTATCAGATCATGGACGAGCTTGACACCAGCAGAGACGGGCATCCATGGGCTGTCATTAAATCTCAGCTCTTTAGAAGATGTCAACACACCTCTCTTATCAGGTATGAGACAGTTTGTAAGCTTTTCATCTTTGATTTTGTATAGCCCATTTATGAGTATTGCAACACACTTATGGAGGTCTGACAGGGAAAGAGGTTGAGATCCATTTAAAGCCTTAATTTCATCAAGTGTAGCAACAAATTGCTCTTTTGTGAATTGTTTGTTGACACCAAGGCATTCCCAGAGCCTCTCAAATTTGGAGAAGATGACTGGAAGCACATAGAGATATGGTTTCTCCTCAAATTGTTCACTTCTGGCCACTGACCTCACATTTACAAAGTGATCCTCAATGAAAATGAATGGAAATGATTTTGCATGAACACTAATGGGATTGGGATCTTTCTGTTCCAACAGGTAATTGTTGAGATATTCATAGCAAGACTGGGCAATGTTGAAGATAGCCGTCTTTTTAATTGCATTGCAGTGTTGGTGTGCTTTTAACAGCTGCTGAAGCACTGTCTCAACTGGTGGATTTGTCAGTACTCTCAGTTTTTGGAGAACTGGATCATAATTGTATATTTGAAGGTTTGAATGATCAACTGTGAATTCTGTCATGCTTACTAAATTGTGACAACTGTCATTATAAACTTCAGAGGGTTTTTTAAGAATGGTGGCGTTCTTGTTTTGCTGAACTAAAGGAACTAAGGCAGGAAGGAATGGTATTTGAGACAGTGTGTGCCAGTGCAGAGAATTCACATCTTCTGAGGAGTCATTAATAGACTCCACAAGGCACTGAAGACGTTTACGATATTCAGATTTATCCTGTTGCCAAACACTGGTTATCTTCCCTGCTCTTTCTATTATGTCCTCTAAAGGGAGGTGGTCACTCAGCATTCCCAAATCTGAAAGTCGTTGAATCCTTTTTGGAGAGAGAAAGTCATTTTCTGTTCCTTCAAGAAAGCGCCCTTCCTTAAGTTCATACAAACAAGCCATTTTGCCAGAAGGATTTACAAGTCGTTTGATAAATTGAAGCTTCTTACAACTCTGTGTTGGAATACAAGGGTAGCTTTTCAGTGGGTGATCAACAGCAGGATCATTCAAGTCAATGGCATTCAGCACAAGAGTATTTCTGCTGTGTGTGTCCACAGAACTCAAGTTCTCAAAAACAATGTTGTAAAACTCAGGCCAGTTGATTGTTCTTTGTTTGATCTCTGGCTCAAAGCCACAATCGATGAAACTCTGTCTTACCCATGATGGGAGAGAAACAACACTGGAATATGAAGCTCCCAAGCTCAAGAACACGTTCATGGCAATGTCTCCAATTACTCGGCTCTCCTCAATTTTTGGATTCAGAAATCTCACATTGTCCATAGAACACCAATTATGTCCATTGCTGAAAAACTCCAGAGATTTGCCATTGGCATTCTGCACAACTGCTGAGTAGAAAGACTCAACCATGGGTAAAAATGCTTTGCTTACTGTCTCTGTGTTAGGCCAGAATGTATGGAAGTAATAGTTCTGGATATGTCCATTTTGGGCCATTTTTGTCAGCTCAAGCAGTGTAGTGATGTAAGCAGAGGTTATAGCATCTTTCAGTAAAGCTTTGTTCCACTCAGACTTCACTCCTTTTTCCCACAGACTTTTCCTATTAGATGTGACTGCAAAAGTTCCATTGACATGGACTGGAAGACCTGTATCAATTGAGAGAGGAAGAAAGCAAAAAGCCTGGCCTTCATGCTTCAGGCTTTCATCGGGGGACCATGCATTAGTGTTTTCCTCTCTATGCAAAGGTACAGCTATACCTCCAATTGGAAATGAAAATACATGTTCTTGTTCAGTTCTTCTCTGGAACATTTGCAAAGAATCATGTGTCCCAAAACATGAGTACAAAAGCCAGTACTGAGTGAGGGATTTATCTGAGTTATCCTGAACCATTTTAACAATGTGTGCTTGGTTGACATCAATAATGTTGAGGCATTTCATATCACTATTTCTGAAGGTTTTCTCGATCTCTTGGAGAAGTGTGTCATTCGAGACAGCAAATGAATTCATGACTTCTCTGGATATTTTGAGAGAAGTCTGAATCTGATCATTCCATGGAGGTGTCGATGCGTTTTCAGGGACAATTTGAAGGGACATAGATTTAATGCTCTTCAGAAATAGTAGGTGTGTTTGTGAGTTGTCAGTCAAATTATTTTTAAAACTCCTAATTCGCTCCTCATCATATACCTTTGAACTGATCTCTGACTTGTTGGCCTCCTCCTGAGTGCGAAATGGTAATTTAATCAAGGTGCCATTGTAAGCTTTCTTGCTGTTTTGCACTGACAAATCACAATCAAAAATTCCTTCATAAGATTTAAACTGTCCAGGAAACCTTTTGTACAGTCGTTCCTGGAATGGGTCAAGTCTAATTCCTGGGTTTCCTTTGCTGAGTATGTGCTTTTCCAAATGGGTGACATTTGGATCAAGAATGAGAAGGGTTTTCCCACTCAAAATCGAGGGAATATCACTCACATGGTAAACAGCATTAAATCCAAGCCCAAACTTTCCAATCATCTCAACTTTTTTTTCCTTTGATGCTGACCCCACTTTGACAATGTTTCTCCAGTCTTCTTGTGAAAAAAGCTCATTGTTGAAGATCCAAAGGCATGGTCCATTGCAGAGAGCCATTCCATGATCAAAGAGAGTTTCAGGGGGGTCTTTGTGTTTTCTGAAGTCAAGGAGGAATTTACATGTGGTTGCCCCAGCATCCTCAGCATTTTGTAGGAGTTCTTTGAAAATGTCACTTTCTTCATCATACTCTTTCAGAATGTTTTTAATTCTTTGAGTAATTGGTTCAGATTGCCCACACTGTTCTATACCAAAGGACTCTTGCTCTGCTTGTATGAGCTGTGGTTTTAAGATGCGAGTACTTAAGGATGGGACTTTCAACCATTTTGCAGTGATGGGTAGAACCTCTTCATGAATGACATAGAACTCCTCATTGTCTTGTTTCAGGTCATCAAGTCCTTCAGCACTGATGTCACAGAAGACTGTTTTGGACAAAGACTGCAGAGTAAAGTTTTGATTTTGTGCCATGACAGGCACAGGGGTACTGTCCTTTAAAAGCTTCTCATTCTTTCGCATCCAGTCAAGAATAGCAATTGACACTTTACGTTCTCTCAAGTCTCCATGAGGAGGATACCTGCAGTCAATTCTTTGTTTTATGTCATGGAGTATGTCTTCAATCTCTTCATCGGACAGAGTTTTCTTCACCCCAAATTTTGTTAGCAGGTTTTCATATTGCAAAAACTCTTCAGGCACTTTCTTGATGTAGGGGCTTAAATCCAATTCAGGTGGATAGGCTAAAACTATATCTCCTGGACAGACAAACTCACTTTTATTCCATATCCAGGGGATGCTTTTTGTGTCCATTAAATCTGTGAAATTTCTTACGTTGTCTTGCATGAATTTGTAAATACTGTGCAGCTCGGTTTTAAGCTGAAAATCTGACTCTGGGTCGACCATTGATCTCAGTGCAGAGAGGTTCTCCAAGACTTTTTCAGCAGGAGGGGGCTCATGAAGTCCAAGATTTCTGCAGACATGTCCTGTTAGCTCAGAGGTAAGTGGCATTACATATCCAACAATTGAAGAATACTTTGAATCCCGTACTTCAGTCGGCTTATACAGACCTCTCTTAAGATTTCTACAAATGCTTCCATTCAAGAACTTTGGATTTTCACAGGGCACCCACTGCCTTTTCTTCAGCTCTTCTATCTGCGCCTTGGTGAATTTTGAAAGGAAATCATTCTCATTCAGGACTCGAACAAGAGTATGTGCTTTTTTGAATGCCTTATCTGGTGAGTGGACAAAAATCTTTTCAGTATGATTTATGACTTGGAGTATATTTTCTGTTGATATTTCTTTTTGCTCTGTCCTTAGGCCAAGGCGCTGCAAACTCTGAAGCATTTCCTCTGTCTTTGTGTAAATAAGTGGGGGAAAGAAATCTGCCTCGAAAAGGTCCTGAAATGTCCTGTTTCTTGGATCAAAAACGTTTGAGACTTGTTTGTGCTCTCCATGAGTTGTCTCAATAAATTTGAGATGTTTGGTTTTCGCAAGAAGCTGCTCACTTTGTGAGAGTAGAATGCTACCATTAGTCAATATCCAGGTCATTACTGTCTGTTCCTCACCTTTTTTGAAAGAGGCTGTCTCAATACAGTCAACCAAACAAACAGCCAACTTAGCGGCATCTAAGAGTTCAATATTCAGAAGAGTCAAAAGTCTGCGATCAGCTTCATTTGCACACTGTACAATGGTCTCAGGCATTGGCAAATCATTTGGAATGGCTGGTTTGGTGGTTGAAACAACTGCTTGCTTTGATTGAACTGCAACATATTTCCCAGACATCATTCTGAAGATTGGCAACATGGAAAGCAGGATCTTTTCAGCATTTGAGAGAGAATCCAAAGAAGAGAGGTACACTTTCAACTCCTCTTTTTCCTGTGATGAAGCAGAGGCAATTCCTTTGATGACCTGATCTCTGTGTAAGTTCACAAAGACTTGTAGAACACTTCTTGGTGAAGCGGGAAGAACATACCTCTCAATGTCATGATGTCTAAGACATTCATCTCTTTTTATGACTGTACACCCCACCATTCCTAACACTTTCTGAACATGATCTGACAAGCTAGATGCTGTGCTACTCTGAAAAATCAAAGTTGTGTTACTCTGCAACCTTGCTAACAGTACAGAATTGCCTGAACTCTGTAATGGCTCCAGTGGTATTAAAGGCACATCAATAAAGTTGTTTAACTCAATTAAATCAGTGCTAAGAAATTTCCAGAATTGAGCCAGCCAGCTCTTTGGTGGATGATGATTTTCTGCTGTTTTCCATGTCACATGACCTTGGGTCACCTTCCAGTCCATGGGTAAGTGCTTCTTGATGAGCGCAACAACATCTTTAGCATCCAAATTGATTATGTTGTATATGTCTGAAAAAAAGTGAAATGATTGAGACCAAATTTCACAAACATGTATGATATTGATTCAATATTTTATAAGCACTCCCGATAAAATAAATGAAACAGTTTTCTTACTCATTGTTGCTAGTTTCCTTAGTTGCATAGTGCAAACATGGTTCAGATCGTTGGGTATAAATCTTTCTTTACAAAATGGCAGCAATGTTCTAAACAAAGAAAAAAATTATTATTAGAACTTTGAAAACACAATATAAACACACCAAATAATTCAAGTAGGAAAGAGACAACTTTATGACACCTTACCTTGGAAACTTTTCATTGTTAATCAAAACAGTGTTCTGCACTTCATTGCTAAATGAAGTGAAGGTTCCATCACTGAGAGGCAGAAGCTTAAGACCTTGTAGCTCTGTGTACTTCTCATCACTGAGAGCAAATTCAAGAAGAGAGTATTTGTCATCTTTACTGAGGTTTTCCTCCTCACATCTGTGAAGGACATCTCTAACATAAGATGGAGTCACCCATGTCAAGGTATCACTTTCAGGGAAGATTTCTTGAACATCATTCAAAATATTTTCTGGGACTGTGACCAGATTCTCTCCTTCAGTAATCAATAATCTCGATATCGCAGACATTGTGTCACTACATATATTGTTGACTGGAAAAACTGCATCTGAGGGGGACACCCAGATTTTCTCATCTCTGGCAAGGTGAAAGATCTTGTATTCAATTAGACCCCTCAGAGTATCTGTTGCAACTTCATGCCATCTGTCTTTATGTACAGTCTTGGATAGGTCAGGCCAAAGATTGTACACAGTGGCAGCAGGCAGGGTCGAGTTTCTGGATAACTGAATGGCATCCAGGATCATCATAAGATATACATGAGGAAGAATATCTTTTATAAGTAGCTCATTCCACTTTGCAGACTCGTCATTCTTCTGATCCTCCTCTTGCCACTTAATGAACCTCCGATTATCTGTCAGGCCAAAGCAAGCATTGATGTGAATGGGAAGCCCAGTTTTGTTTGAGTCATTATTTGGAAGTGGCAGAAAGCAACTTAGTCGCCCATTGCAAAGTAATCTGTCTTCATCTATTCGAAAAGCTGCATCAACTTGAGGGTAGAAGCTCAGCTTACTGGCTAGAAAGTCAATCTCTGGTTTATATCCGTGTTTCAGAAGGCAAGTTGTCACAAGCCATTGGGACTTTGTTTCTTCCATTTGATGGGAAATGTGTGACACCGTTTTCAAACAAGTTTTTCTGTCAAACGATTCCTGCTTTACATGAGAAAGGTCAGTGTAAAATTGATTTGACGCTGAAACTTTTAGCCTATTTTTGCAGAAACCATTGGTGTTAATATGCATCAAAGTAATGGATGACACATTTCTCAGGAAAAGAAGACTGATGTCTGCATCAGCAATGAAACTGTCAAAAAGCTGTGTAACTTTTGTGGAGTCATACAAGTTATCTGAGATCTCAGAAGCCTCATTACGCAGAGGGAAGCGGAAAAGCGTTCCTTTGAAGTATTGCTCCTCGCTGATGACCTTCTCCCAGGAACAACTGTTGACATGACTGACTACATTTTGAAAGGGCTGAAACTGATCTTTCAAGTTCAAAAGGCTCTCTCTGTCCTCTTCGTCATTCAAAGACCATCGATAGCCTTCTTCATCATCTCCAAACATCTTCTTTTGTGGGTCAAAAATGGCCAGGTGTTCAGAACTGAATACACATGGCAAGTCTGTAAATAAACAATAATAATTATTATAAATATTGTTAGCGTCGCCAGTGTTACATGTCAGAATCCGACAGCACAAGTACCCTTCGGAGCATTTATTTGTAAAAACTGATGTTGCAGCTGATTAGTGGTGTCATTGATAAAACTGTGTGTAGGATCCTTACTAAAAGTGTACGTGGTCCCGAAAGCCAAAAATGGCATACCAAAAAATATTTAGACTTATAAAACTCCCTTTATAAAGCCCAGTGTTTAACGGTATAAGACATTAGGAATATGTGATATACGGATGTGCCATCACATTCCATTGCTAAAAATCATTTAGTAGCCTATATCTTTGCTTTGTTTTTGAATAAATAAATCAAAATTGTATAAAATACATTTTTAGAGAAAGTTTTTCCTCAATATTTTCCACTGGCCAAATAGTATTTTTAATTGCTTTATATATTTAATGCAAACAAATAGGCCTTATTCTGCATTATTGATTATTAGTTGCACAAAAATATTTTCTCAGACCATGAGTTCTGTTATTATCATGCGCTTAGCAATCCTCGCTGTAGTTAACACATTAAAACACAGCATGCCACAGGAAAAGTGATCAAAAGCATTGCATCCCTTACAAATATTTATTAGAATATAAAAAAATTTTTAGAACTTCTCGTTAATGATTGCATGTAATTTAAGTTCTTAACTCCATTAATAAGAATTGCATATTTAATCTAAATGTGCTTATCAGATGTAAAACATAGTTGAGGATTTAAAGTGGGTTTCCTTCATCTGCCGTCAGTCCCTCAGCTCACCATCGGTGTCTCCAAAATGTGCATACTCATGGCTAAGAGTTTACTTACAGGTACACTTATGGCGCTTTTCCACTGCATGGTATGGTACGGCACGGTTCGGTACGGCTCACTTTGTGGCGCTTTTCCACTGCATGGTACGGTACGGTACGGCTCGCTTCGGCTTGCTTTAAATGGTACCACCTCTGTTGAGGTTCCAAGCGTACTGTACCGATACTAAAATGTGACGTTAAAACACTGCAGATCACCGATTGGTCAGACAGAATCGTCACTACCAGCGTCATTGTATTTGCGATTTGCACCTATTTTTAAACTACTTGCTTGACTTTCTTGAAGAAAAAAGAAAAAAAAAACTTTAAAAAAAGAAATGGCTGAATCGTGGTCAGTGGACGAAGTGCAGACGTTCCTCTCGTTGGTTGCCGCAACAATAACGATTAGTCTATAATCTCACCCACTTTGTACTAACTGCAGTGGAAAAGCAAACCGAGCTAAAGCGGACCGAACCATGCCGAGCCGAGTCGTACCACGCAGTGGAAAAGCGAAGCGAGCCGTACCGTGCCGCACCGAGCCGAACCGTACCGAGCCGTACCATGCAGTGGAAAAGCGCCATTACATTCTCCCGTCAAGTTTTTTTAATAGATCACAACCTTTGCGTGGGAAGTGGCGTACGCACGTTTCCAGCCCCATTTTGTGCATATGCCATGTTTATAAATGAGACCCCAGGTCAGTCAATTTTTACATTTACATTTAGTCATTTAGCAGACGCCCTTATCCAAAGCGACTTACAAATTAGGACTAAGTTCAGCGAGTCATCATAAAGAGGCAAAAGCAACAACAACGCAGGAAGTGCTCAAAATACGAAGTTCAGGTATTATTCAGAGTAGCATAAGCCTGATAAGGTTAAGTGCTCACGGAAGAGATTGGTTTTCAGCTGTTTTTTGAATGTTGTCAGGGATTCTGCATTCCGGATGAGGGTGGGGAGAGCGTTCCACCAGCATGGAACTGTAAATGAGAATGTTCTGGAAAGTGATTTTGTGGCTTTCTGTGATGGAACCACGAGACGTCGCTCGTTGACCGATCGTAGGTGTCTGGTAGGGATGTAGACTCGTAGGAGTGAGTGAAAGTAGGAGGGAGCTGAGCCTGTGATAGTTCTGTAAGCAAGCGTCAGTGCCTTGAACTTGATGCGAGCAGCTAGAGGTAGCCAGTGCAGAGAGATGAACAGAGGAGTGACGTGGGCCCTCTTGGGCTCGTTGAAGACAAGACGAGCTGCAGCATTCTGGATCATCTGTAGGGGTTTGGTCGCACATGCTGGGAGTCCAGCCAGAAGGGCATTGCAGTAGTCAAGCCTAGAGATGACCAGGGCCTGGACGATAAGTTGTGTTGCATGCTCAGTTAGGAAAGGCCTGATCTTCCTGATGTTGTGCAGTGCAAACCTGCATGATCGAGCTGTCTTTGAAATGTGATCTGTGAAGGTCAGCTGGTCATCAAACGTTACTCCAAGATTTCTGACCGATCTTGATGGGGTGATTAATGATGACTCTAGCTGGATGGTGAAGTCGTGCTGTAGAGACGGATTGGCAGGGAGGACGAGAAGCTCAGTCTTTGCCAGGTTAAGCTGCAGGTGGTGTTCCTTCATCCATGTGGAGATGTCCGCCAGACAGCTTGAGACCCGTGCAGCTACTGTGGGATCATCTGGTTGAAAGGAGAGGAAGAGCTGTGTGTCATCAGCATAGCAGTGGTAGGAAAAACCGTGTGCCTGTATGATGTGTCCCAGTGATGTGGTGTAGATGGAGAAGAGGAGGGGACCAAGAACTGAACCCTGGGGAACCCCTGTGGTCAGCTGATGTGCTCTGGATACCTCGCCTCTCCATGCGACCTTGAAGGACCTACCTGTGAGATAGGACTCAAACCAGTGGAGTGAAGTTCCTGTGATGCCCAGCGATGAGAGGGTGGACAGAAGGATCTGATGATTCACCGTGTCGAAGGCAGCAGACAGATCCAGGAGAATGAGGACTGAAGATTTGGAAGCAGCTTTTGCGATCCGTAGGGCTTCTGTGACTGACAGTAATGCAGTCTCAGTTGAATGTCCTTTCTTGAAGCCAGATTGGTTGACATCCAGCTGGTTGTTTAGAGACAAGAAGGATGTTAGTTGGTTGAAGACAGCTCTTTCAAGTGTCTTCGCAATGAATGGTAGGAGAGAGATAGGTCTGTAATTCTCTACCAATGATGTGTTTAGCGTTGGTTTTTTGAGCAGTGGAGTAACCCGAGCCTGCTTGAATGCTGTAGGGAAGGTGCCAGTGTGGAGGGATGAGTTGATGATGTGTGTGAGTGATGGTAGAAGTGTGGGAGAGATGGCTTGTAGAAGGTGTGAGGGGATGGGGTCAAGCGTGCAGGTGGTAGGGTGACTGGAGAGGAGAAGTGTAGATACTTCGATAGTCAATGAAGTCAGTATTAAACAATTAACTGAGTGCTGATAGCCTATAATTAAGGATGCACCAATTATTAAAATGTTGCCCAATACAACAAGTCAATATTAATTCTTTCCCCGCCATTGACAGAATTTTCTGGCTTTGTGTGTTTTCTCTGTTATACAGTAGGGGGCGTTATGACAGATCCCAACTAGTACAGAATCTAGAGATCTTAACACAGGAAAAAAGGAGCAGAAACAAACGATAAGCATTGCTTGTGCACGTTGTATTCTTAGATTTTTTATTTAATGAAACTTACCCACATTCAAGTGATGATAAAAAAGAATGAATGAAGCTAGAATAAAACTGTATTTTAAAGCAGATACTCTGTTCTTTCTTTTGATATATAGTATTGAATGTTCAAATATTCATGACAAAATGTTCTGGGCGCCATGAACTTTTTGTAAAAAAAAACAAAAAAAAACGCTGGTGGTGGCTGGCGGTGGGTGGTCATAAATGACATACCCAAAATAAAAAGGTTGCTGCTCACAAGTCATTCTGAATAGACACACAACTAACATATATTTAGAAAGCCAACACTTGAGAGTTTACCGTTCAAGACTAATAATATAGAGATATATAATGTTAAAAGTTAACAATATTTATTTAAAATGTATAAAAAATGATGTGGCTGTAGTGTAGTAACTTACAAACACAATGAAGCTGAAGCCACAAGTTTACTTAATTTAAACTAAATTAAGTAAAATCCTGATTTGACAAGTGTGGTCATGCTTCATTTAAAATCTGAGAATGTTAGCTCTAAAACTATGAATTTTATGAAACATTTTCTAATACCCTGTCATGTGTTTTTTTAGAAAAGGCAAATAAAAAAAGTGCCCCTGTAAGCTATGGTCTATGTCTGGTGTGGTGAACTGTCCCATTCATGTTCCTATTGTTCTCACTTGACAAACTGTTCTCACGTCTGCAGGGTATGAGACCTAATCTTCATTATTCTTCTATCATTATTCTTTTGTTTTTATTCTTTAGTGTTCCTTTATTCTGGCATTACCCGGCTTGCCCATCCACATCACTTTGAATCCAATATACATTTATCCACCTATTATAAAGTCTTTCTAGAAAACAAAACATTTTCTTATGAACTTATTTGAATTATTTAACAAAATACATCATCATTATTATTATTATCAGCATTAAAGCTACAACTAGCATCAAGCTACATAAGACAATTTATACGATTGATCATATACTTTTACTCAAAACTCGATTAAAACCACCAATAACCACATGAGTGTTTGCATTAACTTTCTATTGCGATCTAATGTGGGGTTTGGTCATGTTATATTGTTGAAATGTGTTATTTATAACCTTTTATTAGAATCGCTGCACCTGCTTAGAATTTCATGTAATCCTTTATTGTTATAAGCCAAATCGCATGAAAATCACATACAAATCATTTACTATCTTAATTGTGTGTTTATTAGCTTCATGTTTCAAGTGTAGAAGCATTTTTCTGTGTTTGTTGTGTACAGAACTGACCGTGGAAGTGTAATGGAGGTGTAATGTGCAGCAAATGATCATAACAGCGATCGGGGAAGAGAAAACACAGGCAGACAGCGCTGGAAGCCGCTGACGCTCATCAGATCGCATAAATCAGTAGAAAATTCATCGAAATTATGATTGTGTAAATGTATAAATATATCAATATTTCCAGATTTGAGCACTTTTGGACTAAAAGCCCTGATGAACACTATTCAGTGAAGCTATGTCTACACAAATAAACAGGAGCAGACGTGACTGAATATGAATGTGTTGTTATTCTATTCAAAATATTTTAAAAAATGACAGATTGATTATTTTGCACTCCTGAAATTAATTAGGACATTAATGTCACTGCAACCTAGTTTTATCATAAACAGTGGTGAATATTGAAGCTGGAGCCTTCAGATCAAGTAAGAGTGTGATGTTTTAATGTGCAGTGAATGTTGAACAACAATAATCTGCCGTCCTCTGCGATCTTTGTGTATAAAGTTTTTTTTATAATTTTTTTTTATGCTGGCAGGGAAAGAGTTACATTTATTACAATTCTCCACTATTTTGCCTAAATAGATTAAAGATAAAACTAATATAAAACAAATCGTTTGTAATGCTTCAAATGAATTTAGGAATCAGAACATTATAATGTACTGTTTTGATATTTGTTAAATATTATATTCAACAGTGTTATGAAATGTATGTTCTTTTAGTTTTATTTAAAGGATGAACTTTAAGCGAGTGTTAGATGATGGCAAAGAAAATCTAAATGTAAAAAAATGGGAAATAAGCATACACATTTTACTATTAATAATAGACTAGCCATTTAACCTGTTAAGCTGCAACGCCACTTTTGAAAAATCCCCAGAAATGACATACCCAAACTGAAACACATACAGTTCATGAACCCTTTGCACTAAAAGCACAAGTATGATCTCATTTGAAAGCTGACACCTGGTAGTTTATTGTAAATGTAGAATTAATGATTGTCATAATGAAAAAATTTTTTTTAAATAGAAAGTTTTGTAAAGTTATTAGAAATTTATTTTTATGAAACATCTTCATGAAAATAAAATTGAAGTTGGCACTGTAGCAATCTAGAAATGCACTGCAGCTAAAGCCATATGTGTGACCATGTTATATTTAAAATCTGAAAATGATAAGTCTAAAACTCTGTATTTAGTTAAATGTTTTTCAAGATCATGTCAAATTACTTTATTTTGATTAGACTCTAAAAATGCTACTGATGTTTAGTCATCATCTAAGTCATCTATTCAGTCTATTGTCTCTATTGTTTTGTGGTGCAAACGAGCCCCATTCAGTCTCAGTCTCCCCAGTACACCTTCACACACCTCTCCAGCCTGGTTATGGATCTAAATATGCATTTATTTTGTCTGCATTATAGTTACTAACGACTGGCTATTCACATGCTATTCATGGGGTTTCAATCCCTAATTTATTTGATCAAAGTTCTCACTTACATTTGAAACTGTATCAACTGCACTAAAACATTTCAGTTAGCATTACTATTTAGAAAAAAAAACCATAAAAGAATAACTTCTAGGCAGGGCCTGAAGTTAACTTTTTTGACCACCTGCCACAGTAACTTTTTACCAGCCAGTTTTTTTTTTTTTTTTTTGCCTCATAAAGGTGAAAAATAGAAATCACACAAACATTGTTCTTTAACTTGTAAGAATACACATTTAAGTGCTGCATCTTTTTATTCATTGATTTGCTGTGTCACAGACATAGTCATATGTCATATTCATAGGCTATATACTGACTGCTGCTAATCTGAGTCCACAAAAAAGGAGCAGATGCACTCCTCTTCCTCCACTGCTGCTGCATCTTCATGAGGTCTGGTCTCCTTGACATGTCCCCACCACTTTTTGACATGTCCCCACCCCCACCAGAACTGGGGCCCCCCCAGGACTGGACTGGGACAGAAAATCGGCCCTGGCATTTTGGCCCAGACTGGCCCACTATATATGATCATAAACACCACCCATCTTTGCACGCCCTTGAATATGTTTTTGTTCAACTCCTATTCATTAAAACCACTAATGCCATGCAATGAGTGAGTATAAACGAGTGAGAGTTAACAGATGAAATAAGTACAAAATTGTAATTTATTTATACAATTGAACTATAGTGATGCATCCAAAAAACAAGCTATAAGCTGCATTGGCATAGCAATACCAGTGTTTTTCACAGGAATTTTGGTAAAACTGTGGTGGGTGGACCTAAGTCTTTCCAGGGGGGTTTGGGGGCATGCTCCCCCTAAGAAAATTTTGTGCATTTTAATGTTAAATTCATCAATCTGGTGCAGTTTGAGGGTTTAAAATTAAAAGCTCCAACCCAAATTCAGTGTGCAAATATAACAAAGAAAAAATCAAACACTTTTATTACACTACTACATAATAATAGTTATAATATTAACCTCATGGCAGTAGCCTAATAGCCATATATTGTAAAACAAATGCACTGAAAAATAAAGAAAACTTTCATAATTAGTTTTGTACTAATTTCTAAACTTGAAAGAGATCAGCACATCTTTTATTTTGACCGAAACTGCATCAAGCTTTTATTTTGGCGGAAAACATGGATAAAAATGCGTCTCATTAAACTTCTAGTAAATTTCTGTAATCGTCAACTATGCAGATGTGGAAATAATGCGTAACTGGGTAATGGGTTCCTACACTCATAGCCAAAGTGTTTTGAAAGTAGTTCTGCTTACCGCGCGCGGACTCGACACTTTCTCATCTCTCTCACCTCCTCACTATCCTCCTCATCAGCCACTGGAGCTGATGAAGGTCCTGCTGCTGCAGAAAACATATATATTTTTACACATTTTACAGCGTCTGCTATTTCTATTACACGGTATTTCTCTGCACATTCCTTGCGTTTCTTCTCCATTCCTCAGACTATTTTGACAGATACACACTTGACACTGCACGCTCACTCAAAGCCCAAAGGGGGAGGTTTTTAAAGCTGTGATTGGGCCAGCCCAGTGTCAATCAAGAAAACAACCAATGGGCCGCTGATCTACGCGTTTCATGGGCCGGTCAGTCAGTGGAAAAAAAACTAACGCTTACTTTTTTTTGACCAATGCATTACACCGGCACTAACCCAGCACCGTCAATTAAACAAAACAAAAAGAAAGGGCCGCCGATGTACGAGTTTTATGGGCCGTAAAAAAAAAAAGCACGTCGGCCCACCGGGCATTTGCCCGGTATGCCAGATTACCAGTCCAGCCCTGGGCCCCCCACACCCAAGACAAAAATGGTTTGGCCACTGATCAAAATTTGATGTTGTCATTTAATTTGAAGTTCAGTACGCTCAAAATGCCCGGTCAGCACAAGTCCGGTGCTCAGAAGAGGAAAGAAAAGAGAAGAAGAAAATAGAGGTTTTCTAAACAAATATAAAAAAAATATAAAAAAAGCGGTGACGGTGAAGCTGGAACTAGTAAAGTCAACGTAAAGCAAGGTAAGAAACAGCGCAGCAAACGCTTACGAGCATTGTAAGGAGTTTTCCTGCATTTAATTTTTTTGGGCGGCCGAAGATTTGTGTCCCGCCAAAGCCGTCTCGATTTTTGTCCCGCCAAAGCCTTATTTGATCGGTAAGTGATGTAGAATAGAATGACTGCTGCGCCTGACAGGGCGATAACGAGCAGAGAGAGCCCCGGCCGCGCGCGCGCACTCTCACGTCTTCAAACAACACGTCGAGCGCTGTCTTGCGCTCTCTCACTCGCGCATATTAATCAAAGTCAATTGAACCGTTAAGCAGAACTAAATTAATATTAATATTACTGGTAAAGTAATATTCAACATACACACGCACACACATCTGTGTAACTGTCATTGTACCATAACCAACGTCAGCTTTGCTTTATCTCATCTCATCCCATCTCACCAACAGTTTAATACTGTTACTCGCACATCCAAAACATCGTATTTTACTTAAAAAATAAAAAAATAAAAAAACAGACGCAAAAAAAACCAACAACTAATGAATCACTCAATTCTCATTGGCTACCCGCCAATGTGGCAGGTAGATTGACAGTTTTACCCGCCAATTGCAAAATTCACCCGCATTTGGCGCGTGGTCGGGTGTTAATTTCAGGCCCTGCTTCTAGGTGGCAGGTGCACCTGAGCTAGCTAGCATGTTAGCTTAGCACACCATCAATACACGACCATTTATGAGATTAAAACCATGTTTGTGCTCCAAACTTACTTTATAACGCAAGTCGAGTGTTTTAAATAATCTTCTGTGATCTAATTTGGCTTCAGATAAAAAAAAATCTGACAGAAAATATATTATTTATAGTAGGGGAGAGTGGGGTGAGTTGTGCCAGTTTTTACTCAAAGTGACTTTAAAGTGAGGCCATGGCAGTAATGCCTTCAACTTAAGGATGTACATATATTTCAGGATGTGGAGCATCCCTGAGAACAATAACTTTGGATCTGAAATAAATTGTTTCAGAAATATAGCTCTTAGTGGAAAAAAGTGGTCTCATGGCACAACTTGCCCCTGGTGCGGGGGAAGTTGTGCCTTTGGGGGAATACATTGGGGGTAAATTGTGCCAGTGATTTCTGAAGTAAAACAGAACATTTTAATGTTATGAACCGTAATGCTATATGAAAGCAAGATAAATTCAATACAAAATTACTAATTTAAGGTTTATTTAGATATTGTCACCCTGGAATACCATAGCATGCGTTTTTCCTACTATGGTCAATTGCATAGGAATTTTGTATTGAACATAACTGTGTCATAGAGACAAGGGGGCGGGCTTATTTTACTCAGACGACCAATCAGTCTCTCAGGATCATTGTGAAGCTATCAAGCTACGCCCTAGCAACCATTTAGAGCACCATAGCAACACAATATATGATATTTGTGAATCATTTCAGGCAAAAAGGCTTTGGCAATAGATGCCTGTTGACATAGCGCTGTCTGTCAATTATGTAACATATAAGAATAAAGTGACTAGGCTAATTTCTAAACATCCTATTGTGACATAGGCCACTTAAAAACGGAATAAAACTTCTCTTTAATAACATAGTGCAAACTCAAAACTGAAATCAGTGTTAGCTAAATTAAACAAATAGCAGGCAGGCCTAAGTCAAACAATGATGAGGCATGCCCATCTCCTCACTTCTCAAGATTATCCCCAGTGAGTATGTAGGTCTAGGTGGTCTGGATCTGGCACAACTTAACCCAGGCCCTTTGGCACAAATCACCCCGGACCCACAAGTTTGAAAAACTAGCATGATCCAGCAGTTAAGAGCTAACATCATGCTAACTGTATAGACTCATTGTGTAGCCTACTAAAGCACTAAAACATGTGTGAAATGTTTTCAAACTTGTCTATAATTGTTCAGACACTACAATCAAAAAACCTTAATCATAGAAATTTTACTTTGAAAGGGAAAAAACAGTTTTTTGCACTAAAATATGCTTAACTCTCATGCCATGTGTCTCTCTTCTTTGGAGGACGAGTAAAAGTGATTGCTTTTCAAAATTATGTGGTCACATGACCAATTTCTTCTATGGTTTTCCAGAAACAAGGGTGGAACTACTTCCCCCCTGGCACAAATCACCCCACTCTCCCCTATGCATGATGATAAAGTTTATATCGATTAGCATTACATTATAAATATTATCTATTATTATAAAAATACCTGGCATTGCTTGAAGAACACAGGCAAATCAAATATCATTGCAATCAAGTTTATTGTCTTCAAAACGTCTGTATCTGCATATTACAGCGATCTCTGTGTTAGCTTTGTGTGTAGCTGCTATCAGTGACGTCCTTGAAGGTCACATGATTATGGCTCTTCTTCATGTTCCATATACGGAGTATTATTGTGCATATAGCGCCCTCAGGCTATTGGTATGAATTGAAAACACAGCCCATCTCAGTAAGAAGCGCTCATAATGATTACATCGACGCATTTGGGTATAAACTCAATAAATATTATTCCTGTCTATAGAAATATGATGTGAATCTATGAGAATATATCAATATTTCTCCAAGTCTGCACATTTTTGAGCTAAAAGCCCTGAGGGACGTTGTTTTGTGAAGCTCTGTCATGACGACAGCACAGAGTTTTTTTTCTGAATGGACCAGCTGACGGTCATAATTCATATTAAAGGTATCAACGCATTTTTTAATTTCATAACTCCTGACACAAATTAAGACATAACTGTCACTATAAGTTTCTCAGAATACAATAGTTGTCAAATACTGAAACTTGAGTCTTATATCTTTTTAATGATGTATAGTTTGTCAAGGTAAAACATTTAATCTGATAGTAACTTAGAACTAAATAAATTAAAAAAACGCTTCAGTGCGCCGACGCACTGGTGAAGCTTAACAGGTTTTAAAAAAGGTTATACTACAGGGCCGTTGAATGCTTGAATCTGATTGGTTGACGAACGTTCTAAGGTGTGCATTATTTTCAGGGAAACGCACGGCTAAAGTAGTTCCAGGCAGGTCTTGACCGCATTACAGTTCCATATCACTTCGCGTAGTCAACTGTAACAACGGAAAATAGGATACAATTCATAACAAGAAAAAGCATTTCGCCCCGTGCGCTTGATCTGCAATTTTCAATGTCTAGTTTCACAATCAATAGAAACATGCAGTTTAATCTGAATAAATAAACTATAAAGTCCTATCTATAATCAATAGAAAATTAAACTGAATATAGGCTAAATAAATGGATAGTCCTGCAGCACGGATTTTTATTGCAGATAATTTAACAAATAAATAATTATTGATAGGCCTACTTGTTAAAAGGGCTTTGGGTTTCATTTATTTGGCTAGTCTACTGTCATCTGTCAATAATAGGAAAAAAAAAGAATTAACGAATTAATTAAAACGATTGAATTAATTAATAAATAATAATAATGACGCACATGCTTTTCTGTCTCATTATTGCAACATCTCTCTCTAATAACTGCATTAATAACTGCATAAAGCCGGGAACACACTTTAAGGCCGGTTATGAATGTAATTTGATACTTATGACTGATCATGCCCAAACGCGTGTTCAGCGCGTTCAGTCTGTGTTCAAAGTCGGTGTTTAAAATCTGCTGCAGTCGATGAAACCAGTCAGAGAATGTGTCAGCTAGTCGTGTGTCCCAGCATTAGTCTGCTATCAGTGGCTCAAACCTCCGTTACTAACTCTACCTAACCCTAACCCTAACCCAGCATTAGTCTGCTATCAGTGGCTCAAACCTCCGTTACTAACTCTGAAATGACGTTTTGGAATTAGCAACGGAGGCATGGGATTAGATGCGTAAGAAATTAGTCCTACATACAAGAGCGTTTTAATGACAAAAACTTTACAAACGTCTTGAAATACATAATCTGAACAATGTTTCGAGGTGTGGTAACTGTAGTATAAGCGGAATAATTGACTTCAGGCCGTTGAATTATTAGAAAAATAATGCACACTCGAGGTGTAACGGCCACTCCGCTTCGCGTCGTGACCGCATTACCACCTCGGGTGTGCATTATTTTTCTAATAATTCAACGGCCTGTCGTCAATTATTCCTTACTTACTGTATTCTGTAACAGTCTCTTTCTGTACATCATTCTATGAAGGTTTGCTTTTCTTGTAACTTGTTTAAGCTGCGCTAATTAGCAATTTAATTTGTTAGCATGCTAACCATTAGAAATCGGAGAATACAACTAACACAGAAATTACAAATGTTATTGTGATCATTAGTAGCTTTGAATACATAATGTGATATATAATTAAAAAAGAAATTAACTGGCGTATTGTTATGTTATCGCCACATAAATCAACAAGCGATATTGTAGGATTCAGTAGGCAAAAACGTTATAAGAGACAGTCTGTTAATGTAGTGTATTTCACCTGTAATATGATAAACAGAGTTGAAGCCGATCCCAAATCTCCCGACTTTTGTTGGGTCATCCTGCTTGATGCTTCTGCCAACTCTCTGGATTCCCTCCCAGTCTTCCTCTGTGAAGGCTGCATCATTGAAGGCATAGAGAGCCGGTCCTGCCATCAAAGATACAAACAGATGATCAAACAAACATGACCAAACAACTTTGAAAATAACACACTTTGCCTATAGCGCAGTAAAGACTTTCAGTATCTGGACAAATACTGGTCATGACAGAGAAGAATGAGTTATGTCTCTCATACTCTATGTACTTTATGCTCTTATTTTCAGCTAATTTTATTTTATTTTATTTTAGGTACAAAGTTTATTCAGTTTATTCAAAGTTTATTTGAAGATACAAAGTGATTTGAGACACAATACTGGTGACTGGAGCTTTTCAAGAGAGAAGAACAGATGTCAGTTATTAATGGCAAAGTGGGTCTAATTTATTATTTTGCTGCCAATTATCATCAATGTCCAATCAACAATCAGATCATTTTTTCCCATGCAAATAGTTCTCATGATCCTCACAACATTTATAGAGCTTCAGTTGAGCTTCAATCCACTCCTACTGATATAGTCACATAGAATAAAAGCCAATCATATTAACAGAACACACAGTGCAATAGGCTGATATTTTACACTTATACTGTTATTCACTAAACTGAAAGATAAGCAAATAGCCCATCTTGTTGGCAGAGGCCATTTACACTAACTCCGCCCACTGACGTCTGGTTGGGCCAGACTAAATCACTGCATTATTAACAGTAGCAATAGTGTAGGGGTGAAGTGTGTGGCAGAAAGTTTTGACCCAAATCGACCTGAGATCACAATCCACCTTTTGCTGAACTCGCTCTACTTCCTTTTCCCATCGCATATCAAATCGGAAAGGCATGTATTTTCAATAAAAATTAAGACAACATTCAAAAAGTGGAAATAAAGTGTCTAACTTGTGTTTAATAATAAAGTGTTTAGGGTTAGGGGTCGGTGTAGGGACGGCTTTATTGTCCCAATGAGGCAGCATCCATTTAATAATTTTAATAAATACTGTATAATAATTTACACTCTATGTTATAATTGCATACCGTGTAACTACTATTTACACTTATTGTAGTGTAATTAGAATCTATTGCCACTTGCACGGTGTAAATATCATCTATCGCTAAGAAAATATGCAATTTTAACTCAGTGCAAAAAGCCGCTGCCAAAAAGCTGGATTAGAAAATAAAAACATACTGTAAATTTCAGAGCTCAAAACTCGCTTCCCATTAAAAAAAGGCAGAAGGTGTAGTTGCAAAACTCTTCATGGTTGTGACATATGAATGAGGACACATTTAAAACCCTATACTGTAATATCCTTTGTTACGGGCTCTACAGTAATTTTATAAAGTTTAAGTCTAGTGTGATTTAAATCTGTTTGCAACACAAATACCTTGATACTTTCCGAGCTCTTCAGTCCACAGGCTCTGAGTCTCATAATGCCTCTCATCATGAATAAACACCACACGTGAAGCTCCTGCATCATCTGCATTCTGGATCAGCTCCTGGTACGTTACAGGATTAATATTAAACACAGATACGATGAGATATTTAAGATACATACCATTTAACAAGGATGTGAAAGTATTCATGTTTAAACCTCTTTTAGCCTACCTTCAATATTTGTCCTCCATCTGGGTACCTTCTCAAAATTTCTTTCAGGTAATCAATGAATGGTGGAGACGTCGGACCAAATTTATTTCTGCATTGAACAATGTAAAATTTATCACAAACTGCACAAAACACAGACAGCAAATTCAAGGTTCATGTAATTGTCTCGTCTATTTAGTTTTGTTAGTTCTTAGTTTCTGTTTTCCCAGACTTTTAGTTTGTTTGTTTGTTTCACATGTGTTTCTTTGTCTCAGTTTCCCGCCAGTTATCAGTTGTCATGGACACTCATCTAATCATCTCACCTGTCCGTTATCATCTCTTTATTGTGTGTATTTAAGGCCTTGTCCACACGGAGACGCGTTTAGTTGTATACATACACATTTTGTCTGTTGAAGCTCCGCCCCCTGTGCCGGGAGCAGCAGCTCATTTGCATTTAAAGGAACAGACACAAAACTGTGCGTTTTTGCTCACCCTCAAAAAGCGACAATTTTAACATGCTATATAAAAATATCTGAGGGGTATTTTGAGCTAAAACTTCACATGCACACTCTGGGGACATCAGAGACTTATTTTACATCTTGTGAAAAGGGCATTATACCACCCCTTTAACCTCACACAGACATGCACTGAACATTTCTAAAAGTTTTAGCCTTTTATGTTCAGACCGGAGTCAGACAATGATGGAGAGACTCAAGAAGAAGTGACAACATGTAGAAGCAACAGGACATTTCTGAATGGTTAGTTGGTGAGTTTATGAAGCTGATGTGTAGTTATCTTCTAGTCATTGATTAGCATATTCTGGGCCCTATCTCAAACAGCAACATTACACACTAACTAAAGTTAGAAAAGTGAAATCATAATCAACCCCCCTTTTAAGTTAATCATCAATTACTAGTGTGTTTGTGCAATTTGCTTTTAGAAGATATAAGCATTCAAAACAATGATTTTGATGACATCACTGCACTTCAGCTTCATCAGATTTTCTGTCCAATCAAATGCTCTCTAGAATCTGAAGCTCCGCCCCCTACACTATAAATAGATGCTGAAGCTGCAGCACATAGTGCATTCAGACAATGTAAATTTGCTTTCCATTGGGGCGAATGAAGAGTCGGCACAAACCAGAAAACTTATCAGACCCATTTGAATTCTGTACAGAATGCTGTATTTTAAAGCGATATAGAGGAGAAACGGTTAGAGATTAGGAGGAAACTGTGGCTTTACCGAACTCAACGGCTCTGGCCGAGCTGTGATTTAAACTAAACACTATTGGCTATTTAAAAAGGGGAGGAGCTGATCGATAGGCCCCGCCCTGTCTTCCTGATTCAGTGGACATTACGTCAACACATTGAATAATGCCGTGCGTTTCAAGGCACTCAGTGGGACTTTAAATGCATACAGGGCTAATTAACATAACCAGGAACACGTGTGAACTCAATAAAAAAATGTGGAGACAAACTAGCAAGGGGAACACAGGCAAACAGGAACAAAACTGGACATAATCGTTACAAGAACATGTAGTGAATAAAACCACATACTTCTTTTTCTTCTTTTGCCTCGATGCTGAACTCATTGTTCTTCTTTTATATTCTCCTCTGTGGTAAAAAAAAAAAAAAAAAAAAAAAAAAAAACTGTTTAAAAAACAATTAACTTTAAAATTCTCCAAATTCTTAAAAGAAGCCAACTTTTCAAACAGTTATTCCATGTAAACTGTTACAATACTGTAAATGTAATCTCAATAAAAATGTACAATATAATGCTTATAAGATTACACACACCTCGCAGAATCTGCTAAAGGTTAATCTTTGAAAAAAAAAATATTTTTGAAGAAAAAAATATTTTTTATGTGATCATAAAAATTGCATTTAGTTCTTTATTTTGTACTGCCCTGAATAGGCTAAACAGCATAACAGATTTTTCCATTTAGTCCACAAGAGAATAAAATTACTGAATTTACACAACTGAACCAGTTCAGAAGTTTACATTCTGCACACTTGAATCTTATACTGTGTGTTGTTGGTTGATCTACGACTGTTTTCATGTTTTGTGATGGTTGTTCATGAGTCTAGCTGTGAAACTGTCCGCTGTTCTTCAGAAAAATCCTCCTGCTCCTGCACATTCTTTGATTCTCTGACATTTTCTGTTGCGATACGTATTACTATGCGAAAGGCGACGTTGGAGGAACTAGATCAACCAAAACGCCACTGCCTTAAAAAACTTTTTAGCATTATTAGAAATTCACGTCTGAAAAAACATTGATCTTATGAAAAATGTTAAAAGGCAGATGTGGAGGGTTGTTTTATACCCCTTTATAATTTTTGTCATGACTTTTTAAAATATTGGATCTTTAAATATTAATGGTTGTCGTAGTACAGTAGAAAGAAATGATCTTTTCAATTATTTAATTCTTAAAAAGGCTGATGTGATCTTCAGGAAACACACACAGATTTGCAGAACCAGTCACAGTGGTTTAGTGACATGGCACAAATGTTAGTGCAGGGGTAGCAATTTAGTTTTCACATCGGGTTTGTGGTATTTTAAAGAGTTTTGAGATAATACCAGGGAGAATATTATGATTATGTTTAGGTTTTTCTCTGTTTAATGTGTATGCTCCAAATGATGGCCGGGAGCAAATTGCTTTTTTGGAAAAACTATCAGATGCGTTATCGTACTTGTCCCTGGGATAATATTATTATACTGGGGGGATTTTAATCACACTTTAAATCAGCAATTGGATCGGAATCATAATGAACCACATCCTCCTTCAGCCAAGATTCTGAAAAGTATAGTTGATTGTTATAATTTTGTTATAAATTTGTGGAGAGATGCATTTCCTGGGCTTAGACTGTCATCAATCAGAGTTCCCTCTTTCACAAACGTCCCGAAGCCGATTCAACATGTCGAATCGGCCAAAAAAAAGCCGACGAGGACCAATTTCAGCCGACGGTGCGGAACACACTGAGGAAACTTAGTCGGCCGACACACAAAAACTGCCCGACAGCCGACCGTCGGCTTGATGTGTTCCAGGCTTTAGACATTATTTGAATTCATTTACATCCAAGTATACAATGTCTGGAGCTAGACTTGATCGTTTTTATACTGAATTATGTAATGGGGAAGGTTTTTTAGAAATTCTATTCGCCCACTTTTCTCTCAGACCATCATTATATTTCTATGGCTATTTCTGTTGACTCCACAAATCTTATAATTCACTTTGGCAGTTTGATAACGGGTTACTTCAGGATCACTTCTTTATCCACTCTTTCCACCTCTTTTGGAATTCTTGAAGAGAGGAGAGAGTAAATTTCCCATCTTTGAGTCAATGGTGGGATGTGGGCAAGGTGGAGATAAAAATCTTTTGTCAGCAGTGTACTGCACATACCAGGGGTGCCCTAGTGGAGAAAATGAAAGCCCTTGAACAAGAAATCCTTGGACAAAGCAGTCACAGTGCCACAGGATTCATCTGAGTGATTTACCACAATTATCAAACAGGGACAAGATGGATCTTGAGAGCCCTTTGACAATGGCTGAACTTTCGAGAGCTGTCAGGAGTTGAATCCCAGAAAGTCACCTGGTTTTTGGTTGCAAGTATAAACAGTCATGGCGCGAACAGTGTGTGCTTGCCAATTTTTTAATGGGCCGAGCTAAGTTAGCAATCCTGAAAACACATCAATGTAAAAATGCTGGTCAAGATGTTGATTTGTTGTCTCTTTTTAAATCATTGGTAGAATTTAGAGTTGCAATTGAATTTGCATATTACAAACACACTTATAATTGAAAAGGCTAAGGAACTAGTTGATAGTTGATAGTTGTTGATGATCTTTTTAACCCTGTGCTTCCACTTTCTACACCATCCAAGAGTCACATTATCCAATGTACCACCGCTCTTAAGTGATGAGATATTAGCCAAAACTTTGTCTCGTTAAGGCAAACTGGTCTCTCCCATTAAAAAGATCCCTAATGGCAGTGAATCGCTTTGTTACTGTTTCGTTTAGGCGTTTCGTTTACATGATTATGAATGACGGTGCTGATTTAGATGTTTCCTTGCATTTTCGGGCTGATGAGTATAATTACATTATTTACGTAACAACTGACAAAATTAAATGTTTTAACTGTGGGCAATCTGGTAATTTTATCCGTGCTTGTCTCCCTTGCAATCTACTGTGAGAAATCTGTAATGATACTCAAATGGAAACAGGGCAGGCAGATTTTAATAATAATAATAATAATAATAATTCATTACATTTATATAGCGCTTTTCTCAGCACTCAAAGCGCTTTACATAGAAGGGGGAATCTCCTCAACCACCACCAATGTGCAGCATCCACTTGGATGATGCGACGGCAGCCATATTGCGCCAGAACGCCCACCACACACCAGCTTACTGGTGGAGAGGAGACAGTGATGAAGCCAATCAGTATGGGGATGATTAGGAGGCCATGATGGACAGAGGCCACTGGGCAAATTTGGCCAGGATGCCGGGGTTACACCCCTACTCTTTCGAAAGACATCCTGGGATTTTTAATGACCACAGAGAGTCAGGGCCTCGGTTTAAAGTCTCATCCGAAGGACGGTTAAAGAGGAAGAAGGCTGGAGAAGCATTGATTGTTAAGCATGCAAAGAGAGCAGATATAACCAAGTTAAGTGATGAGGATGAAACGGAGAGTGATAGTGAATCGTCCGATTCAAGTGTTAGTCTTTCTCAGAGTGATTTTTTTGGATGTCATTATGAGGTATATGACATTAAACTGTTCCTTAGAGCTACTAAAAATAAGAGAGGAATGTGTGTTAATGAATACTTTCTAAGTGCTTCATGATGGAGGGCTTATAAATAGGTCTATCGGCTGAAAAAAATAGAGAGGAAACTTAACTCTGAGCTTTTTTTATACGTCTGCGTCGAACTCACGCCATAGCTACGCCGTAGGCTGTGTGTAGCGTACGTGTACCCTTATTTTTGGAGAGGCGCCTCTCCAAAAATGTAACAACGTGTCAATTCTACACGGACGCAAGCGCTGTGATTGGTCTGCTAGAACCCCTCCCTCAGGTTTCACATGCTCCCTCTCCATGTGTAATTGCGCGTCAATGCGGACAACAACGCAGAAGTATAAATGAAAGCCTCTACGCTGTAGGCTACGCTTTGGTTAACTCTGAAGGACTCTAAGGTCCAATGCAGAAGTATAAATCAGCCTTTAGATAAGAAATCACATTGAACCTCATTTACCTTCACGTCAACGTCTTGTTCAGCTAATAAAAACGGTATTGGGAGACAGCTCATTGGAGAACAAAAACAATACACAATAAACATGATTTCATTGGTAGGGGTGGGAATCTCTAGGCACCTCACGATTCGATTACGATTCAGAGGGCTTCGATGCATCTTTTTTTGTGTGTGACTGTTTGGTACTTTTAAGGCAAAGTATTTATAATGACCCATAAAGAATTTACTTCCAATATATTTTATTAATAAAACAAATGGAAGTGATTTTGCGAGTCAACTGTAAGGTTACATTTGCCAGCATATGTCCCAACATTGCAAAGAACCAACAGGAATAGCCTGTACTATCAGCATACTTGTAGTAAATGAATACAAACTTCAGCATATTCTGAATCTCTAATATAAAATAATAGACTTCTAACCAACATCCTCCTGTAATGTGCAATGAGCAATATAATCCTTCAGACAAAAATAAAATAAAAAATAGAATCACAAGAATAAAATCACAAACAGCTTTCATACAAAAATATAGAATTATGTACCAGCAGCTCTCATACAAAAATAATGTTTGTGGACTTCCGCATATTCTGAATAATTAGTGACATACAAAGCTGCGCAATAAAAATTGAATCTAAGACTTTTGACTTGAAATTGTTGCAAACAACAATCAATCAAAAATCAAAAACAGCTTATGCAAAAAAAAAAAAAAAAAAAAAAAAGTACATGATCATCTGTAGAGAGCACAGTCAAAATGTAACTTTTTGTGACTGGCATTGCACTGATACACACTGTGACTGTGGAGGGCAGTACAGTAAACCTACGTATAAACGTACGTATAACAGATATTTTTACAGCATATTGATGTGAAAACTAAACAATAAAGAAAGCAGCACTTCCGCGCTTCAGAGTTCCGCCTTTTACATTTTACATTCTTTTTTTTTTTACCCCTATTCATTGGCAAGACTGGATAGGTTTTATGTTTTTAAACATCATGGTAGTTCTGTCAGGACCACTATCATCAAATACGATTGACAATTAGCATACAGTTTGGATTGGCAGTATGGTTCTGTTCTGGGCAAGAATTCCCTGCGCACCCATGCAGCCTAGCGTGGATAAGAGCAGGGAGAGAAGCAATAACCCCCCTTAGGGTAAACAGAACAGAACCAACATGAATGTATTGCAGATATCATTGATTCAAGATTTTAAAATACAACATAATTCGAGAATTTATTCTGATTCAAAGGGCACTCAGAAGGCCAAATCCTGACTGACGAGAGGTGGAGCTGGGGATGGAGAAGGGTAATTCGCTGCTGAGAAACGCTATAGCTGCTGATAATACTGAAGGAGTTTATATATGTATACAGTGCTAGGCGTCTTATTCCTATAGGTAGACATGGATCAGCTGATGCGAGCTTGACTAACGTGACCTGCCAGAACTGACGCTACGCTTAATTATTGTTTTATATTGTTTAATAGTAATATATATTTATATTGTTTTATTGTTTAATAGTTGTTTTATTACTCCATCATGTCTTTCAGATCATAGTATGGTGCAGTGTCATATCTTTTTAAACTCTATTAAGCCAGAGAGTGCTTATTGGCATTTAAATACCACTTTATTTGGTGATAAGTGTTTCAAAGAAAGTTTTACATTTTGGGGGGGATATTTTTAAAACTACAAAGAATTATTTTAGAACACTGCATCACTGGTGGGATTTCGGGAAATTCCGGATAAAGCAGTTTTGTCAACAACACTCTCATAATGTCACTAGAGAGGTAACTCTGAGATTGAACACCTTAGAGACTGATACTTTTAAAACTACAAGAATTGGCTTACTTGCCTGGAAATCAAAGCGATGTGGATTCTCTCATGAAAAATAAGAAGACTCAGTTATCTGACCTATTAGGGGTTAAAACACAGGGTACTCTGGTCAGGTCCCGATTTTTAAGTGTAAATGTGATGGATGCACAGTCAAGGTTTTTTTTTTTTCAGTTTGGAAAGAAAAAAATGAACAGAACAGGGTCATTCATTCTTTATGTTCTGAATCTGGAGCATTATTAACTGACCCCAAAGACATTCATAAGAGAGAAATCATTTTCTGTGAGTATTTATATAAAAATGAGCTTGGTCCAGATTATTTAGTGTTTTTTTTTTATTTATTTTTTTTATAGTCATCCTCAAGTGTCAGAGGAAGTCAACGCAATGATTTCATGTGCTTTGACTATGGGGAACTGTGTAAAGCCCTCCAAGGTATGGAGCTGGGAAAAGCACCAGGGATTGACGGTCTGCCAGTTGACTTTTATAAGTCATTTTGGTCGGAGCTTGGAGAAGACTTGCTGGAGGTACTGAATGACAGTTTAGCCGGAGGGCTACTGCCGTTGAGTTGCCGAAGAGCAGTCTTGACTCTCCTACCCAAAAAGAGTGATCTGACAGACATCAAGTGCTGGTGGCCGATCTCCCTCCTCTGCAGTGACTATAAGCTAGTATAAGGACTTAGAATACACATATGACCAGAGAGCGGGATGCATATGGAAAACTCAGAGGTACCCAGCCCGCAGGGTGGAATGTTTCAACCTCGAGATGGCAAGAGGGGTCTTGCCGAGGGAAAACACGTGCTCGGAAGAGACTTACCGTGGAAATAAACATGTGGGGGTTGCCCAACAGGGGAACCATGTACAGGAGGAACCATGCACATTGAGCACCTAGCCAATCACGAGGGCTGACCAACTGGGCATGCACGGTATCAACCGTGCCGGAGGAACTCAGGGTCTAAGGAGAACTCATCTGAGTGAAATAGTGCACGTATACAGTCCGCGGAGTGGAATGGCGCAGCAAGCAATGACATCGAGCAGGTCCTACTTACTGGCTAGTGGAAGCAAGTAAATGAGAGGACACTGGCTCTACGTGGAGATTACAGAATCTCGTGAAAGTGTTGGGTGTCGCCCAGCCTGCAGCTCTGCAGCTCTGTAGATGTCTGTTAGCAAGGCACCATGCGCTAGAGCCCAGGAGGAAGCCACACTCCTGGTGGAGTGTGCCTTCACCCCTGGGGGACATGGTCGACCCTGCGTCTGGTAAGCCAAGACAATGGCGTCCACTATCCAGTGAGACAACCTTTGCTTGAGGAGAGCCTTTCCCGTCAGCTTCCCACCATAACAGAAAAAGAGCTGGTCTGAGGTCCTGAAACACTGCGCTCAGTCTATGTAAGCACGGAGGGCGCGTACTGGACAGAGCAGTGCCAAGGCTGGGTCTGCCTCCTCCAAGGGCAGCGCTTGCAGGTTCACCACCTGATCCCTGAAAGGAGTGGTGGGAACCTTGGGCACGTATCCAGGCTGGGGTCAAAATTCTAGGCACGCTTCGTCAACAGAAAATGCCTGCAGGTCCCCTATCCTCTTGATGGAGGCCAAAGCGACCAGGAGCGGTGTCTTCATTGACAGAAACTTAAACTCCACTGATTGCAATGGCTCAAAGGGAGCTCTCTTCAGGGCTGATAAGACCACTGCGAGGTCCCAAGAGGGTATAAGGTCGTGGTGCGCAGAAATGGCAGTCACGTAAACCTTCAGGGTGGAAGGAGACAGCCTTCGTTCCAAGAAGAAAGGAGAGCACGGACAGTCGATTTTCTGGGGTCTTCTCCGCAAGAAGAACACCAGGTGATGAAGAGGTTCCACTTCAACACATAGGTGTGTCTCGTAGGCAGGGCCCTAGTGGAAGTGATGGTAGCCACCACCTGAGGTGGTAGGGTATAGAGGGCTGCATTGGGATTGAGTCCCGCCGGGTCCCGCGGGACCCAACGCAAATCTCACGGGAGCGGGCGGTTTGAACTTTGCTGCGGGCGGGAATGGGCGGCTAAAAAAAACACTGCGGGATCGGGAGGTAGCCTAGCGACATGATGGAGATGTCAATAATGGCGCTTTTCCACTACACAGTACCAGCTCGCCTCGGCTCGACTCGACTCGACTCGCCTTTGTTTGGTTTTCCACTGTGTAAAAGTTGTAACTGTATCTGCTTCCAGGTACTTTTTTTCGTACCACCTCCGGCGAGGTTCTGGGCGAGCTGAGGCGATACTAAAATGTGACGTGAAAACACGGCAGACTGCTGATTGTTCAGAGAGAATCATCACTATTCACTGTCATCATTGCACGCGCCAGACAGAGTATCCTGAATAAAAAACAGCAAAAACGAAAACAAAACCATCCAAAAACAGCATACACTCGTTTTTTCCTGCGGGACGGGAGAAGACACAAAATCAATGCATCTCTATTATTGTGCGGGAATAAATTCTCAGAGTTTTGCGGGTGCGGGCGGGAGGGGACATACATATTGCGGGAGCGGGCGGGAGTGTAACACATACGTTGCGGGAGCGGGCGGTAATGGTCAGAAATTCGGCGGGCGCGGGCGGGAGCGGGATGAAGAAAACAGTCCCGCGCAGGGCTCTAGTAGGGTACTCAAACCTGACGCGTCCCGTCCAGAACCCACACATGCAGGTTCCACAGATCGGGACGTGGGTGCCAGAGGGTGCCCCGTCTCTGAGAAAGGAGGTCCTTCCTCAGAGGAACTGGCCAGGGAGGGGCTGTCGCGAGGAGCACCAGTTCGGAGATCCAAGTCCGGTTGGGCCAGTGAGGCACAACCTAAAGGACCTGCTCCTCATCCTCCCTGATCTTGCACAAGACGTGTGCAAGAAGGCTCACTGGGGGAAACGCATACTTGCGGAGGATCCGCGGCCAGCTGTGCGCTAGTGCATCCGTGCCGAGGGTCCCCTCAGTCAGGGAATAAAACAAGCGCCAATATGAAGAGTCTAGGGAGGCAAACATATCTACCTGTGCGTCGCCGAACTGTTCCCAAAAAACAAAAACATAATGCGAGATTGCCGCGCTGCTCCTTTTATACCCACGCAGTGGGGCGGAGTTGCGCTATGCAAATTCCACAGACCCATGGCATTTCCCTTGCCATTGGCTCGTTTTGTAAGAATTCGAAGGTGATAGGCTTCTAAACGAAACCCCCATTTCGTCATTCATTGACGTAACTCGTAGTGACTGAACAAAAGGGAACAATAAAATGATGGATGTTTCTATTTTATCTGTTGGGTTTTCAGATCACCATTTGATATATGCTTTGAATATGTAAGAACTGATTTTCCTGCTAAGACAAAAGCTGAGATAAAACTCACCCTGCAATAAAGCAATAAAACGCACCATGGACAGAAGATCGCAAAGAAAGAGCATAGGACATTGTCTTCCCCAAACTTATCTCCTTGTTTATATATGCATTCCCCCTCTCCCTACTCCCCTCCTTTTCCCCTTATTCAAGTCACTAAACGTTCACTAAGAATGTCTATATATCACATATGATGTATCTTGTGAATCTATTGTTTTCCCTTTAATGTTTGGTATCATTTTAAATGTCTCAGTGCGATTGGTAAAATGGTCTTAATTTCATTGCAGTCATTGGTATTATGAGAAAGATTGAGAACTTGGGAAATTCCTGTTCTCCTCTTTGGGTGATGTCTCTTCAAGATATCTCCCCTCTCTCCCGAAACCAGGTGTTACCCCCTTGGGTACATGAATTGACCCAAAACAACTCAAAAAAATATTTGTACAACCCTTTTGTTCTGGTCTGGGTATTTAAGGGTAAGTGGCAGAGCATTCTTGAGGAACCTGTAACCAGGAAAACCCCCATACAGAATCTGGGAGTTGGATACGAGAGCAAGTTTTGTTTTTCAACCCAATAATTCAGACAAGACTTTTGTCATCTGTAAGTGTGTGTGCATGTTTACAAAGACATGGAATTCTGAAGCTGGGGCAACTTTTAAATAATGACTGATGGAAATCCGTGGAAACCTTGAGAGAAGTAACAGGTTTAAAGTCCTCGCACTTGACGGAAAAGCTGGTGGAAGAAATTGTTAATGCATTACCAAGCGACTATAGGAAAAATATTGGACAAGAATTTCCATCAGAAATGAGAGTTGCTCTCAAGAAATGAGAGGATGAATCAGCAGGTTCAATTTTGTCTTTTAAAACTCCACAGCTGGACTTGTTTGAAACGACATCAAAGAAAGCCAAATATATCACTGAGCGAAACTTGATGCAAAACTTTAACTGCAGAGAGCAAAAGATCTCAAGGTGGCCAGTTTTGTTGAAGCCAGAATTTCTCGTAAGAGATCTTCAACGGAGAAGAAGAGAATTTAGAACATTTGTTTTTAAAATGTAAAAGATTGGAAGGTCTTTTTGATGTTCTTAATAGAATATATAATTTTTCAAAAAGAAGGAAGTTGTGTCTGTTAAATTATTTAAAAGGAACTGCGAAATTGGCAATATGGAAATCCAGAAAAAATCAAGGGTTACAGCTTAATAGTATTAATGTTGAAGTGATGTTAATGAAATTAGTAGCTGATAGACTAAAATGTATATATGTGTGAATTGTTGAAGTGTTGTTTTTTAAATAAAGTTTTGTAAACCTCTCTCTCTCTCTCTCTCTCTCTCTCTCTCTGTGGACCTAATCAGTGGAGCTAGAAGCTCCAACAACACCCTACGCTCCACCCCTTAGATCCACAGAGCTCCCCTTTGGCTCTGCACCACTTGCATAAACACATTCAATGTTCAAATCATATGTTAGATCTCATTCTGAACAACTTTCCCTCAAGAACCAGTGGTGTCAATCAAAATTTGAAATAAATATTTGAAATTATATATATTTTTTAAATATAACCAGTGTTGAAAAAAATCGTTAGCCTATATTTTCTATATTTCTATAAATCAGCCTATCTGAAATTGCTAAAAAAAAACGTTCATTTAAATCATTCTTAATGGTTTAATCATTATAAATAATACATTATACTATGCATGCACTTAAAGGTCTTAATGCGCTTGAACCTCGACAACTGGTATTAAATACATTTTAAAGATTGTTTGTAAAGACATGTTTTTCAGAAGACAAAATAAGAACAATTGTGGACTATATATAAAAATCTGTTCTGTAAAATGGCTTATTTATATTTGTGCTAAATAAAAACAACAACAACAACAATTATGATCCCTCTTTTTACTTTTTAAAGAAAAATACATATTATTAATGTTATGTTGTTGAGTTATATTATAGTCTATTACATTATAGTATTATATTATATTAATAACATTTAAAAAACGTTGTACTTCTACATGCGGTTATCTCCTACCTTCAGTGGTCCTGATGCAGAGTGAGTGCAGAGTGATGCGATCAGGAGGAGACTGATAAAGCCTCTCTAGGTTTCTGTTCACTGGAAAGATTCTGTTTAGCACAAACGAAACTTAACACTCCTCCTTCACTCATAGTTCAATCAATGACTTGTCAAATAAACCATTTTTCATTCAAAATAGCACAGTTTTTAACTAAACCAGACACCTAAAGTAACTGTTGCAAACCAAAAACAGGATACTTGAAAATCATGGTTAATTTGTGGTTACCATGGTTCCCTTTTCAGTCCCTGATGGTAATTATAGGTGTGCACAATGTCATTTTACAAATAAATGTCATACTTTTAGCCATCCCCATTCTGGGAAACAGTTAAAAATTAAGGGAATAATTTCGTGTAACACCAAAAATGTAATTTATATGATTAAATGCCCGTGTGGTTTAGCATACATAGGTAAAACTCAGCGTTGTTTGAAAACGCGCATTGCAGAACATAGAAGCAACATACGTTTGAATGACCAAAAGAATCCCATTGCTGTCTATTTCAATGCCTTTAAACACAATCTGTCGACAATCTGGTATATAACTAGTAAGAGTACCCAGAAGGGGTGGTGACATTAATAAGATCTTACTTCAGAGGGAAGCTTTTTATATACATACACTTAATACTCTTTCTCCAAAAGGTTTAAATATGGAGTTTGACTTGAAAATCTTCTTGTGAATATCTTGTGTGTTTTGTGTGTGTTTTTTTCCCCCTCTTTCTTTCAATCATGTTGGTTCATGATCATGTATCAAGTGGTTACAGTATCTGTGTGTGATTAAGTCATTACTGCACAGAATGATTGAGTAATTAGTTCATTAATGAGGTCAGGTGTGATGGTTCACACTGATATAAATTGTATCTGTCTATGATTGTTGCTTGCCTGACGAAGACCCTTTGGGTCGAAACGTTGCTCTTTTTAATAAATCTTTGGGAGCAGAAGTAGCAGTGTGCAGATTTTTGTTTATTTTGAGTTACCATGGTTTAACAACCATAACCTTATTTTTTTGTGTGTGTAGTAAAACCATGGTTAATTTTGGTAAGAGAAATGACACCTAGATGACTAAATGGAAAAGAGCAGAACATATAAAGAACAGGCCTATACTAGTCACTCTTCAAAATCGAAAAGAGAAAGAAACAAAAGAAACAAGGATTCTGAAAGCTTTTTAAAACGTTAGAAGGAGATCCCTTTTTAATTTATTATGATTTACCTTGCAAAAAATACTGTAATAAATGTAACATGCTGGAATCTTTACTCTAGGGGATATTTCATGGTGCCATATTCTACATCCATATCTGTTCATCTGTGGTGAATTAGCTTATCTCACCATAAGTCTGCATCTTGTGCACTGAATAATGTAACGAGATACTCTGTAAAGCTTCAGTTCAGGGAGTGATGATGTTCTGTGAGGAAACTGTGGTGAAAGCGGTGAGTCTGCATGTTTGCATTATTGGATGTTGCGTCATCACGAACAGGGTGAAATGAGGAAATTATATATTCTTCTGCTGAATACAAAAGAAGATATTTTGAAGAATGTCAGTAACCAAACAGTTGATGGACCCCATTGACTTCCATAGTATTTTTTCACTCTCTGTGGTCATAAAAAATCCCAGGATGTCCTTCGGAAAAAGAGTAGGAGTGTAACCCTGGCATCCTGACCAAATTTGCCCATTGCCCTCTGACCATCATGGCCTCCTAATCATCCCAGAATATATATGTATATATGTACATTAGGGGTGTAACAATATATTGTGTCACAATATATCGCAATACAAAAATGTATCGTGGATAATGACTATGTATTGTGATTAATTCACCCAAAAAGTTTGCAGAGTTTTAGTGTCAGTACTACATTAAACTACTATATATAATATTGAATATGATGTATAATAATGCAATGGGGGAATATTTGTGGGTCCTGATAATGCCAAATGTCTTATATTACCAGTAAAAAGTGTCCTACATTATTTAAATATATCTAGTCAGTGACAGAGAACAAGCATATTTATCTGAAATAATTCTGTTTTTTTTTTTAGCTTCAGAATCATTAATAGTTTAATTCTGTTGTCACCATTGTCCTGTGCATTGGGTATATTGCATTGCATTATAAAGCGCTTTGAGTATCGAAACTGTCAGCACTCAGGACTCTGCAAGTTGGTCAAAATGTGCTTGCTAGATATTAAAGACAATCACACCCAAAGTTGCAAACCGGTACAATATTGTCTAAGACTGGATCTCTCACTTACACTGTACGAGTGGGAACTAACAGGGTTTGGCGTAGAAACATTGATCAGCTTTTGGACGAAACCGCAACACAGGTTAACTCTTCTCAAAACACCACAGAGAGTGCAGAAACCTCCCAGTCCTCGGACGAGTATTCCCTTATGACACCAGAGGCTCCATCAACAGTCTCAGCTCACCATCTCTTCCCCAACATGTAGAGTCTCAGGCCAGACGTTATCCTGAGAGTGTTCGTAGACCGCCTTATAGGCTGGACTTGTTGTATACACGCTGTATATGCCATGAACAAAAAGCAAGAGAGGTTATATGAAAATAATGGTCATAATTGTTGACATAGCTCAATAAGCTGTTTTGTTGTCTTGTAGAAGAAAAGAAAGAGACTGTTCTGTATACCAGTGTTCTTTGTGTTCAAAGTAATTCTGTGCAAGTGAAGTGAGTACATCAAGGCTGGAGAATGGTTGTGTATTGAGACAGTAATCAAAAAGTTACTCTGTATTGGCGCGCTCTAGTGGAGACTGCTGTAATTGCAATTGTGCAGTAAAGACGTGTTCAAGTTAAGCTCTGATCTGAGTGACTGTCTTATTGTTGTGTAACTGTACAAACATAACAGAACTGTAAGCAAAATACAGAACAGACAACAGGGTTGACATTTTATCACATCACTTTATTAACAAATCAATTCCAACACATGAGATTTGGTGAAAATACCTTATTTTAAATAAGGAAAAACACTGAATACCTTCAAAAAGTCTTCTGCATAAAAGGATGTCTTGACGTGGTTAGGAAAACCTTCAGAAGCTTCAGAGCTTGATTTTCATAAAATGTTAATATTATAATGACACGTGCAAGTGTCTGACCATAGCTATATAAAGCCACAATACCAACTTCGATGACAGTGTTTGATTAAATACGAGGTTTTCGCCCGACAGCAATTTGTAAATTTGTTGTTTTATCATCAACAATATCATCATACTTATTGTGTTCCTGCCTGACTTACACTTTTACATTAAATGCGAGTACTACTTTTAATATAGCCTAATATCTAGATTTATATGCCACTTGAAGCAATGTGTGTTTGTGAAATTGTTATATTTTTATATAGTGGTGTGCCGTGGGATTTTTTACTTAGAAAAAAAGGTTGGGAAACACTGGTTTACAGCCAATATATATCCATAAGTAGACTTCATATGGCATGGAAATGGTTGTAACTGTGCATGCCCCAAATTAAATTTGAAGGATAAAGGTACATTTAATTGTTTGCGCGCCAGACATGTCAAGTCAAAACTTGTAAAGTAAAAAAAAAATTATATATTTATATATACTATATATTCAATCAATTTCAGTTTACCGGTAAATAGTTCATAAACCACCGATACACAAAATTAATGCAGTCCAATACCCACAATAACACAAAAGAATATGGACCTAAATTACACATTCACAAATCAAAGGTTTTTGGGTAAAAAAAACGATATTTAAGGAAACAAAATGTTCACAATGTTCACTTTACAAACAACATTTGTATTTTTTTTCTTTTCTCAAATGACAAAACAAACAGTACCATTGATATTGCTGCTTAAGTTTAGTTCATACTTTCATTTGATTTCACCAAAAAGAGTCATTGATTCACAATACATCTCAACACAAATTAATTTCCTTTTTTCTTCAAACTCAGTTTATACAATTAAAAAAAAAAAATCCAACAAGCGATTGGTGAGTGTTGTGTGTATGTGTGTGTTGACTGCGTAAAGCAGGCGGCGTATTCTTCCATCACTTTGCGATCACACCCGGTGCTCTAAATGGCAGGGACTGGACTTCAGACTAACGTATGTCCCACTTGGCATGTTTTGACTTTCTTCGCTCCCCCTCTTCCGTTTCGCTCTACCTCTTTTTTATAATTTTCTCTTTATTTCCTCGTTGGTTGTTTTTATTTGATCATCGTTTTTATTTTTCTGTATCGCCACATGGCCTTATTCAAATAGCTAGCTATCTATGTAGAAACGGGCTGTAAATTGAAACGACTCGCTGGATGACACGGTTTCAGGTTCAGACAGACCATAACAAACTTTTCTTTTCAGCTTTTTTGAGCTGGAAGACATGGCAGAAATCTAACTAAATAAAAAATAATAAAAAAAACCTTAAAAAAAGAGAACATTTTATCCGATGTCTCCTTTAACTAGTGATGGCAATTTCAAAACACTGCTTCATGAAACTTCGAAACCTTTACGAATCTTTTGTTCTGAATCAATGGTTCGGAGTGTGTATCAAACTGCCAGAGTCATGAGTCTTCAGTAAACGAGGCTTCATTACGTCATTACTGTTTCAAAACGTTTCAAAACACTTCGAAATTTCTACGGTTCACCACTGGGGGTGATGATCTCGGTCAACCCATGAATCATGAGGAGTCACTGAAAACCAATGAACAAGTGTCTGTGGGTAATTATTTGATCTCTGATGAGTTTTATACATTTGTAGACATTTAAATTAGACATTAGTATAATTAAAATGAATAATGGTAGTTAATTCAACTGTTTCAGTGTTCCACAAAGCCTTGATCTGCCAACCACTACCTTTAACGATGAAAGCTTGAATAAACTGGGCTTATATAGGCAGAGTTAACAAGGTTAATGATACACAGCTGACAGCAATCAGAGATGATGAGTAGTGAGTTCTGGGAAATGTAGTCCATGTTAGAATGACAATGAACAAGAGGAAGTGCTTTCTGGTGGATATCAAGGGCACTTCAGCTGCTGGTTGTGACAACAATACTCCACTAGATGGCATTGGAATGTCACTGGCAAAACTTCTTATGGGAACAAGGTTGAAAACCAAACTGCCAACTTCTAACAAAATTGTTACGTCGAAAAGAAAGAGGAAAAGTTAAGAAAAAAAAAAAAAAAAAAAACTCAAACAGGGACAGTCAAAGCAAAAATGTTACTATGACAAAAACAACAGACTATGTCGGAAATATCGCCAGAAGACAAAGAGAGAGTACAGCCAGGACTAATCTGAAACCCTGCACCAGTTCTGAAGAAACATGATTCGCCAAGATCACACATTCTTTGCACACCAGATGAAAATATCTACCGAAGAAACAGAAAGCATCTGTTAAAGACAAAAGAACAAGAATTTCCATTAACTAGTGATCAAGATGACTTAAACACTGAACAAGAATTTCCATTAACTAGTGATCAAGATGACTTAAACACTGAGTCAAACACAAGTGCAACACTGGAGAGAGAAATGGACCCAGACTCGCCTGTTGTGGTAAAGCAAACATGTCAAGAAGAGTCAGAGCAAGCCAATCATCATCACCACAAGATCAGGAAGAGAGGTTCAAATTCCCTCAAGATTTAGAGACTATACAATGCACTAGAATAGTTACTGAGTAAAATGCATAAGAGTAAATGTTTATTGACATAGTTGAGTAATAATGCTTATGTTGGTGAATGCATTATAGAATGTTGAGATAATAGTTGAATTTCAAAAAAATTAAATAATAAAGGGGGATGTATGTATTCTAGTGTGTATTATGTGATGATGTAAGCTGTACGTTGTACAGAAGTATGTAATAAGGAAGTATGTGATATACACGTGTTGAGTGAGTGCTAGATAAAGCATGTCAGTCTAGTAACCTCCTGTGTGTCATCTGATCTATTCATGATAAAAATACAACAATGCAGATATCAGGCACAGGTACACCCCCCATAGGATGGCCCTCAGGTGGGTACAGTTATTGCAGGACCATTGAGTCATGCACCAGGAAAGCCTACAGACATCCAATAACTTTCATTGGTGGTCACACACAGCCTGGCACTGTACTGAAAAGAAGAGTTTCTTGTTGAAGTAACAGGCGGAGTTGACTGATGGGGCTTAATTGAAATTAAATGAAAATCTTTTATTGTTTAATTTTATATTAAATGCAATTAGCTGAACTTTAGAGTGTGTTTTGACCCAATTAAGCAGGACTAAAGTACATATGTATATGATATACAATATGTAAATCATTTCATAATTATTTTGTCTTTAAAATATGGTTAAAGTGTGCTGACAAATGTTACAGCTGACAAAAAGTAGACAGTAATGAAAAGGTATTAGCGTATGCCGTGTGGTTGATGTTCTCGCTAGTTGAGCAGAAATACATAATCATGCTTCTCTTGGTCTCCTCAAAGTTGCGTTGGATTTTCTCCTCAGCGTAACGGTTAAGAGGACCATCTATCACTGTTTTACATGTTCGTAGAGTTAGTTTCTGGAGTAAATATATAGGCTATAATCTGTGTGTTTACACAGCTATTTTAAAATGGCGGGTGCTGGTGTTTCACGTGCGTTCGGCCAATCAGCGAACACTAACGTCACTGTAGTGCCTATAGTGCTGGTTTAGAACCGATTCTGAAGTAGGAGTAAATTAGTTCCCTTAAAAGGAGTTCCTAGGACTAAAATCGCTCCTAGTTCCTATGCGTCACGACTAAGCGTTTGTTTGTGTTTGGAGCTCCGTCGAATTGATTCCTAATCCTTGATTTTCTTCTTTCACGTTTATTTATAAATCAAAATTTTCAAATTTTACAAGCATGTGAACATATCTCCGATACTATTCTTTATTAAAAAAAAACAATCAGATTGCTTTGATATCGCTACTTATATCCAACTTTCCGAACTTCAGCTACTAGCCTTAGCCCGCTAGCATTGCACGCGTGGTCTCGCCTATCGATCGTCTTATTTACAGAGCTCGTCTACTCCGTGTGTTTCTCTGCACAGGACCCGAGCACCCAGGACGCAATCATCCCTGGTTTCATTCACTCCGGCACCGACACAACACCATGGACCCTGGGTGATTCCACAGCGGAAGACGCGAGCCAGGACCAGAGCAAGGACCTCTCCGCCCCTCCCGGTCTTCGAGATCTCCACCCGGAACCGCTTCTCCCCTCTACGCGAGACGGGACACGACGCTGTGATCATCGGCACTTCCATCGTCCGGCATGTCCACGCTACCTCAGGTAAAGGTAAGGTGCGCACTCACTGCTTTCCTGCTGCTCGTGTTCTCGATGTGGCTGCGCAGGTACCCGAGATCCTGAATGGTGGCGATCGGGTCGGAGCTGTCGTGCTGCACGCGGGAACGAACGACATCAGGCTGCGGCAGACGGAGGTTCTGAAGAAGGACTACAGGAGCCTGATCGAGACGGTATGCAGCACATCGCCTGAAATCATCGTGTCTGGACCGCTTCCCATGTACCGACTAGGACATGAAAGGTTCAGTAGATTATTTGCTCTAAATGAATGGTTAATGTCATGGTGTAATGAACAGAAACTGCTCTTTGTAAATAATTGGAATCTGTTCTGGGAGCGACCTAGGCTCTTCTGTGCTGATGGACTTCACCCCAGCAGAATCGGAGCGGCTCTTCTGTCGGACAACATCTCCAAGGTGTTACACACCATATGTCCAAATCACAGTCTTTGCTGTCTCAACTTAATTGATATAAGTACCAATGTAGAACATTATATAGAAACTGTGTCTATTCCTCGTTTAGTGAGGTCAAACATTAAATCTACTGTAGGATCTAGGAAAAATCTAATTGCGATTAAACCAGAAATTCTCAATATTAGTGAACAAAAACAATTTCTAAAGCTAGGTCTTCTAAACATTAGATCGCTCACACCTAAGGCGGTTATTGTAAATGAAATGGTCACAGATAACAGTTTCGATGTACTTTGCCTTACTGAAACCTGGCTTAAACCAAATGATTATTTCGGTCTTAATGAGTCTACTCCATCTGGATACTGTTATAAACATGAGCCCCGTCTGATTGGTCGTGGCGGCGGTGTTGCAACAATCTATAGAGAAATGCTTAATGTTACTCAGAAAACAGGTCACAGGTTTAATTTGTTTGAAGTACTTGTGCTAAATATTACGCTCTTAGATGTAAGAAAGAAATCCCTATTATCTCTAGCCTTAGCTACTGTATATAGACCTCCAGGGCCCTATGCTGATTTCCTAAAAGAGTTTGCAGACTTTCTCTCAGATCTATTGGTCAATGTCGATAAAGCATTAATTGTTGGAGATTTTAACATACACGTAGATAATCCAAATGATGCGTTAGGGGCTGCGTTTACAGATTTATTAAACTCCTTTGGGGTCAAGCAAAACCCACTCATCGTCTTAATCATACACTAGATTTAATTATATCACATGGAACCAATCCAACCGATATAGATATTATACCGCAAAGTAGGGATGCACCGATACCACTTTTTCCAGACCGAGTCCGATACCGATACTTTCATTTTTGGTACTCGCCGATACCGATACCGTAACCGATACCTATATTTTTAATTTTCAATTAATTTTTAATTCATGCATTTGTAATTTTTAAATGTATTGGTAGAGAAACCAAAAGAATATCAATCATATTAGTCGTTTATTAAATTTAAACTTAATTTGTTCATCAAATATATATTTAATGCACTGAATTATCGTTACTGTATAAATTAAATATAGATGGATCTTTTTGTAAAGTAAAAAAAAGGTAGCCTATTTAGTCAAGAGCAGTGAGTAATTTATTTGTCCTTTGTTTGATTAACATTAAAACACAGCAGCAGATTAATTAAACTGCTGCACCTTTAATACAGAACGCACGGACCCCATTTGAATTATACTGTTTACGTTCACTAGAGATATAACAGACTTTGTTTACTAGGATACTCGCCAAGAGTGAAAAGTGAATTCATCCATACAAGCGCAAGACGTGAAAGACTTCCATTCAGTATTCGCGTGCTGTCTGAGGCGATGGTTTTCGGGGCGCGCGCTTTGGATGTTTGAAGTTCATGTAACTTCTTGACCTGCAAATGTCCTGTAATAATGTAGGCAACCACTCGTTAGACATAAATAAGGTAACAGTTCATGTTTTACTTGCATATACGATTTAGTTTTAATCCAAATAACACGTGCTGAGTGAACGATCAGCAATCAAGAGCATTCAACAGAAGTGCTCTCTCTCTCTCTCTCTCTCTTTCTTTCTGGTCAGTTAACGTTATTAATAAGCTACATGCCTCGTTTTACTTTCTTTGCCATTGACATCCGACTGAACTACAAACTTTCCACGGACCTCTGATGTGCTCGACCAGCTCGCGCGTCTGTGCCGCTTGCACGCTCAATCCACTGCGCGTTTTTCTCTTATCAACTCGCGCACCACAGCTATATAGGCGAATTTTGAATTGAATTGAATTGAATTGAATTCCTGCGGTGCGAACACGCTGAAAACCGGGAACTTCCGCCAATAGTTCTAGGAACTATGAAAAGGTTCCTCCGGTGCGAAAGCCCCTAATGGCTCTGACTGCCACACTGAAAACAGGAGAGCCTCAAATCCTGCACCCAGATCCTCTAGTTCTTCACCTTGAGGAAGCCGAACAACTTTTCTTAGAGGCCGAGGACAGATACCTATAAGCCTGTGGGCCGAGAGATGTCAAAGAGTGAAGCGACCATCCTGTAGGATGCAGCATGGGCCGGCCAGTAGATGAACAATAGCACCTCACTTTCTTTTGACCATCCCTGTTGAACCTCACAGGGGATTGCAGTTATCAGGTGCAGTATGGATGTGCTGCAGAGATGCAGATCAGGAGGTCAGACTCCCCATCAAAATACTGCCTCAGGATGAGGACAGTGCCATTAACCTGAGCGTCTGATGTTGGGTTTCCACTCTACAAAACCACCAATAAACAACACAGTGTCATTCAAGTGCCCTCTCTTTCCTTGCTGATGTACGATGTTTAATTAAAATTATTAAATATTTTACAGTGTCTTTGTTTTACATATTGCATGTAGTTACTATAATATATTTATATATAAATAATGCATAATTATATGCAATACGGAAAAGTGTAGTCTGGAATTGGCTATTTAGTCAATAACAGTAAAAGTAAATGAGAGTGAAATCAGTGATATATGCAATGTCCAAGAAGTGTCCAGTGTCCTCAAGCTGGTGGTCAGGTCTTCTGTAATGCTGGGAGAAACTCTGAGATGAAGGAGAGCAGGATCCAGAAGTAGTGAAAGTTTTATTCAAAATAAAAATAAAGATAATTCAAATCAGGAACATAATCCAAACAGGGGAACCAGGAACCAGGAAACCAGAAACACACCAACAAAACATCTTTGTCATGCGGTTGATTACCACAGAAAATGTGTACTCGTATTAAAATACCTGTTTATCTGGAACAAATGCTGTTGTAATTTGTCATCTGTAAGCTCTAAAGAAACTTATGACAGAAAACTACATGACTATTGGCCAGTCAAACACACTACACACCAGCTCTAACACTGATAATCCCTCGTGAAAAGAAGTATACTTTAGCATACTTTTTGAAAATAATACAATAAGAACAACCTAGTGTAAACTGAATGTAATGTTTATGGACACTTAATTTAATTAAATGAAAATCTTTTATTGTTTCATTTTATATTAAATGCAATTAGCTGAACTTTAGCGTGTGTTTTGACCCAATTAAGCAGGACTTAAGTACATATGTATATGATATATAATTATATATAAATCATTTCATAATTATTTTGTCTTTAAAATATGGTTAAAGTGTGCTGCCAAATGTTACAGCTGACAGAGTCAAATGTTAGAAAGAGTTACACAGATTCATTGAAGTTGCATGTAAAATAGATTTGGTGTTGGCGAGAAACTGGTGAGACTTGATGTAATCTGGGCGAATCAAAAACACTCTCTGCATATCACAAAAGCTGTTGATCAAGCTTCACTTAATAACTGGAGGCATTCTTTAAGACTTCCTTAAGATCGTATCTTCTATATCTTTCCGTATGAAATTTGACTAAGTACATTTGTTTCACTGGTAGATTTTGTATTTGGTTTATTTTTCCAACAGCCATATTCTGATATGCATATATGTAGATATGCTGCTTTTACTACATAAATACCAGTTGTATGTGGTGGTGTTTTAAAATGAGGAGGCAAGTATGCACAGTTTTTATATACTGTATATCAAAAGTAAATTTATGTCAGTTACACTTAATTTTCCTGGTTAAATAATCATTATAATTCTATTTTGTTTTTTTGCAATTAATATTCTAGTATAAATTTCATCAAGTTTTATTTACGCATTTTACATTTATTCCAAAATAATAACTAAAATGTAAACAATATATTATTTGTGAACTAATGTTCAGATTTTCTTTTTAATAGTCATCTTATTTTCAGAAGTCATCAAGCTTGAAGATTCAACACACTGATCACAGACACGAAGATGTAACGTTAATTTCCCTAAGCTGATTTCTCACTAAAAACCCCCACAGTCATTACGTTTTCAGGCAGTGGCGGCGCTGGGAATCATAGAATATCATAGAAGCTCCTCATCAACAACGATCATATTGGAGAGGTATTGAAATATGAGGAAAAAGACCGCAGACTTCAGACACATCTCATCTCATCTCATCTCATCTCATCTCATCTCATCTCATCTCACATTGTCCTCTTGTAATCTGCTCTTGTAATCCATGAGTAATTACCCTGATCTTTTTGAACATTCACTCACATTATAAACAGAAAATAATATAGATTTTAATATAAAGTCTTGCACTTTGTTCACCCTAGCTAGCCTGATGATGAAAAAAATAAAGAGAAAAGGTTGTTTTCGATCTAAACATATAGATTAATGCGTTAAACAGGCGTCTTTGACTGCTGCAACTCTGCTTTTTCAGTTTCTCGCGTCATGTTTTAAAATTCTGTGTCAAGTTAAAAGTTAAACTTTTGAAAACACGTCTGGACACCCTGCTATCTTTTCCATTTTGTTTGTTTTAATAGCACTGCATCAGTTATTCTGTTATCTGCGTGCTGAGTTTCGATTTCATAGACTTTTAGTTTGCATTCATCAGTTCCTGTTTTCCTTCATTCAGTTTTCCCACTACTTCTTTGTTGTCATGGTAACTAATATGATTTGCGATCATGTTCAGCAGTGTAATCGTTAATCACCTCGTTTGCCTGTGTATTTAACTCCCTGTGTTTTTTAGTTTCAGTTCAATTTGCACGGCCAAGAAAAAAAAAATACTAGAGCCGTCACTGTTTTCAGGCTATTTCAAGTTTGATGTTGACATGAAATGATACGGTGATATCTGAGTGGCTGAGTTGTTTACTAACTTTTTAATTAGTCTTCCCATTAAAGGCATCATTGTCTTCATTCAGGTCGATGCGAGAACACCCATGAAAACAAGAGGCAGGATTTATCGCATGAACCAATCATACCCAATCACAACCGATCATATCCAATCAAAGTGCAATGGAGGCATAGCCGATCCTCTCATGTGACTTTCCCCCATTCATTATCAATTACCCACCACTAAAACCACCTCATGCTTCACCGCCTGTGGTGAAAATCCAGGTTTTAATGTTGTAACGTAAATGCCTCTGGGTTAATGTGAATTAGCTCAAGAATATAGGGAATTTTGGAAATATTAATATTTATGACTTATGGTCATAATTCACAAGTCGCATGTACATTTATTTTATCAATTATCGAGATTACCTTGTTCTGTACTGTCTGATCATTACAGTTAAGAAGGGGTATCCCTTTTAAACTCCACGAAAGTTTTATCTTCTGGCCGCGAATATCAAACTTTCTGAGTTTATGAATTAAAACTACTCAAGGTAGTCAATATCGAGCTTGTAGCTTAGATCTTGAAGTTTCATTGACTTTTATAAGGTGGGTTTTCAAACACAGAGACAATTAAAAGTATGAATGGGTTTATTAATAAAATGGCACACACTAGAGATTATATAAACTACAAACATAAACGTACGTAAAAATGCAAACAAACCAATAAACATTTAACCGAACACAGAAACATGAAATGAAAGAAAGAAAGATATAGAGGGAAGATAGAGGGTAACTTAGTCCACAGACCTAAGACCTAGACACCTGGAACAGCTTTTATAGGAATCAATATACTTGCGGGTGCTCTTTTTGGTCAGGCTGAAGCTGATGCAAGAAGCGAGGATGGTGTCCTGTTTCTGCTGCGTCTTCCGGTGTCGCGGGAAGCTTGAAAGGCTCACTGAATGTGATGTTACCGAGAAAGTTCAGATTCGTCTCCCGGGATGGGAGAGGCTGGAAATCTTAGTTGCAGAGACCGGCAGCTACGACTGGAACATGGGTTCGTTCGATGGAGAAGGCCAGGGCCTCCTTCGGATGTTCCTTGGAGAAACGCTGCGCCGGGGAGGAGGGTCCAGAGAAGTTGGATGAGTTGAGTTGGAAGAGATGAGAGAGCGAAGAGAAGAGAGAATCTTCCTTTTAACAGACATCTGTTTACGCCCTGTTTTGGGGACAGAGCGAATCAAAACTTCTGATCTGTAGCGGGAAGCAGTCTTCTTTGTGTGAAGAAAAACACGCCCCCTTTTACCATATGTCTTATGAGGGAAAGGATTCATACTTAGAAATATGATATTTCCTGGAATCAAATGCATATTATTGTACCTTGCAGTCAAGATTCGTCTCCGTGAGATGGAGAGGATTACAGAGATATAAATTATGACAGGTAAAGATTGGGGAAACATAACGTTACACTTATATGCATAATTACACACAAATAAAGTTTGATTAAACACACAATAAAGTTGTCAGTGTTTCCGTTATGGCAAGTGACGACACTTTGAGAAACATAGGAATACATATCAACATTCAGTGGCTTGTTATGTGGAAGAATATCTGTTTCCAAAGTTCCAGAGTGTGTGTGTGTGTGTACGTGTGTGTGTGTTCAGAGCGGGTTTTCTGTTGAGATCGGAATGTCAGTAATGTCTTTGAAGCTCACACTGTCGAGAGGGGGGAAGCGAGTCGTAAACGGGGGTTCAGTTACAGAGTTCGCCAAGTCTGTGGGACTTAGAAAGTGTTTTCACTTTTAATTAGTATATAAATATAAAAGTCAATTTTTTACCCATCGAGCCATAGTCGTTACATATCCCCCTTTTTGTTAGATAAAGACCTCGGAAGGACTTTATCGAACAACAAATTAGCGCAATGGTCGATGGCAAGCGGCTGATGACTGAGGACTCAGGTCAAATGAGGTTTAGGCGAGCCCCGGATCGGGACCCCCTTTTTGCGGTTCCATAGGAAACCACCAGACACGGCTTTGTGAGCTTTGCTGTGGCTGCTCACATTTGGTAGGGTCTGGTACAGGGTGAAAGCCAAGACGGGAGTCAGGGCGTGGTCGGTTGCTGTGGAGGTACACAGCGCAGCGTCAGCTGCGGTCCAGGTATGGACACAGGTGAGGTGTTCAGGCTGGGCGGTTGCCCATGCTTGGAGGGACTGTGTTGAGTGCGAGTCCTGCCTTGGTGTTCAGGACTCAGGGTTGCTCTCTCCGTGCGATGCCGGATGCCAGACCTGGTGAGTGTGGCTGCTTTCTCGCGAACCACTGCGGCCTGCATCCTGTTAGAGGCGATAGGGAGAGAGAGAGAGAGAAGGAGAAAAAAAAAATTCCAGCGATGGAGGTCCTTAGTTGGTTTAGGACAGTCTTTTTGGTTCGCTGAGGTTGGTATGCCACATGCTTTGATGTCCCATGCATGGCTTTTTGGCACATGTGGCGTCATTGTTACGCCTGCCCCCCCCCCCTTTGTGCTTTGTGGCTTTACGAGCTGTGGCGCTGTGATGGCAACAGGTGCACAATGCGTATTGAAGTCTTGTGAACGCAACATGTGCGTGGTGGCAGACAGCTGTCTGAGGCACTGGTTGTCAGTGAGCTCGGATGGCCTGCGAGGGTGGTGGAGGGGTAAGTGGTGGCATAGGAAAAGTCTGTTCATCAGAGGCCCGCATGACTTTTTTTTGTACACAGCGGAGGTAGCGTTTGGCGGCTCTGAGGCGTGCAGTGTAGTTGGTAAAGTTCGTTCGTGCTGTGTGGTCACTGCAATCGTGATGGTGGTATGTATGTGGCGCAGACATTGGTCTGGTTACTCAACTGCAGGTCAGTCAGGACCTTGAAGCAGTAGGTGTCAGTGTTCGTTTTCTGTGTCTGTGTCAGACGTGGCTGTACTGTCTTCATCTGCGATGTAAGAAGACTCTGCCTCACCAGTGTTCTGGAGAGAGTTGTTACAGGTTCGACGGTCTGGGCTTGGAGTTCTGGACGGCGGGTGATGCTGGTTCCAGAATCTTTCTGAGCGGTCGGTCCGACGCTTTGGACGGGCACCGTCACAGTCGTGCCGCCACCTGCTGGCCTGGAACGGTGTTGATTCTCTGTGGTAAGGTCTGTGTGCCGACAAAGATCGTCCAGGGCATTTTGAAGTCTTTCAACTTCCTGTTGTAGCGTTGTGTCCGTCTCGTCCTCTTCCTCGGTCAGGAAGATTAGCTGGTCTAGCCGACTCTGTGTGTGGGCTCGGTCCTTCCGGGCTTCTGTGGCCTGGAGCTGTAGTGCGGCTGTCTTTTGCTGCAGGTCGGCGTTGCTCCTTTCGCTGTCCCGGGCCCTGGCGACGAGTTTGAGTGCGAGGTTTCCGAAGATTTTGGACAGCTGCTCGTGGCTGTATGTCTGGGCTGGATCATGGGGCTCGAACTGGCTCAGGTCTGTGTCCCGTTGCTCTTGGCTCGAGCGATGTGGGTCCTGGGGCAGCACGGTCTTTGTTATGTCCCTCAGCCATGCCTCAAGGTCGTCCCAGCGGACTGCAGGACAGGGTGAGCTCGACATCTCGGCTTACTGTTGGCGAGAGAAGCACAGCACACACAAAAAGAGACAAAATGCAAGTTTGTTTTAGGGTCAAATGAGCTATACTCATACGGGCTATGCCGTTTATGAGAATTTCGGGGCTAACTGATGCCGACAGTTAGCTGAGCCAATTTCGTGGGTATGGATGAAACCCACAATAGAAATTTGGACAGGCGGTAGCCTGGGGGTCGTTTTAGCGACGCCCGCTTTGATCGTCACTCTATTATTCAGCTTTTCCTGGGGTCTCTCTTAGGTTCTGTGTCTTAAGTGAAATGAAAGAAACAAATCACAACAGAGTGGAGAAAGAGACAAGGTTGAAGGTAGGGAAGATCAGAGGGAAACACAACACAAGGAAGTGAATTGGTCTGCAATGAAATGTCACAAACAATAACACGGGGAGCGTTATTTAAGGAAAATGAATCAAATAAGATAAAATAAAATAAAATAAAGAGGCCTAAGCCTTATTAACACTGCGAGAGTTCCTGATCGGGCCAGGAGATGCGTGGGTTATCGGGACAGGACCTCGAAAGAAAGTGTGTCTTAGAGAGAGAAAGGTGAGTCCAAGCACTTAAAATACACCCGAAGGAATAGCTAGTATTCTGTGGTTCCTAATAAGTGGATGGGTTCTATCAAATTTTAGTTCACCTGGGGTGAATAGAGGTCATCCAGGTGGAAACCAGCGGGCGCGGTCAGACTCTCCGACGGTCCCAACACCAGACAGAGCGCAGTGTCAGTAACGCCGGACAGATGATCCCGCCCACCGGAAACCACCAGGGATGACTTTTGGATTACCACAGTGCACTGACTGGGTCCTGCCAATAGATACACAATAAGGGATTGAGAGGTTAGACTTAAAGTGAATTAAGGCTTTCTGTTTTCATCAAATTGAGTAAATATGTATGCAGGGGTCAGAGGCAAAGGCTTTACTAAAATAATGATACAATGCAAAGGAATTATGATAACCGATGGTTAATTATCGGAATAACCTACCCCCCCTTTGAAAAGGCTGGGGAAAGAGAAAAAAAATTATCAATGAAATAAAATTCAAATAAACAACACAGGCTTGGGACGCAGGCAGAGGGATAGGCCCTGCAGTGGGTTTGTGCCACAAGGGAAAGGGGCGTATTCCTTCTCCGTGGTCCACCTGGTTGTTAGTGAACACAATTTAAATTAAAATTCAAACTAGTTTAAATTAAAATTCAAATAAGCATGCAAGGAGAGGTCCAAAATAATAATAATAAGGAAGGAAAGAAAATTAGAATGATAACAGTGATGTATCAATACTAAAAATAATCAAAACTGAAATTCAGAATGACTTCCTATAATCCTTACAATAACACTGAGGTTATTAGTATGGATCATAAAAATAATCAAACGAAAAGGGGAGCAAGGAGACACTTCAATTGCAGACTGGGGGTTAAACAGATATTGATAAGTCGACCCAAGCTCGCCACACGGTGGCGTGCTTCTTCCTAGGCGGACCTATCAATGAACTGAGTGAATCGAATCTAAGTTTTTAATTCGAAAAGTTTTCCTTTTTTTTTCGAACTTAACTTAAAGTGTGACCGTCGAAAACAGAAAAAGGAATTGTCTAACTCCAAATAATATCAGCATAAGCTAAGCTTGAATGCAGTTAAGTATTTGAGAGAGAAAAATGAATGCAGAGAGAAAAAGAAATTGAAAGCAAGTATTATCTTAGAACGCCACGAGATGGCGTAGTTGCGCTCGCGCAGGCTGACGTCAGTGGGAGGCGACGCTCACGCAGGATGACGTCGGTTGGGGGCGCGTAATTTGAGAACTGCCCCAGACCTAGAGGCTGCCCTCTAGTGTCGGTCAGTGGCGTAATTCAGCAGATTTTTTTTTTTTGGAATCACGTGGTGTTTTGCGCTTCTGTTGCATGCGGAAGACTGACGCGAGTTTCACAACATGTGACTAACAGGAATTACACATTATGCATTACACATTGAGACGGTTTTAGAATAAGAACAGGGATTATCATCTTTTCTTAATTCATAAAACTGGTCTCCAATTTACACATTATATATTATACACATGAGACGGTTTAAAGAAGGAGAACAGGGATTATCATCCGTTTTCTTAATTCATAAAACTGGCCTCCAATTACATATTATACATATAAAACGGTTTACATAACAACAGGTATTAAAACTTCGTGTTTTAATCACTAGAAACTGTGAGCAAACAGGCGTTGAACATCTATTTACTTAAGCTGTGAGCACACCAGGCATCAGAACAGCTGTGAGCAGGACTTATCATCTGCTCATCTCCCATAAGCATTAATCAAAATAGCACTTTTATGATTTTTGCGTAGGTTTACGAAATTGGATCGCGAGGCCAATTTCTGACCAGGAGTTATCGTTAACGTATTGTATATCATAAGGCCTATTACGACTGACAACTATCAGATTTACGTCTTCGTCCTAAAAGAGATCCTTCGTCTTCATTTAGTCGGTTTAAATCATGTTACATGTATCAACTGCAAAGAGTTTTGCTTCGTCTTTACAGAGACAGATGTAATGTCATGGACTGCAGTTTTAGCAGAGCTGGGCTGGCTTTGTGCCCGCGATCAGCTGGGTGAGTTCGCCTTGGCGACTTATCTCACACTTCAAAACGCGCGTACAATTATTAAATAGCCATAACACATTCAACTGAAACTGAATTTGTCCACCAAACAAAGTTTGAAACTGCTTTTGGATTCTCCACCATAATAAATGTAACGTAAATGCCTCTGGGTTAATGTGAATTAGCTCAAGAATATAGGGAATTTTGGAAATATTAATATTTATGACTTATGGTCATAATTCACAAGTCGCATGTACATTTATTTTATCAATTATCGAGATTACCTTGTTCTGTACTGTCTGATCATTACAGTTAAGAAGGGGTATCCCTTTTAAACTCCACGAAAGTTTTATCTTCTGGCCGCGAATATCAAACTTTCTGAGTTTATGAATTAAAACTACTCAAGGTAGTCAATATCGAGCTTGTAGCTTAGATCTTGAAGTTTCATTGACTTTTATAAGGTGGGTTTTCAAACACAGAGACAATTAAAAGTATGAATGGGTTTATTAATAAAATGGCACACACTAGAGATTATATAAACTACAAACATAAACGTACGTAAAAATGCAAACAAACCAATAAACATTTAACCGAACACAGAAACATGAAATGAAAGAAAGAAAGATATAGAGGGAAGATAGAGGGTAACTTAGTCCACAGACCTAAGACCTAGACACCTGGAACAGCTTTTATAGGAATCAATATACTTGCGGGTGCTCTTTTTGGTCAGGCTGAAGCTGATGCAAGAAGCGAGGATGGTGTCCTGTTTCTGCTGCGTCTTCCGGTGTCGCGGGAAGCTTGAAAGGCTCACTGAATGTGATGTTACCGAGAAAGTTCAGATTCGTCTCCCGGGATGGGAGAGGCTGGAAATCTTAGTTGCAGAGACCGGCAGCTACGACTGGAACATGGGTTCGTTCGATGGAGAAGGCCAGGGCCTCCTTCGGATGTTCCTTGGAGAAACGCTGCGCCGGGGAGGAGGGTCCAGAGAAGTTGGATGAGTTGAGTTGGAAGAGATGAGAGAGCGAAGAGAAGAGAGAATCTTCCTTTTAACAGACATCTGTTTACGCCCTGTTTTGGGGACAGAGCGAATCAAAACTTCTGATCTGTAGCGGGAAGCAGTCTTCTTTGTGTGAAGAAAAACACGCCCCCTTTTACCATATGTCTTATGAGGGAAAGGATTCATACTTAGAAATATGATATTTCCTGGAATCAAATGCATATTATTGTACCTTGCAGTCAAGATTCGTCTCCGTGAGATGGAGAGGATTACAGAGATATAAATTATGACAGGTAAAGATTGGGGAAACATAACGTTACACTTATATGCATAATTACACACAAATAAAGTTTGATTAAACACACAATAAAGTTGTCAGTGTTTCCGTTATGGCAAGTGACGACACTTTGAGAAACATAGGAATACATATCAACATTCAGTGGCTTGTTATGTGGAAGAATATCTGTTTCCAAAGTTCCAGAGTGTGTGTGTGTGTGTACGTGTGTGTGTGTTCAGAGCGGGTTTTCTGTTGAGATCGGAATGTCAGTAATGTCTTTGAAGCTCACACTGTCGAGAGGGGGGAAGCGAGTCGTAAACGGGGGTTCAGTTACAGAGTTCGCCAAGTCTGTGGGACTTAGAAAGTGTTTTCACTTTTAATTAGTATATAAATATAAAAGTCAATTTTTTACCCATCGAGCCATAGTCGTTACAATGTTGTTTATATGTCTGTGTTGTTTTTATAAATCTTTAAAGTTTCTGACGTCACAAACTACCTTGTAACCAATCAGATCAACGTGTGATCATCAACAAGTGGATCTCTGAGCTGTGAGTGAGTGGAGGCGGGGCTCATTTGCATATTCATAGAACCGCACATACTAAATGAGGCAAGGGTTACATTCGAGTTACATTCAAGCTATTTTAAGGCATGGAGACTTTTAGTTTTCAAGGAAAACTTTTTTAAATATGCAATTTGGGTGATACAAAATGAGTTTTAAGGGATAAAATTATTGACTACAGGGGGACTTTAAGTCAATGGAGCTCAGAGAAGGCAAGAGAGAAGCCTCCCGCTGTAACTTCACCTGCGGGTGTCGCTGTTGGACACTGTTACTTTATAAATACAAGTGACTTTTACACTTTTTAATATCACATTTTGTAATATTTGTGTTGTTTTATTTTTTTGTAATATCGATTATTTTCTCATCAATGGGCAAAGGACCGCCTGATGCCAAAAGCAGGATCCAGACATAAAATGTGTAATGCATTTCATTTCACAGCATTACCTTAAATATTTTCATATCCCTTTGGATTGTTTGTAATTTGTATTTCAAATTCATTCATTTTATTTGCAGTTCTGTCATTTAGTGAATATTTGGTTGACTTCTGTTCATATTTCTTAATAAAAACCATGCTTTTAAATGACTTACATTGAAATTTTAATTCTAATGTCAATTATATTGCACATTTTGCAGACATGTTTATCTAAAGTAACTTACATTGCATTCAAGATATACATTAATGTAATGCTTTCCCTGGGAATCAAACCCATTACATCGGCATTGCTCTACTGTTTGCTACAAGAATGTCCAGTATACAATAATATAAATGCTAAATATAACAGTAAGCAAGAAGAGAACCAGACTTAGAATTATCAAAACATGATTACAAAGATATAAGAATTTCCAGTATGCATGGTAGCAGTACTAAACAGATAAAAAAAAAAGAATATCAGCATTGTTAATTGAAAAGTTCCTCATGATTGTCTCAGTGGAACATAGTCGTTCAGTTCAAGCTACTTCAAGAAATGTATTCTTCTATCTTTTCTAAAAGCTTTGTTGCAATATCCAGTGCACTTCTAGCATTATCAACGCTGAACTGCTTGTTTGGAATGTGAGGAAATGGGTGATAGTTCGGATACTGAGTTTTTTTGCCATCAACACCAAGTTCAGTCAGTTGCTTCACAGTGTTTGGTAAAGAAGTCAACTGTGGGCTGTAATGGGACACCTGCTGAGCAAGGCTAGTTATTGAGCAGTTGTTGGAATGCTCTCCACTTCTCCTGTACATTGCTGCTATCAGGGCTTTTTCCACAGCCTGATGCACCTTAAACAGACACCACTCTGAGCAATCTCCTCCAGTGGCATTGTGAGCTGCGCTGATGTCACATTGAGCCTGTTCATACCAGCGTTTTGCCTCTCCTCTGTTTGGCCTTGGTGTTTCTTTGTGGTATGACCAAAAGTTATAGTGTCTTCTGGAGTAGTTCTGATAGAACCTCTCACGTCCCCTCCTGTGGCTTCGTGCCTCTGTGTTCCACGTGTCATAGAAATCTCGAAAGTCTCTACAGGTTGAGGATGTGCTATGTGCAGTTTTCCCTTGTTGTAGTTCCTCAATTCTGTTTTGCATGTATTTGAAAGCCTCATTGGCAAGTTCTTCGTTGCCTGAGTTCTTGTCTGGATGCCACCGGAGGTAGAGACGCTTAAGGGCTTTTTGTTTGTCCTCATTTGACATATTCCAGATTTCATTTAAGCTTTGGTCAATTTCTCTTTTGATCTCTTCAAATGTCCCCGGAAAGATTCTTTTGGGTGGAGGCCTGGATGTCAAAAGACGTTCTATATCTGTGCAAGTGGACCCTGTTGACACAGTTGCCTTCTTTTCCTGTTTAAATTGGTAAAGGTCAAGAGAGCTTACTTCAATGAAGTCATCACTGCCAATTTGTATTTTATATCTGGCAGGAAATTGTTTCATTTGTCCCAGTGGATCATCCAGTCGGTTGATAACAATGGCATAGAAATATTCACCAGATTCGTCCTTGCTGAAGCCAACATACTCTCCACTTTCAAAGTTGTTGAGGAAGTTCATATCAAGGCAGTCATGCCATTCTTCAGGTATAAGACATCCAGGTTTCGGTAAGGCATCATGTCCTTCCTCGAGGCCACTATTATGAATTCCATGATTTGCCAAGGTTTTCTCAACATCCTCCATGTTTTCACACAGCAGAAGATGCCCAAGGACTAGAAGGCTTGCGGTGGTCAGACAGTTCTTTAGAAGAGCATTGATTTCTTTAGTAAGACACATATTAACTTCATTCACTACTTTGTGGGTCATGTCATCATTGTGTTTCAAGTAGAATCTGCACCCATCTTGCTGTTTTTTCACATAAACATCTGTTTCAACCTTACTACCTTCAAGTGGCTCATGGTTTAACAGAAGTTCAGTCTTAAGAGTTTTGCAACAGATAATCTGAATCTTAGAAAAGATTTCTTCACACTTTCCTGCAGCTTCAGACTGTGAAACCCCACCTTTGCTGTCTTCTCTGATGAGACAGACTAGTCCATGAAGAAATGCAGCAGAAGACAAGTGTTTGTCGAACCAGCCACTAAATTCACATTCCCCTTCATCACAATATTGAACACTTGCTCCCTCCAGATTTGCAGAAATTACATCCGAGAGAAATTTGGGGCGAACTTGCTGTGGAAGGAACTGCAACAATGTTTGATGTTCATAGTGATCATTTTTGAGATGACAGTAGTTTAATTTTTCCAGCAATTTCAACTTGGTTTCCAAAGGACCCTCGAGTCTTGCAGGCTGGAAGACTGTGTCATTGAAAAACAAAGTGTTGGATTCATAGAGTCTTCCATCTGTTGATGGAAGATAAAGTGGGTCGTTTTGGAAAGAGGTTTTGTTCTGTTCCTCTTTCAGCAGGCAAAACATCTGTTGTACAACACGCTTCACAGTTATCTTCTGATTTGCCTGAAGGCTGTCTTTGTCAGAACTATCAGAATAGATTTCTTGAAGAACAGTGATATATTGATTGATGTTGGGCCTCTCCTTTACACCAATCTTCTTAAAGAAGTCTTCAAATTTCATATAATTTGGGGGAATGCGGTACAAATAAGGCCTAAACTCAAGATCATCATTTATTACAAGTGCTGTCTGCTTTTCCTTCACAAGTTTTGTCCCGTTTTCCACCAAGATAATGGGGAGGTCTGAGAATAAAGAGGCATCTAAATTTATTGACTGCAGGTATGCGTATGATTTGCTAAATACTGCGTTTCTTGTTTCCAGCAATGTGTCAGTGTCACACTGAGACCTACAGATGTTTTTCAGATTAGCAGCTATTTGTCCAAGGGGTGGAGTCTCCAAGGCTCCGACATCCTTCAGTTTCATTATGAGATGTGAAAAGTGTTGCTCTGAAGGCAGGATTGGCATAGATGTCCATATCAAATAATGGTGATCATTGTCTCTGTCAATCAATGATCCACTGATTGCAACAACCTCCCTCTCTTGAGCAAAGGCCTTGTGATAATCACAAAGATTTTGCTGGATTTGCATTGGGAAGATGAATTTCATGTTAGCAACTCTGTTTAGTAAATGTGAGTTTTTTTCATTACTCTTTGACAAAACACTCTTGAGCAAAAGTTTTGATCTTTTCTTAAGAACATCCAGAGGAGTGCTGCCTTTTGTTTCAGATTCAATTTGTTTTGCAAACTGAATGATTTCCTCATCAGACACTTCATGTTTCAATCCAAGGCCCTTTAAGAGACAATGTGCTTTAGTAGGTTTACTTTGGAAATAGCCCCAAAACTTTGCTTCAGTGAATTTATCTCTGAAAATCTCCCAAAACGTCTCTGGCACAAATCTCTCTTTTGGAAGCATTACCTTGTAAAGGGGTACACTGTCATCATAGAAGTATGAAGCCACCTGAAGAGAGCCATGGATGTCTCGAATAAATCTGACGTCTCTCAATGCAGAGACAATCCTGGGGTCCACTGATCCAAGTTCCACTAAAAAACGCATTAAATCAAGAAGCTTGGCCTCTTTCATCATGTGCACAGAAGGAAGAATAAACTGTACACAGAACTCCAAATCATCTATAGTCTGTATGTTTAGACATTTTGCCAAGACTAGGTTGTCCAAGGTGTTCTTCAGGAAAATACTGTCACATCCATCAACATGGTACAAGTTTGGGAAATCATTCTGATGCTCAGAATTCAGAATGAAAATCATTCTGTGTAAGTCAATCCTTTCTCGTTTTCCAGTTATTGACTCAAACAGGGGCAAGGACTTGAGCATCTTCACATGTTGACTCTTCTTTTTGGAATCTCTGATCCCATTCTGTAAGAAGCATTGAAGATCTACACATTCATCTGTAGAAAGCTCCTCAAACTGTGAATGAGGTACATGATAAACCTCTTCTAAAACAGCACTGCTGTCTCCTGTTTGCAGGAGTTCTGGATTCATATACTTGAGACGGAAATCAAAAATGAAACCAATGAAAAAGTCAGAGTCTAATTTCATGAACCCGAGTTTTATGAGAATGGAAGCTATTTTTTCATCTGGCTTCAGAATCACTTTTGATATGTTCCCCAATGTTTGTAAGAAATGTGTGTTATTTTGACTGGGACAAATGACTGGTAAAATAGGACTGTCATCAAAGTGCTTTTTTATCTCACTAAAGACATTCATATTTTCATTTTGGTAGAATTTCCCTTGATCCTCAAAGAAGCTCCATAATGTTTTCAGCCATTTGATCGTCTCTGCCTCTGCTTTGTAAAGCTGGCACCTTTGATCAGGTAATGACTGACTGAGGAGTTGAGCAAGTTCTGGTTTCAAATACTCTGCTGCTATGTCAATTGTTAAGTCCTTAATTAACTTTCCCTGACACAGAATTTTGACATGACTTCTATTGACATAACTGTCTGCAAACATTTCCTGATGTCCTTGGAAAAGACTGCTAAATCTTGATATCAGCTTTGGGGATTTAGAGTCGAAGACTCTTAACATCTGATCTTCTGTGAGGAGAAGAGGCAGCCCATTGAGGTCATGAACATTTTTCTCATTGGCATTTGTCAAGCAGAAGCTCAGAAGTTTTGAACATCTTGTTTGGTCTTTGATCCATGTCTGGTTGATGGGCAAAGGCAAACCACTAGTTGTCTGGGAAGGATCATTCAATGATCTTTGTTTCAAGAAATGTATCACTGTTGAAGCGCTGACTTCTGTCACATTCACACCAGCTGATTTGAAATTCTCTTTTATTTCATTCATTTTACTTGAGTTTGGCACTAATTTCATCCCGGTGTCATCTAAAATTTTGAAAATTCCATCTTTGTCAGTACTTGTAAAATATGGACTATTTTCTAAAAATGGTTTAGATAGACTGTACCAGGTAACTGTGTATTTTTGTTGTGAAAGTTGTGATGACTCAACAGAAACAGCGTGTACAGTGGGTATGACAGGAAGATCACGTTGGCTGATTGATTTATAGACCTCATGGATCATCTCATGCCAGACTTTGTTTACGTTCTCTGAAATGCATGGAAAGTAATCAAGGCAAGAAGTCTCCAGTTCTAACTTGAGGGATATAAGAACTTTAGGTGTATCCTTCTTCATGACTGAACACAGATGTAACAGGAGATCTGCATAGAGAGGTGAAATGATGTTTACTTTCAGTGACTGGTTCCACTCTGTCTTCAGACTATCACCATCCTCTTTCCACAAGTCCCTTCTTGAAGAATCTACTTCAAAATTTGCATTCACATGAACTGGTAAACCAGTTTCTCCAGGTAATGGCAAAGAACAAAACGCCCTGCCAGTAAATTTGTAGTTAAATGAGCATTTCCTACATGCAGCCAAAGCAGCTTGAGGAACTTTCAAATTACCTTGCTTGGTTTTTTGCTCATAGTTTTGTCTTGAAAAGCTAAAGCACTCTGCAATGACCCACTGACTTTGGTTATTTCCAGATGAGATTTGAATGTCATAGATGGTTTTGCAGGGTTCTGCTGTTCCTGACGTGAGGGATTCTCGAACATGTCTGTGAAAGTTTTCCCTGCTTACTGTGTTCTTCTCTGTTTGTTTTTTTTCAATAAGGAAAGGAACTTTTTTCCCTTTTCCATCTTCACCGATCTCCAAGAACTGAATTTTTGTGATGTGTTTCAAGAAGAGAATTAGTCCTTCAGGATCTTCAGTCAAGGCAGAGTAAAGTTCGTTCATGTCACGATCTGTGACGGTCTGTCTAGATATTTCAGATTGTTCTGCCATTTCCTCTGTTCTGAGAGGGAGCCTGAACATGGTTCCAGAATTGAGGGCAAACATTTCTGGAAGAAAGGTATGATAAACATCCTCAAAAGATTTTTTTAATTCATCATCAACTGAAAACATGCAGCCTGGGGACTGTTTTGTTATACCTTCCACATATTTTAGATTTGGATCAGAAATGCAGAGCCATTTGTCACCGGTCAGTATAGATGGACAATCTGTCAGATGATACACGGAATTGAAGCCAAGTCCATATTTTCCAGTTCTCCCTAAAGTGCCATGTTTTCCTCCTTCCCCCAGCTGCTGAATCCCCTGCAGATCATCATCAGAAAATGTTCTGTTGTTGTACACACAAAGAGCCGGGCCTTGAACCAGTTCCCATTCCTTTCCAAATATTTTTTCACTCTTATGTTTTCTTTTGTCCCACACAAAGTGAATTTCTGTTGCCTCTGCATCATCAGCATTTTGTATGAGCTCTTTCAGAACATCCTTTTTAGAGGGATATGCATCAATTATATTTTTTATTCGGACAGGTAGTTTCTCACTTTGTCCAAATTCTTTGGCATGAAGGGAAAACTGACTGACCAAATGTTTATTCAGAGTATGGTGTCTTGTTGTCTTAACACCAAAATGACAGGCCACAGGCCGAGATATCAGATCATGGACGAGCTTGACACCAGCTGAGACAGGCATCCATGGGCTGTCATTAAATCTCAGCTCTTTAGAAGATGTCAACACTCCTCTCTCATCAGGTATGAGACAGTTTGTAAGATTTTCGTCTTTGATTTTGTATAGCCCATTTATGAGTATTGTGACACACTTATCGAGGTCTAACGTGGAAAGAGGTTGAGATTTATTTAAATTCTCAATTTTATTAAGTGCAGCAACAAATTGCTCTTTTGTAAATTGTTTGGTGACACCAAGGCAGTCCCAGAGCCTCTCAAATTTGGAGAAGATGACTGGAAGCACATAGAGATATGGTTTCTCCTCAAATTCTGTACTTCTGGCCACTGACATCACATTTACAAATTGATCCTCAATGAAAATGATTGGAAATGATTTTGCTTGCTCAATAATGGGAATGGGATCTTTCTGTTCCAACAAGTATTTGTTGAGATATTCATAGCAATACTGGGCAATGTTGAAGAGATCTGTCTTTTCAAATGCTTTGAAATGTTGGTGTGCACTTAACAGCTGCTGAAGAACCGTCTCAACAGGTGGATTTGTCAGTACTCTCAATTTTTGGAAAACTGGATGATAATTGTGTATTTGAAGGTTTGAATGATCAACTGTGAATTCTGTCATGCTTACTAAATTGAGACAACTGTCACTGTAAACTTCAGAGGGTTTTTTAAGAACGGTGGTGTTCTTGTTTTGCTGAACAAAAGGAACTAAGGCAGGAAGGAATGGTATTTGAGACAGTGTGTGCCAGTGCAGAGAATTCACATCTTCTGAGGAGTCTTTCACTGACTCCACAAGGCACTGAAGACGTTTACGATATCCAGATTTATCCTGTTGCCAAACACTGGTTATCTTCTCTGCTCTTTCTATTATGTCCTCTAAAGGGAGGTGGTCACTCAGCATTCCCAAATCTGAAAGCCGTTGAATCCTTTTTGGTGAGAGAAAGTCATTTTCTGTTCCTTCAAGAAAGCGTCCTTCCTTAAGTTCATACAAACAAGCCATTTTGCCAGAAGGATTCACAAGTCGCTTGATTAACTGAAGCTTCTTACAATTCTGTGTTGGAATACAAGGGTAGCTTTGCAGTAGGTCATCAACAGCTGGATCATTCAAGTCAATGGCATTCAGCACAAGAGTATTTCTGCTGTGTGTGTCCACAGAACTCAAGTTCTCAAAAACAATTTTGTAAAACTCAGGCCAGTTGATTGTTCTTTGTTTGATCTCTGGCTCAAAGCCACAATCGATGAAACTCTGTCTTACCCATGATGGGAGAGAAACAACACTGGAATATGAAGCTCCCAAGCTCAAGAACACTTTCATGGCAATGTCTCCGATTACTCGGCTCTCCTCAATTTTTGGATTCAGAAATCTCACGTTGTCCATAGAACACCAATTTTGTCCATTGCTGAAAAGCTCCAGAGATTTGCCATTGGCATTCTCCACAACTGCTGAGTAGAATGACTCAACCATGGGTAAAAATGTTTTGCTTACTGTCTCTGTGTTAGGCCAGAATGTATGGAAGGAATAGTTCTGGATATGTCCATTTTGGGCCATTTTTTTCAGCTCAAGCAGTGTAGTGATGTAAGCAGAGGTTACAGCATCTTTCAGTAGAGCTTTGTTCCACTCAGACTTCACTCCTTTTTCCCAAAGACCTTTCCTATTAGATGTGACTGCAAAAGTTCCATTGATATGGACTGGAAGACCTGTCTCAATTGAGAGAGGAAGAAAGCAAAAAGCCTGGCCTTCATGCTTCAGGCTTTCATCAGGAGACCATGAATTAGTTTTTGCCTCTTTATGCAAAGGAACAGCTATACCTCCAATTGGAAATGAAAACACATGTTCTTGTTCATTTCTTCTCTGGAACATTTGGAAAGAATCATGCGTCCCAAAACAGGAGTACAAAAGCCAGTACTGGGTGAGGGATTTATCTGAGTTCTCCTGAACTATTTTAACAATGTGTGCTTTGTTGACATCAATAATGTTGAGGGATTTGATATCACTATTTCTGAAGGTGTTCGCGATCTCTTGGAGACGTGTGTCATTCGAGACAGCAATTGAATTCATGACTTCTCTGGATATTCTGAGAGGAGTCTGAATCTGATCATTCCATGGAGGAGTCGATGCGTTTTCAGGGACAATTTGAAGGGACATAGATGTAATGCTCTTCAGAAATAGTAGGTGTGTTTGTGAATTGTCAGTCAAATGATTTTTAAAACTCCTAATTCGCTCTTCATCATATACCTTTGAACTGATCTCTGACTTGTTGGCCTCCTCCTGAGTGCGAAATGGTAATTTAATCAAGGTGCCATTGTAAGCTTTCTTGCTGTTTTGCACTGACAAATCACAATCAAAAATTCCTTCATAAGATTTCAACTGTCCAGGAAACCTTTTGTACAGTCGTTCCTGGAATGGGTCAAGTTTAATTCCTGGGTTTCCTTTGCTGAGAATGTGCTTTTCCAAATGGGTGACATTTGGATCAAGTATGAGAAGGGTTTTTCCACTCAAAATTGAAGGAATATCACTCACATGGTAAACAGCATTAAATCCAAGCCCAAACTTTCCAATCATCTCGACTTTTTTTTCCTTTGATGCTGATCCCACTTTGACAATGTTTCTCCAGTCTTCTTGTGAAAAAAGCTCATTGTTGAAGATCCAAAGGCATGGTCCATTGCAGAGAGCCATTCCATGATCAAAGAGAGTTTCAGGGGGGTCTTTGTGTTTTCTGAAGTCAAGGAGGAATTTACATGTGGTTGCCCCAGCATCCTCAGCATTTTGTAGGAGTTCTTTGAAAATGTCACTTTCTTCATCATACTCTTTCAGAATGTTTTTAATTCTTTGAGTAATTGGTTCAGATTGCCCACACTGTTCTATTCCAAAGGACTCTTGCCCTGCTTGTATGAGCTGTGGTTTTAAGATGCGAGTACTTAAGGATGGGACTTTCAACCATTTTGCAGTGATGGGTAGAACTTCTTCATGAATGACATAGAACTCCTCATTGTCTTGTTTCAGGTCATCAAGTCCTTCAGCACTGATGTCACAGAAGACTGTTTTGGACAAAGACTGCAGAGTAAAGTTTTGATTTTGTACCATGACAGGCACAGGGGTACTGTCCTTTAAAAGCTTCTCATTCTTTCGCATCCAGTCAAGAATGGCAATTGACACTTTAAGTTCTGTCAAGTCTCCATGAGGAGGATACCTGCAGTCAATTCTTTGTTTTATGCCATGGAGTATATCTTCAATCTCTTCATCGGACAGAGTTTTCTTCACCCCAAATTTTGTTAGCAGGTTTTCATATTGCAAAAACTCTTCAGACACTTTCTTGATGTAGGGGTTTAGATCCAATTCAGGTGGATAGGCTAAAACTATATCTCCTGGACAGACAAACTCACTTTTATTCCATATCCAGGGGATGCTTTTTGTGTCCATTAAATCTGTGAAATTTCTCACATTGTCTTGCATGAATTTGTAAATACTGTGCAGCTCGGTTTTAAGCTGAAAATCTGAATTTGGGTTGACCATTGATCTCAGTGCAGAGAGGTTCTCCAAGACTTTTTCTGCAGGAGGGGGTTCATACAGTCCAAGATTTCTGCAGACATGTCCTGTTAGCTCAGAGGTAAGTGGCATTACATATCCAACAATTGAAGAATACTTTGAATCCCTTACTTCAGCTGGCTTATACAGACCTCTCTTGAGATTTCTACAAATGCTTCCATTCAAGAACTTTGGATTTTCACAGGGCACCCACTGCCTTTGCTTCAGCTCTTCTATCTGCGCCTTGGTGAATTTTGAAAGGAAATCATTCTCATTCAGGACTCGAACAAGAGTATGTGCTTTTTTGAATGCCTTATCTGGTGAGTGGACAAAAAGCTTTTCAGTATGATTTATGACTTGGAGTATGTTTTCTGTTGATATTTGTTTTTGCTCTGTCCTTAGGCCAAGGCGCCGCAAACTCTGAAGCATTTCCTCTGTCTTTGTGTAAATAGGTGGGGGAAAGAAATCTGCCTCAAAAAGGTCCTGAAATGTCCTTTTTCTTGGATCAAAAACGTTTGAGGCTCGTTTGCGTTCTCCTTGAGTTGTCTCAATAAAATTGAGACGTTTCGTTTTCGCAAGCAGCTGCTCACTTTGTGAGAGTAAAATGCTACCATTATTCAATATCCAGGTCATTACTGTCTGTTCCTCACCTTTTTTGAAAGAGGCTGTCTCAATAGAGTCAACCAAACAAACAGCCAACTTAGCGGCATCTAAGAGTTTAATATTCAGAAGAGTCAAAAGTCTGCGATCAGCTTCATTTGCACACTTTACAATGGCCTCAGGCATTGGCAGATCATTTGGAATGGCTGGTTTGACAGTTGAAACAACTGCTTGCTTTGATTGAACTGCAACATATTTCCCAGACATCATTCTGAAGATTGGCAACATGGAAAGCAGGATCTTTTCAGCATTTGAGAGAGAATCCAAAGAAGAGAGGTACACTTTCAACTCCTCTTTTTCCTGTGATGAAGCAGAGGCAATTCCTTTGATGACCTGATCTCTGTGTGAGTTCACAAAGACTTGTAGAACACTTCTTGGTGAAGCAGGAAGAACATACCTCTCAATGTCATGATGTCTAAGACATTCATCTCTTTTTATGACTGTACACCCCACCATTCCTAACACTTTCTGAACATGATCTGACAAGCTAGACACTGTGCTACTCTGAAAAATCAAAGTTGTGTTACTCTGCAACCTTGCTAACAGTACAGAATTCCTTGAACTCTGTAGTGGCTCCAGTGGTATTAAAGGTACATCAATAAAGTTGTTTAACTCAATCAATTCATTGCCAAGAAATTTCCAGAATTCAGCCAGCCAGGTCTTTGCTGGATGATGATTTTCTGCTGTTTTCCATGTCACATGACCTTGGGTCACCTTCCAGTCCATGGGCAAGTGCTTCTTGGTGAGTGCAACAACGTCTTTAGCATCCAAATTGATTATGTTGTATATGTCTGAAAAAAAGTGAAATGATCGAGACCAAATTTCACAAACATGCATGATATTAATTCAATATTTTATAAGCAATCCCCATAAAATATATGAAACAGTTTTCTTACTCTTTGTTGCTAGTTTCCTTAGATGCATAGTGCAAACATGGCTCAGATCGTTGGGTATAAATCTTTCTTTACAAAATGGCAGCAATGTTCTAAACATAGAAAAAAATTATTATTAGTACTTTTAAAACACAATATAAACACAGCAAAGAATTCAAGTAGGAAAGAGATAACTGTATCACACCTTACCTTGGAAACTTCCCATTGTCGATCAAAACAGTGTTCTGCACTTCATTGCTAAATGAAGTGAAGGTTCCATCACTGAGAGGCAGAAGCTTAAGACCTTGTAGCTCTGTGTACTTCTCATCACTGAGAGCTAATTCAAGAAGAGAGTATCTGTCACCTTTGGTGAGGTTTTCAGCCTTACTTCTGTGAAGGACATCTCTAACATAAGATGGAGTCATCCATGTCAAGGTATCATTTTCAGGGAAGATTTTTCGAACATCTTTCAAAATATGTTCTGGGACTGTGACCAGGTTCTCTCCTTCAGCAATCAATAATCTTGATATCGCAGACATTGTGTCACTACATATATTGTTGACTGGAAAAACCGCATCTGAGGGAGAAACCCAGATTTTCTCATCTCCGGCAAGGTGAAATATCTTGTATTCAATTAGACCCTTCAGAGTGTCTGTTGCAACTTCATGCCATCTGTCTTTATGTACAGTCTTGGATAGGTCAGGCCAAAGATTGTACACAGTGGCAGCAGGCAGGGTCGAGTTTCTGGATAACTGAATGGCATCCAGGATCATCATAATATATACATGAGGAAGGATATCTTTTATAAGTAGCTCATTCCACTTTGCAGATTCGTCATTCTTCTGATCCTCCTCTTGCCACTTAATGAACCTCCGATTATCTGTCAGGCCAAAGCAAGCATTGATGTGAATGGGAAGCCCAGTTTTGTTTGAGTCATTATTTGGAAGTGGCAGAAAGCAACTTAGTCGCCCATTGCAAAGTGATCTGTCTTCATCTATTTGAAAAGCTGCATCAACTTGAGGATAGAAGCTCAGCTTACTGGCTAGAAAGTCAATCTCTGGTTTATATCCATCTTTCAGAAGGCAAGGTGTCACAAGCCATTGGGACTTTGTTTCTTCCATTTGATGGGAAATGTGTGACACCGTTTTCAAACAAGTTTTTTTGTCAAACGATTCCTGCTTGACATGAGAAAGGTCAGTGTAAAATTGATTTGACGCTGAAACTTTTAGCCTATTGCTGCAGAAACCATTGGTGTCAATATGCATCAAAGTAATGGATGACACATTTCTCAGGAAAAGAAGACTGATGTCTGCATCAGCAATGAAACTGTCAAAAAGCTGTGTAACTTTTGTGGAGTCATACAAGTTATCGGAGATCTCAGAAGCCTCATTGCGCAGAGGGAAGCGGAAAAGCGTTCCTTTGAAGTATTGCTCCTCACTGATGACCTTCTCCCAGGAACAACTGATGACATGACTGACTACATTTTGAAAGGGCTGAAACTGATCTTTCAAGTTCAAAAGGCTCTCTCTGTCCTCTTCATCATCTAAAGACCATCGATAGCCTTCTTCATCATCTCCAAACACCTTCTTTTGTGGGTCAAAAATGGCCAGGTGTTCAGAACTGAATACACATGGCAAGTCTGTAAATAAACAATAATAATAGTTATAAATATTGTTAGCGTCGCCAGTTTTGTGCCAATTTACATGTCAGAATCCGACACCACAAGTACTCTGATGTTGCAGCTGATTAGGGGTGTCATTTATAAAACTGTGTGTAGGATCCTTACTAAAAGTGTACGTGCCTTCTGTGTGAACGCAAACATGTCCCAGGATTGATGCCGGGATCTATGCCGGGATTGGGACCTATTGTAACATTGCCGGGATCAGTCCCGGAACACGCCCTGTGTGAACAAAAGCCAGGACCAATGCCGTAATGGGTGTGGCGTAGTGATGACGCTCGCACGTGCCATCGCAATGACATCCTGATGCCACGTGTTTTTATGGGATCTTTACGGGATGTGTGTGAACGCACTCACAGATTCCGGAAAATCACTGGCAGTGTGAATGAACCAAAATCAAACGATCCCGGGACAAATCCTGGGACACATTATCCGTGTATTTTCCGGAATCTCTGTGTGAAAGGGGCTTTAGAAACACAATGAAGCTGAAGCCACAAGTTTACTTGAGTTTACTTAATTTAAACTAAATTAATAACTTTTTTACAACAAAAAAAGAACCATAACTAAACCTACTTAAAAGGTACAATATGTAAGAATTTTATATCAAAATATCCAAAAACCACTTGCACAGTTTTATATATTTCTTTCAATTGTGTACTTCCATTATCCTAAATGTTTCCAAGAATTTGTAAATTCAGAGAAATTCACAATTAAAAAAATTGCCCGTCCCTGTTCACTGTCAATGACGTAATATCCGTGTTATCCCTGGTTTCCACTCGTACTGCCATGGCGACAGACGTGGACAACTGCGTAGTGCATTACGTCTAGCGGCACGCTCACGCTGTTGTTGTTTCGTTCAAACATTATGGACCATGGCAGACTTGGACAAAAGGAGAACTAAAATGAGGATCAATATCAGCGTGGCGTTTTCGAGATGCTGAGAGCTTTACGTCCACGAAAAACTTGGACTTGACAGAGACGCCGCTCTTGCATGTACTTTATTAGACAGGTGAGCAAATGTACATAAAACTAATCAATTTTATATCTCAACATGATGAAATGTTAGAATATGATCAGTATGTTGATCTAGCTTACTGCTAGTCTCATACAGACAAACTAACACATAAAACAACATTGTAATTTGCTGTTTAATATGATAGTGTAACGTTAGACTAAGTGAAACAGTGTTTCAAGTTTAATTCGTCAAATAAACTGACCTGTGTGAGTAGTAATTCAGCACTTGCGGGTAACTTAGTTCGGCAGAATTAAATGTCCTTATTACTTTATATCCGCGGGATTCGCGTGTGGTGCTGATATCTGTCTCTTATTAGCAATCGCGCCCTGCTTCATTCCACAGTCATGTTAAAAACTTCAATGTATTCACTCATCCATAAACATTATTAGATCCATCAGCATGACGGCAAGTTCCATGACTCCACTTATCACTGTGTCATCAACCTACGCCTTTGTTATTGTAAGAGGTTAGCGACCCCTAGCGATGAAAAAAAATGACATATTGTTGCATTATTTTACTGTTATCTCTGTAAAGCTGCTTTGAAACAATCTGTATTGTAAAAAGCGATATATAAATATAGGTGACTTGACTTGATTTGACAAGTGTGGTCATTCATTTCAAATCTGAGGATGTTATCTCTAAAACTATACATTTTATTAAACATTCTGTAATACCATGTCATGTGTTTTTTTAGAGAAGGCAAATAAAAAAGTGCCCCCTGTAAGATCCCTGTAAAAAATAAATCTGCATTGTTTATCCTTTTGATCTTTAATTAAAAAAAATTGCAAAAAAAATGTATGGGCAATTTTGTCCAAAACCTACTTTTGCGAACTAGTCCCTGGTTTTTCGCCCAATCGGAACCAGACCAGTCTAGGACAATTCTCTGGACTCTCTAGATCAATAATTATCGAAAAAAAAGTTGAACTTTTGCATTTGCCTGGATGTAACAGGGTCATTTAGGAAAGGGGCGGGACAAAAAAACACTCAAACTTCACAAAAATCGATGAACATATGTGTCATAACATGGTGAAGAAGCATGCTGTCTATCTTAAGCATGCAAGTTTCGTGAAGATAGGACAATAGGTGGCGCTATAACTGTCCAAAACGTCTCTTCTTATTAGGGGTTCAAGCACAAAGTGCTGAAACCCTATTGTAATTGTAAGGGTTTTTAGGGGAAATCACATTATGAAATAAATGTTTTTCTCCAAAACACGTTGGCCATAATTATTGGCACCCTTAGATTTTTTTATGAGTAAAATATTTCTTAAGTATATTCCCATTAATATTTACCTTTATTTTGCACACCAGGGTGACTAGGAACATGAAATTGTCTAGCTATGACTTCTTGTTTCACAGGAGTTTAAATATGAGGAAACACAAAGGCCAAATTCCCTTAATCATCCATCACAATGAGTAAAACCAAAGAATATAGTTCTGATGTGCAGCAAAAGATGGTTGAGCATCACAAAATAGAAAGTGGATGTCAGAAAATAGCTAAAGAATTGAAAATCCCCATTTTGACCATCAGGGCAATAATTAAGAAGTTCCAATCAACTATAGGGGCCCTATTTTAACGATCTGAAACGCAAGTGTCAAAGCGCAAAGCGCAAGTAACTTTGTGGGCGGGTCTCGGCGCTGTTGCTATTTTCCCGGCGGGATAAATGACTCTTGCGCCAGGCGCAAATCTAAAAGGGGTTGGTCTGAAGTAGCTTCATTATTCATAGGTGTGGTTTGGGCGTAACGTGAAATAAACCAATCAGAGCGTCATCTCACATTCCCTTTAAGAGCAGATGCGCTTTTTCCATAGCGGATTGCTATTGTAACGGCGGATTTGCCAGGCGCGCGCCAGGAGCGGTTCACAGCCAAGGAGAGCAACGCTCTCGTCACGACCGTAAAAGAGAGAAGTTACATTGAAATGGAGAAACCCACCCAAATTAACTTCGGTTAAACAGGCGTATGATAATTTGGGTAAATGTGTAAGCTAGATATATGCTTTTATAATAAATTGTCTATCTATCTATCTATCTATCTATCTATCTATCTATCTATCTATCTATCGTAATAATGTATGATTTGCAAAAATGAAAACTGCTGCTTCTGTGTAGATGAGAGAATCAAAGTGCGCGTTGTACACACGCTACATTGATTATGGCCAAGCATGCGCCCTTAAAATAGCATATGAATAACATGCGCAACGCGCCACTGACTTTAAACTATTTTTTCCTGGTTAGTGGCGCAATTGTTTTCTAAACCTGCAAAATAGCAAGAAGGAACGTTTGCGCCGGAACACGCCTCCTCTTTGCGCTGAACCGCCCCCGGGAGCGCAAGTGTATTTCCTAACTCACCGACGTGCTTCTGTGGAGGGAAAAGTCCGCTTTGCGCGGGTGCAAAATAGGAATGATACATGCGTCGGTGTACAAAGTCACTTGCGCTGGGTGCAAGATAGGGCCCTCTATGTTACGAATCTGCCAGGAAGAGGACGTGTGTCTATATTGTCTTAATGCACGGTGAGGAGGAAAGTTTGAGTGGCCAAAGACTTTCCAAGGATCACAGATGGAGAATTGCAGAGAGTACTTGAGTCTTGGGGGTCAGAAAGCCTAAAAAAAAATTATCAAACAACCCCTACATCCCCACATGTTGTTTGGGAGGGTTTCAAGAAAAATGCTCCTCGCTCCTCCAAAAACAAACTCCAGCATATTCAGTTGTCAGACACGACTGGATCTTCAAAAGGGACCGGATTCTGTGGTCAGATGAAACAAAAAAAGGGCTTTTTGGCAGCAAACCCACCAGATGTGTTTGGTGCTGTAGTATCCTGATATTTATGTATACTTACCTGCAGTTCCCCTCCACACCACAGAAGGTGCAGTTGACCTCCAGGACCATGTGGGTTCGGGGAGTCGATGTAAACAGATAGAGGAAGTGATAACTCGTTGGATGAATGCTCTGTTATGTGATGAGCCAAGCAATAAAATAATCAGTACGGTCATCTTGAGTGATTTAGTCTTTATAAATCATCTTAAGGCGCTCCCGCCTTGCCTACTGAGACCGTCAGTGCATACGTAGCAGAACTGAGACGATTAGCACATGATTGTAACTATGGTGTTACGCTGGAACGGATGTTAAGAGACCGACTTGTGTGCGGTATTAACGATGACAGAATTCAAAGACGCTTGCTATCTGAAACAGACTTGACTTTAGAGAGAGCATTCAAAATTGCAGTAGCTGCAGAAGCTGCTAATAAAAATGTTCAAGACCTCCATAAAGCACCGTTAGTAGCATGCAACAGAATGAGGACGGAGGGAACACTAAAAAAGGAGGGAGAATGGATAAAGAGAGATAAAGAATGCTACCGATGTCATGGAAAGCAACACAGCGCAGCCGAGTGTAAATTTAAGGACGCAAAGTGACACTGCTGCGGGAAAGTAGGACATATAGCTAAAGCTTGCCGAAATAGAAATAAAGAAGGTGCACGTCCCAGTGAAAAGAGAGCATACAGAGCAGAGAAAACATACAGAGCAGAGCGGCGTTCACATCCACATCGATCACATAACGTAGACTGTGAAAAGCAGGATGGTGATAGATCCGAAGAGGAAGCATTCACATTAAACTGCATGGAAACGGAGACATCAATTCAGAGAATAAAACCGTTTAAAGTGACGATGGAAGTGAATAAGAAGGCAGTACCTTTTGAGATTGATACAGGATGCAGTGTAAAGCCTGGTTCACACGGGACGATTTAAAAATTGTCGGCCGATTTTCCAAACCTGAGAGACCCCACACACGGGGATAAAAAATCACGGGTCTAACAGTTTTGGTCGTACAGTGTGTGGTGCGCAGCCACACGGCAATATCAACACATCACACACGAACCGATTTGACTCCCGAGCATTCCCAGATCAGACGGGAAATCGCGCAAAATACCTCGAGATCAAACGTGACTTCAGAGTAAACAATCATGGCGGACGAAGAGGATGCAGTGGCAATAGTTTGTAGTTTGTTTTTAACCGAAAAAAAAAAAAAACGTTATCAAAAGAAAAGGCGATGATCTCTGATGTCCACCGGACTTTCTGGTGCGCCATGCCGCCGGCTGTTTTGATTATATTTCCCGGTGTTTCCTCGCCGCCTCGTCACCTCGCTTTCTGATTGGCTACACTCCACAGTCCACAGGCTGCGTGCTCGGGGGACACCACACACAAGAAGAAATCGGGCCAAATAAATCCAACATGTTGGATATCCCCGATTTGAGATCGGAGCGGTCCCGACGTCCTTCCGAGCAGACGAGAGCAGCCTTAACACACCACACACGGCAGGAATATCTGATCAGATTATTTTACGATAATCGGAGCATCCTTAAGATTGTCGGAAGGGGTGAATCGGGGATAAAATCGGCCTAATTATCCTGCCGTGTGAACCAGGCTTAAACATAATGAATGAGATGAAGTTCAATGAGATGTGGAACGAAAAGCAACGTCCCCAAATAAGACAAACTAAACTTCTACTGAAGTCGTACACAGGGGATAAAATCAAAGTAGTGGGGGTAGCCAAAGTAGAAATCAACTACGAGCAGCAAGTAAAGACATTGCCCCTTGTGGTGGTTAAAGGTACAGGACCTAGCTTGTTAGGAAGAGGATGGCTAGAGGCTCTAAAGTTGAAGTGGGAAGAAATCAAAAATGTGAGAACAGAGGCACAGAGTCTACCAGAAGTGCTCATGAGAAATGAGGATGTTTTCAAGCAGGAGTTAGGCATGTTGAAAGGCATGAAAGCAACAATTCGAGTATCTGCTGAAGCACATCCTAAATTCTATCGGCCCCGCTCAGTCCCTTATGCCATGAGGGCAAAAGTAGAAGAGGAGATAGACAGGCTGCTGAAGGAGGACATCATAGCTCCCGTTAAATACGCTGAATGGGCCGCGCCCATAGTTCCTGTCTTGAAGCCAAATGGGTCGGTCAGAATATGCGGAGATTACAAACTAACCGTTAACAGTGCCTCCTCACTAGAACAATACCCTATTCCCCGTGTCGAAGACCTGTTCAACACTCTGTCGGGAGGAAAACAGTTCTCCAAGCTCGATCTAAGCCACGCCTACCAACAGATCGTAATGGATGATGCCTCAAAGAAATACCTCACAATAAACACACACCGAGGCCTGTTCACCTACAATAGGCTACCTTTCGGAGTCTCGTCAGCTCCCGCCATCTTCCAGCGAACGATGGAAAACCTGCTACAAGGCCTCCCAAGAGTAGCTGTGTACTTAGACAACATTATTCTGACGGGGAGAGATGAAGTCGAACATCTGAGCACGCTGGATGAGGTACTTAGGCGACTGAAAGACGCTGGCCTACGACTTCACAGGAGCAAATGTGCGTTTCTACAAAGTGAGGTGGAATATCTAGGGCATGTAGTTAATGCTGAAGGCTTACATCCCGTACAGAGCAAGGTGAGAGCCATAGAGGAAGCTCCATCGCCCACCACAGTAACTGAGCTAAAGGCCTATTTAGGTCTTTTGAATTACTATAACAAGTTTCTCCCTTGTCTAGCTACACATTTAGAACCGTTACACAAGCTACCGAGGAAAGATGTTTCGTGGGCCTGGAACAAGGAGCAGGAAGAAGCTTTCCAGAACTCAAAACAGTTGCTGAAATCAGCTAAAGTCCTGGGTCACTATTCAGCGGACAAAGACTTAGTGCTTGCGTGTGATGCCTCTCTATACGGAGTAGGTGCCGTACTATCACATGTCATGGAAGACGGTAGTGAAAAACCTTTAGGCTTCATGTCATGCACGCTAACACCAGCAGAGAAGCGCTACTCACAGCTCGATAAGGAGGGGTTAGCCATCATTTTCGGGATCAAGAGGTTTCACAAATACATCTACGGACGAACATTCACAATCACCACTGACCACAAACCACTGATATCACTTTTTCACAAGAAAAAGCCAGTGCCACAGATGGGGTCACCAAGAGTACAGAGGTGGGCGACACTCCTCAGAGCTTATGAGTATAAGATCATATACAAACCTGGGCAAGAACATGCAAATGCAGATGCACTGAGCAGGTTACCACTGCCACAAACAGAGGAAGAGGACGAGACAGACCAGGTCCTCATGTTGGAGGTCATGGAGGATCCACCAATCATGACAAAACAGGTTAGACAGTGGACAGCTAAGGACAAAATACTCCCCCAAGTGCTAGTCTGGTGTCTGAAAGGATGGCCAAGAGAGGTGGATGCAGTGTACAAACCCTACAGTCAGAGAAAACTGGAGCTGAGTGTGAAAGATGGGTGTGTGCTCTGGGGGACAAGAGTGGTCATTCCGCAGAGGAGTAGGAAAGCCATTTTAAAACAGTTACACCACACACACCCAGGAATATCGAGAATGAAGGGCTTAGCACGTTCATACGTTTGGTGGCCGGGGATGGACTCCGAAATTGAAAAGGAAGTGCAGTTCTGCCATACATGTCAGGAAAGCAGGAATCCTCCAGCAGGAGCACCGTTACATCCATGGGAATGGCCGGAGACACCCTGGAGCAGGCTGCATGTGGATTACGCCGGCCCTTTTCTAGAAAAAATTTTCCTTGTCATTGTAGACGCACACTCCAAATGGATTGACGTGCACCCAGCAAGTACAGCAACAAGTCAAGTGACCATTGAAAAGCTCAGACAGTGCTTTAGCATACATGGCTTGCCCCAGACCTTAGTATCAGATAATGGAACTTGCTTCACAAGCCAAGAGTTTCAAGCATTCCTAAAACAGAATGGCATACAGCACATAACATCCGCTCCATTCCACCCGGCATCGAACGGCCTAGCGGAAAGAGCTGTACAGTCGTTCAAACAAGGAATAAAGAAAATAAAAGGAGACACTCTGGAAACAAGAATAGCTAGATTTCTGTGTAATTACAGAATCACACCGCAAACCACGCTATGATGATTGTCACCAGCTGAAATGCTCATGTCCAGGAGATTGCGCTCAACACTGGATCTTCTACTGCCTGATGTGAAGTCAAAGATACGTAAGAAACAACTCAAGCAGAAGGAACAACATGACGCATACAGTAAGTGGAGGAGTTTTTCTCCTGGGGATGATGTGTACACCCGAAACTACAGTCATGGACCCCGTTGGGTACCAGCGGTCGTTGAAGAGAACACCGGACCTGTATCCTATACAGTACAAACAGGAGACGGACGAGTCATGAGACGTCATGTCGATCAAATAAAAAAACGGCATACCATAGTGACTGGTGAAACGCCTATGCCCGAGAGAACAGAGGAGCCTACCAGCCTTCAGGTCTCTGATACAGTATTGGAGGCCCTGCCTGCAGACTCTGCCATCACCACTTCGGTCAGAGAGAGAATGACTGCTTCTGAGACAGCCCAAGCACACCCCTCAGTTGTTGAACAGACAGAAGCAGAAGTAGGTCCACTACCTGTGCTGCGCCGCTCCGAGCGCACAAGACGGACTCCTACTTACCTGAAAGACTTTGTGAAATAGTAGTGAGATCCCTCAAGTCAGAGCAAGAATGCGCTCTGGGACTCAATGGAAGGATGGCAGTCTACCCACCTTCCTAGTTCGTTTATTTGTTTTAACTCTGTTCAAAGCTCTGTTGCAACAATGTGATCAGACTATCTAGAAGTGTTTACTGTTGATTTGGGTTTGTTTCTGTGGGTTAACAGGAAAGTATAATGTCACCCTTACAGTACTTTTGGGAGTAGTTTGGGGGAACATAGGATGTTTCATCACTGGAGTAGTTTTTCTCTTAAGGGGGGAGGGATGTAGTATCCTGATATTTATGTATACTTACCTGCAGTTCCCCTCCACACCACAGAAGGTGCAGTTGACCTCCAGGACCATGTGGGTTCGGGGAGTCGATGTAAACAGATAGAGGAAGTGATAACTCGTTAGATGAATGCTCTGTTATGTGATGAGCCAAGCAATAAAATAATCAGTACGGTCATCTTGAGTGATTTAGTCTTTATAATACTTAAGTTACCACAGGTGCAAACAGGGATAAAAAGTACCCCATGCCTACAGTTAAATAAACTGCTGGATCTTATATGTTGTGGCCTATTTTTTCTGCTGGAGGTCCTGGACTTCTTGTTCAGATACATGGCATCGTGGATTCTAGCAAATACCAACAGGTAAAAAATCAAAACCTGACTGCCTCTGCTAGAAATCTTATAATGGGCCGTGGTTGGATCTTCCATCAGGACAACAGTCCAAAACAAACATCAGAATCAACACAAAAATGTGTAACTGATCACAAAATGAAGCTTCTGTCATGACTGTCCCAGTTCCCTGACCTGATGAGTGGAGTGAACTGAAGAGAAGAAGCACCAACATGATCTTGTGAATCTGAAGGATCTGGAGAGATTCTGTCTGGAGGAAAGGTCTCTGATCTCGTGTCAGTTATTCTCCAAACTCATCAGGCATTATAGGAGAAGACTCAGATCTATTATCTTGGCAAAAGGAGGTTGCAAAAAGTATTTAATAAAAGGGTGCCAATAATTGTGGCCAGCATGTTTTGGAGAAAAGCATTTATTTTATAATGTGATTTACCCCCCACTTTCAATTCTTTTACTTCAATGAAAGGTTAGATTTTTGCGCATTTTTTTAATGAAAGATCAAAAGGATAAACAATGCATATTTATTTTTTACAGCCATTTTTTTATCATATTTACCAGGGGTGCCAATACTTCTGACCACCACTGTATATATTTCTAATGATGCTCAGGTTGTCCAGATCAAGTAAGAGTGTGATGTTTTAATGTGCAGTGAATGTTGAACAACAATAATCTGCCGTCCTCTGCGATCTTTGTGTATAACGTTTTTTTTTTGTTTTTTTTTGCTGGCAGAGAAAGTGTTACATTTATTACAATTCTCCACTATTTTGCCTAAATAGATTAAATATAAAACTAATATAAAACAAATCGTTTAGATTCAAGATGAATGGCGTGCTCAATTCCTTTTGAGTTTGATTTGGGTGCTCTTCGGTCCAAGGTAGAACATCTAAGAGGCAGTGTAGAGAAAGAATTCTCTGATAACCGAGGCACTCCTTAATTAAAATGTCTTTATTACAAAAATGACATGTCCTAACTGGACAACTTTAAAAAGCCCACGCGTAGCGGCATGTAGCCTTCTTCAGAGCCTTCAAATCGTTTGTAATGCTTCAAATGCATTTAGGAATTATATTATATTATATTATATTATATTATATTATATTATATTCAACAGTGTTATGAAATGTATGTTATTTTAGTTTTATTTAAAGATGAACTTTAAGCGAGTGTTAGATGATGGAAAAGAAAATCTAAATGTAAAAAAAATGGGAAATAAGCATACACATTTTACTATTAATAATAGACTTAGCATTAAAAAAGGTTACTGTATTCTGTAAACAGTCTCTTTCTGTACATCATTCTATGAAGGTTTGCGTTTTAGTAACTTGTTTAAGCTGTGCTAATTAGCAATTTAATTTGTTAGCATGCTAACCATTAGAAATCGGAGAATACAACTAACACAGAAATTACAAATGTTATTGTGATCATTAGTAGCTTTGTATACATAATGTGATATATAATTTAAAAAGAAATTAACTGGCGTATTGTTATGTTATCGCCACATAAATCAACAAGCGATATTGTAGGATTCAGTAGGCGAAAACGTTATAAGAGCCAATCTGTTAATGTAGTGTATTTCACCTGTAATATGATAAACAGAGTTGAAGCCGATCCCAAATCTCCCGACTTTTGTTGGGTCATCCTGCTTGATGCTTCTGCCAACTCTCTGGATTCCCTCCCAGTCTTCCTCTGTGAAGGCTGCATCATTGAAGGCATAGAGAGCCGGTCCTGCCATCAAATATACAAACAGATGATCAAACAAACATGACCAAACAACTTTAAAAATAACACACTTTGCCTATAGCGCAGTAAAGACTTTCAGTATCTGGACAAATACTGGTCATGACAGAGAAGAATGAGTTATGTCTCCCATACTCTATGTACTTTATGCTCTTATTTTCAGCTCATTTTATTTTATTTTGGGACGAAACTGTGATTTTGACCTGGTTTTGAGATACAAAGAGTTTTGAGACACAATACTGATGACCAGAGCTTTTCAAGAGAGAAGCACAGATGTCAATTATTAATGGCAAAGTGGGTCTAATTTATTATTTTGGTTGCTCCTAAATCAGCTAAGCTGCCAATTATCATCAATGTCCAATCAACAATCAGATAATTTTTTCCCATGTAAATAGTTCTCATGATCCTCACAACATTTACAGAGCTTCAGTTGAGCTTCAATCCACTCCTACTGATATAGTCACATAGAATAAAAGCCAATCATATTAACAGAACACACAGTGCAATAGGGTGATATTTTACACTTATACTGTTATGCACTAAACTGAAAGATAAGCAAATAGCCCATCTTGTGGACAGAGGCCATTTACACTGACTCCGCCCACTGCAAATCACTGCATTACTAACAGTAGCAATAGTGTAGGGGTGAAGTGTGTGGCAGAAAGTTGATGCAGATCACAATCCACCTTTTGCTGAACTCGCTCTACTTCCTTTTCCCATCGCATATCAGATCGGAAAGGCATGTATTTTCAATAAATATGAAGACAACATTTGAAAAGTGTAAATAAAGTGTCTAACTTGTGTTTAATAATAAAGTGTTTAGGGTTAGGGGTCGGTGTAGGGACGGCTTTATTGCCCCAATGAGGCAGCATCCATTTAATCATTTTAATAAATATAATAATTTACACTGTTATTATTGCATATCGTGTAATGTACAACAACACTGAGGTGCAAATGCTATCTGCCACTATTTGAAGTATAAATAGCATCTAACTACTATTTACACTTATTGTAAATATCATCTATCGCTAAGAAAATATGCTATTTTTACTCTTTACTTTACCGCTGCCAAAAAGTTTGGATTTAATATAAAAACATACTGTAAATTTCAGAGCTCAAAACTCGCTTCCCATTAAAAAAAGGCAGAAGGTGTAGTTACAAAACTCTTCATGGTTGTGACATATGAATGAGGACAAATGTAAAACCCTAGACTGTAATATCCTTTTTTACGGGCTCTACAGTAATTTTATAAAGTTTAAGTCTAGTGTGATTTAAATCTGTTTGCAACACAAATACCTTGATACTTTCCGAGCTCTTCAGTCCACAGGCTCTGAGTCTCATAATGCCTCTCATCATGAATAAACACCACACGTGAAGCTCCTGCATCATCTGCATTCTGGATCAGCTCCTGGTACGTTACAGGATTAATATTAAACACAGATACGATGTGATATTTAAGATACATACCATTTAACAATGATGAGAAAGTATTCATGTTTAAACCTCTTTTAGCCTACCTTCAATATTTGTCCTCCATCTGGGTACCTTCTCAAAATTTCTTTCAAGTAATCAATGAATGGTGGAGACGTCGCACCAAATTTATTTCTGCATTGAACAATGTAAAGTTTATTACAAACTGCACAAAACACAGACAGAGCAAATTCAAGGTTAATGTAATTGTCTCGTCTATTCAGTTTTGTTAGTTCTTAGTTTCTGTTTTCCCAGACTTTTAGTTTGTTTTCATCATTCACATGTGTTTCTTTGTCTCAGTTTCCCGCCAGTTATCAGTTGTCATGAACAATCATCTAATCATCACACCTGTCCGTTATCATCTCTTATTACATGGCTTGGTTGAATTCCAATGTAGAATGCGGTGTGTTATTTCTTGATAATAATCAAGCTTTTAGCTTACAATGACTTCAGTAATTACTAGAGAGTTATCATGCTTTTCATTTTAAAATACTGTTACAAATAATTATTGATTAACTTGTCCACAATAATGTATTAGTTAAGCACGGACACACTAGTAAATAATGATTAACTTAACATATTATAAGGACATATTAGTCATTATTTACAATTTATTAAACATTTAAAGGATCCACATAATAAGCTAGTAATTAATGATTAACTGAATGTACAGTAAAAGCCTTTTAGCCATTATTTACAACTTAGCAAACCATGTATTATTTTTGTGCAGTAATGTACTTTATATTTCAGTGATTCACCATCTATGAAGTTAACTGAACAATATGAAGCTAGTAACTATGTTTACTTTGTGCTGCAGTTATTTTATATATTGCCTTTTGTGTCCCACGGCAAACAAAATAAGTATTACATGATGAATAATGTTTAAACGATTACAGAAATGTTATTAATTTTAAGGTTTTAAAGTGTAGTTTTGTTTAACATAATCCTTCGAAACGAGTTTGCAGCAGAAGTCACGAACAGAGCAAAATGTTTTTTATTTATGTTTCAGTGTATGAAAACAGTTAAATGTACGTGTTCCACGCTACGTAAAAATACATATTCTCGTGAGATCATGTTGCAGAATAACTTCTAAACAAAATAAAAGGGTGAATAACAGCCTATCTTTAAAACGTCTTTATTAGTACTGTATTAGTGGCAGTTTAGCCAAGATTATTTGCTTATTCGGGTTGATAAACCAAATTATCACTCAATAAGTGCCATAATTAATGAGTATATAACTTTTACTTTAGAACAGGGGGTGAAATGATCTGTTTATTTTAGAAATGTATAACTGTAAAAACAGCACTAATTAAACATAGTTACTAGCGTCATATTGTTCAGTTAACTTAATAGATGGTGAATCGCTGTAATATATATATATATATATATATATACAGTATATATTACAGTGTTTATATATTTACAATATACAGTACATTACTACACAAAATTTATATATGGTTTGCTAAGTTGTAAATAATGGCTGAAAGGCCTTTATATCATCAATTACTAGTGTGTTGTGCAATTTGCATTTAGAAGATAAAGGCTAAGCATTCAAAATGCCTCGGTTACGACTGTAACCTCGAGACGCTGCGTTGATCGAAGCTTAGGGAGCGCTTCACGTGACGACGTCTTGAAGCACATGTAAAATCAGTCCAATGGTGTGACGGAACGTCAGAGCCGGGTGACGTCATGAACCAGGAAGTGTAAAGCCTGCCCAAAACAGAGCCGCGCTAGCTTCGAAAAAGCCTGAAGTACTCGCTGACAGGCACGTAGGAGATATGGAAGGTGACGCAGTCTCGTTCCCTCTTTCAAGGGAACTCGCGCTGCGTCGATTGACGCTAAGGGAACGTCTATACCAACACCACCATAGCGTCTGTCCAGTGTGAAATCGCGAGAAGCAGCAATAGGACGAGAGCACCTGAGACCCCGGTGTAGAGTCCAAGTCCAAAGAGTAGAACCTTACAAATGTGTGCGGTGAGGACCACCCTGCCGCTTCACAAACATCTTGGAGAGCAAATCCTGTCATTAGGGCCTTGGAGGCCACCATACTCCTAGTAGAATGGGAACGGACAACCATAGGTGAAGGCTGTCCGACCGACTCATAAGCAAGTGAGAGCATCCAATCAAATGCTCTCTAAAATCTGAAGCTCCGCCCCCTACACTATAAATAGATGCTGAAGCTGCAGCACATAGTGCACTATAATTACAGGGGATAGGGAACGATTCAGACTGTGTAAATATGCTTTCCGTTGGGGCGAATGAAGTCTGGTTTCACATTAGTGTCACACACACAGTCTGCTCCGGTCCAGAGACACGATACACAGAGTCGGCACAGACCAGAAAACTTATCAGACCCATTTGAATTCTGCACAGAATGCTGTATTTTAAAGTGATTTGAAGGAGATTAGGAGGAAACTGAGGCTTTGCCGAACTCAGCGGCTCTGGCCGAGCTGTGATTTAAATTAAACACTATTGGCTATTTAAAAAAGGGGAGGAGCTGATCGATATGTTTCAGTGGACATTAGGTCAACACATTCAAGGCACTTCATTGGGCCTTTAACTGCAGACAGGGCTAATTAACATAACCAGGAACACATGTGAACTCAGTCAAAAAACATTCAAACTAGCAAAGGGGAACACAGGCAAACAGGAACAAAACTGGACATAATCATTACAAAAACATGCAGTGAATAAAACCACATACTTCTTTTTCTTCTTTTGCCTCGATGCTGAACTCATTGTTCTTCTTTTACATTCTCCTGTGTGGATACAATTTTAACTGTTTAAAAAACAATAATTTACTTTAAAATTCTCCAAATTATCAAAAGAAGCCACCATACACATACACATACACATTTGTGTTTATCATACACATTTAAGTAGCTAGTTTGCCTTGCTTTCTTGGGTCTCCTGTGGCCTCCAGATAAAACACAGTTCTGCTTATAAGATTACACACACCTCGCAGAATCTGCTAAATGTTAATCATTCAAATTAGAGGATCATAAAAATTGCATTTAGTTCTTTATTTTGTACTGCCCTGAATAGGCTAAACAGCATAACAGATTTTTCCATATAGTCCACAAGAGAAAAAAAAAGACTGAATTTACACAACTGAACCAGTTCAGAAGTTTACATTCTGCACACTTGAATCTTATACTGTGTGTTGTTGGTTGATCTATAACTGTTTTTGATTTCCAACATTTTCTGATTATTTCCACCTTTCCAACAGTGACTGTATGACTTTGAGATACAACTTTGTGCTCTCTCTCTCTCTCTCTCTCTCTCTCTCTCTCTCTCTCTCTCTCTCTCTCTCTCTCTCTCTCTCTCTCTCTCGACCTAATCGGTTTACAACAACACCCTAAGCTCCAGCCGTAATATCCACAGTGCTCCCATTTGGCTCTTTACCACTTGCATACACACATTCAATGTTCAAATCATATGTTCGATCTCATTCTGAACAACTTTGCCTCAAGAACCAGTGGTTTCAATCAAAATTTTACATTTTAAACCAGTTCTTCTCTGCAAAACCAGTGTAGTACAAATCATAAAATTTCTGTGGTAAATTAGCCTACCTGAAATTGCTGAAAATTTTGATTTTAATCTCTGATTAATGTGCTTACATGGTTGCTAAATACAATTTTTTTAAATATTTTTTTTATGCATGTAGGCCTACTTAAAGGTCTTAAAGCACTTGAACCTCGACAACAGGTAGGTGCCTATTAAAATCATTTAAAGATGGTTTGTAAAGACATGTTTCCAGAAGACAAAAAAAACAAAACAATTGTGGACTATATATAACTATATATCTATATATCTGCTATGTAAAATAGCTTATTCATACTTGTGATAAATAAAAAAACAAAATGCCATTTTTATGAACCCTCTTTTGTACGTATTAAAAAAAATACATATAATATTGTTGAGTTATTATTGCCTATTACATTATAGCATTATTAGTAACATTTAAAAAAAAACTTCTAAACTTCTACATGCGGTGATCTCCTACCTTCAGTGGTCCTGATGCAGAGTGAATCCAGCGATCAGAATGAGTCTGATAATAAACCGCTCAGCGCGAGCAGATTCTCTAGGTTTCTGATAGAGTCTGATAAAGCCACCCACTGATTCTCTAGGTTTCTGTTCACTAGATGGATCCTGTTTAGCGAAAACGAAACTTACACTCCCCCTTCACAATGAATGAGTTGTAAAATAAACCAGTTTTCACTCAAAATAGCTCAGTTTTTAACTAAAGCAGACGATTAAAGTAACTGTTGCAAACCAAAAAAACAAGGTAGCCAGCTTGAAAACCATTAATTTAGTTACCATGGTCCATGTTTTTTTTCTGTAGTAAAACCACCATAACCGTTTTTTTTTTTTTTTTTTTTGTGTTGTAGTAAAACCATGGATAATTTCGAGGAAATGAAACCTAGATGACGACTGAATAGAAAAGATAAGGTAAAATAAAGAACAGGCTTATACTAGCCTATAGTCACTCTTCAAAATCGAAAAGAAAGAAACAGGGATTCTGAAAGCTTTTTAAAATGTTAGAAGGGGATCCATTTTTAATGTATTATGAGTAAGCCTACCTTACAAAAAATGACTGTAAAAAATGTAACATCCTGGAATCTGTATTTACTCAAGGGGATTTATAACTAACGTTACCTTAAATATGATTATAAATAATTAGGCTACTTTTATTTTGATAGCAGTGACCAGGCTGCTTTCTGTATGGCTTCCACCATAAAACAGAGAAACTGATTTCCCTTTGTTTACATCTTCTGATAATATCGCTGTCAGCTCGTGTGATTTTCGCCAAAAACCTGAAAATGCTGACGTGTATTTCATGGCGCCATATTCTACATGTCTGTTCATCTGTGGTGAATTAGCTTATCTCACCATAACCAGAGTCTGACTCTTGTGCACTGAATAATGTAACGAGATACTCTGTAAAGCTTCAGTTCAGGGAGTGATGATGTTCTGTGAGGAAACTGTGGTGAAAGCGGTGAGTCTGCATGTTTGCATTATTGGATGTTGCGTCATCACGAACAGGGTGAAATGAGGAAATCTGTATCAAGTATTTCAGCCCTCGAGAAATGTTTCCTCTGGCGTAAGTCATGTTTGCTTGTGTTTTGTGGGGTCAACATCTCGGTTGGGCATTCAGACTTTATTCCACGCCCAGTTCATAGCGGATATACTCAGCTAAGGTTATTTGCTGCATCATGTTTTGGATGTGTGAAGACAGTCGCGGTTTTTGAGGCAATTTTCCAGGAAGGAAATGTGTAAAATGTTGCTCAAACCTGCTGTCCTCAACCATATACAACTATAATATGTTTTTAAGGCCATTTTAATGATCTGTTTTTGCTACAGATTATTCTATAAAATATAAATAATGCGTTAAATTATCTTTACAAGTTTCAAACATGTTTCCAAACTTAAAATGAATGGAGATCCTCATGTAGACTATGTGTAGAGTAAATTAATTCTACCCTCCTTTATTAAATAATTTATACATTTTTAGTTATTCAGTGTTTTAGCTAAATTTGAAATAAGAAAGTCTATGTAATATATGAAACTGCTGCCATTGGCAACAAACAGCTGACGTCAAATGAAGTAGATAAGGAAAAATATGTCACACTTTTAAGAGCCCTTCATAAAGTTGAAGGCCACTGGTTAAACATCTGCTATGTGATGAAATAATTGCAATTTAAATGCAATCATAATACAGTTACATAAATACCAAACCTTACGTTTACATCAAACTGATTGGTTGGAAAGATTTATATCCACCAGCTAACAAAAGTATGTCCTAAGAACGTTTTGCTAACATTCCCATTAAGAATAAACTTTATTTATTCATTTTCTCTGAACATTCAAAACATCCAGTTTTAAAAAAATGTATTTTCTTGGTTATGCGAACATTCAGAGAACATTACATTTCATCACTTTTCAAGCAGCGTTACTTTTGAATGTTCTCTGAACGTCCCGAAACAAAAATGTTAGACAAACGTCCAACCAAAACCTTTTAGAGGAAACGTTTCATGAATGATGTATAAATAATGTTTTTGCGCTTATGTTTTGAGAACATTATTAAAGACCAGATCAATTTAAACTAACATTCTATTAACATTGGAAGAACGTTTGTTCATAACTTTGAGCGAACCTTGCTGCAACATTAACCAAAGTTCTGAGAACGTTCCCTGTTAACTGGATTATTCCATTGTTATTAGTTATGGAAATATGAAAAGGATATCTGTTTTCTATTTTGGCAGAAACAAATGATGTTGCCTCATTTGCATATCTATTTAAATCATTCTTATAGTGTTGTCAAATAGTACTGACTTCTTGGTACTGAAATTAAAAAATGCGATGATACCAGCATTTCCCTCTAGCATTTTGAGCACTGTTTCTTAAACGCCTCTGATTGGCCATTACGTTCACATGCTCAACATATGTCTCTGATTGGCCATTGCGTTCACACGCTCAACAGATATGTCTGTGATTGGCTACAATGATCAGGGAATAACATCTTTGACGCTCTTCACTGAGCGCTTACACAGATACAGGAGCGTTTAAACGCAGGTGTCTATCAGCTGATCCCCAATATATCTACTGATAGACGCCGCTTTCAAACGCTCCGGTGTGTATCTGTGTAAGCGTCAAGGACAACATGTTTTTGAAGCGTTGATCATTGTAGCCAATCACAGACATATGTTGAGCGTTTGAACGCAATGGCCAATCAGAGGTGTTTAAGAATCCGTTCGACAGCGCTCAAAATGCTAGAGGGAAATGCTGGTATCGTCACATTGTTAAAATGTTAGTGCCGAAGTCGGTACTCTTGGCAATTCTAAGTTCTTATACAGTTGTATACATTAGTAAAGATTTGATTATTCCATTTGCTCTAGTTCTCAAACATGTTTAGAATAAATTAGTGGACAATTAGACCGCCAATGGATGCTGACTCTCAATTACACCTGTAATACATCTTGAACTCACTGTATAATCATTGGTTAACTCAGGCAATGTTTTTGTCATTAGGTGTGATGGACTTTTGAATCATTCGGCATGTCCCACTCGTCCAAGCCTCGATCTCACCCTTGTGGCCTGTGTGACAAATCTTTTACCCAGATTTCCATGCTCACCAAACACCAGCGAATGCACACAGAAGACAAGCCCTACAAATGCCCCTACTGTGACAAATCTTTCTCTCTTTCTTCTCGTCTGGTCCTGCATAAACGCAGCCATGCCGGGGAAAAGCCTCACACCTGCCGGCTTTGCTCCAAGACCTTCATCTCTTCGTCCCACCTGTCTCTGCACATGCGATCGCACTCCGGAGAGAGGAAGTACAAATGCAGTGTGTGCTCCAAAATGTTCATGCAGTCGTCCCAACTTCTGCGCCACAAGACCATCCACACCGGCGAGAAGCCCTTCAAGTGCCCCGACTGCAACAAGAGCTTTGGCCGTGCCTCGCACCTGAAGACCCATCGCAGGCTCCACACCGGCGAGAAGCCCTTCAAGTGCACACAGTGCGATAGGGCTTTTACACAAAAGGCCGGGCTTGTAATACACCTGCGCCTGCACACAGGTGAGCGCCCTTTTAAGTGTGACAAGTGTGGGAAGGCCTTCCGCACGTCAGCACACCTGCTCAACCATCAGGCTCTGGAGTTGGGTGAGGGCAGGTTCGTGTGTGCCACGTGTCAGAAGGGCTTCCGGTCGGTGTCCATGTTGAAGCAGCACGAGAAGAGCCACCAGGGCGGCGGGACGCTCTGTTGTAGCGTTTGCTCCGGGACCTTCGCTCAGTCCTCTTATCTGCAGCTCAAACTGCACTTACACAACGGAGAGCAGCTCTTCCACTGCAAGGTGTGCAACAAAATATTCGTGAAGATGTCCACCTTTGAGAAACACTGCACAAAACATCAGATGGAGATGGAAGACGAATGTGAGGACGAGACCGTAAAGGAGGAAGATCCCCCATTTGAGCTGCATTCTGCTGCGTCCCCGACACCATCGACATCAGAGGTCAACACGCGCTCCAAAACAAGAGCCAAAATTAAGAGTACAATGGACAACTCGTAAGCTTTTTGCAACATTAAAGAGGACCTATTATGCCCTTTAAGTCTTGATGTTGTTTTTGTCTCTACTAGAACAGGTTTTCCTGCTTGAATGTTGATTATTTTCCTCATATTCTCCATTGTTGCGGCTCGTCTCTTCCCAGTCTGTCAGTGATGCTCTGTTTACTTCCTGTCTCTATGAAGCCCCTCCTTCTGAAAAGCACACTGTGCTCTGATTGGTCGTATGGAGCAGTGTGTTGTGATTGGTCGAGCGCTTTGAGTGTGTTTGGGAAATGTCCCGCCCCTTACCATAACCACCAGTTTAACACACTACTAACTAACTCAACCAGGCCCCGCACCTCTATTCTGCGTATGAATTATTATAATGAGGAATATTGTGACGTGTTCGTTCCCGGAAGAAACTCAAGACTACAATGGAGGCGTTTCAGGAGTTTAGAAACACTGACACTGATATAGAGAAGAACTCATGCTCAAACAGCAACATTACACACTAAAGAGAGATGAACGTGAAAAGGCATAAGAGGACCTCTTTAACATAATGCCCTACTGTATTTATGATTTATGATTTGCGCATATTTATGAACATCTCTCTGCACTCATACAGACCTGTGGATCATGTGCAGGTGTACAAAAACTTGTCTTTTTTGCAGAGATTTTTGCACTTAATTTAATTAGTTGTTTTTTTATCCATCATACTTATCAGAAAGTGGTAAAGCACTATAGGAACAAGCTCAGTACAGGTATAGGAACAAGCCTTGGACTCTGCATGGCATATCTTCAAAGATGCCATCACTGCCATGCATTATCCAACTGAGCTTGCCTTTTCTATTCCTATCCAATTCCCTCATATTTAATTCCTTGAATTTGAATTGAGGTGGCAAACAGATTTAAATTCTACCTTAGTATTTGTATTTATTTTGAATGTTGTCTATAACCTGAGGGTGGAAGGACACTTCTTTTCTATGTTGAATTTTACTGCATTAGAACTATGATTTTTGTTGCACATTTTGATTCAAATTCAATCTCAATCTAAACTGGAACCAATTCTTCAGTTCTGAATTTTGCACAAACCTGATTTATACAAAAACGTACTACCATACATACTATATCTAAAAATACAGACACATGTAAAAGAATTGATACATTCTACAAATTTCCACTCCTGGAGAGACTATTTATTTAAAATAATAATAAATTTTTTTCTAAGATTGTTGTAATCTTGGCAACAAACTAATCTCAATTAAATGTGTGAAAACATTCTGTGTTTAGTCATATTGCACAAAGCACATCTTAGATGTCATAAAGCACATGAGGTTAAATCTGAAGTCAAGGAGGATGATAAAAGAAAATATAACAACAGTAATATGATTTTTATTGCGTAATTTGAAAGAGCTCAAGTAAGGTATTATTGACAGTGGTCAGTTGCATTATGTAATATAATATGCAGTCAGCTGATTTCACATCCACAGAGGAACTCACAGTACATAAATGCTTTGTATATTTATGCAGAGTTGTCATATTCCTGAAGTCTATTATGAAAGTGAACAATGCTGTTGATTGGATTACTTGTGTTAATACTGTGTAGATGTTTATTTATTTTCTTAGTTTAAATGTAAGATATTGTTAAAAATGTGTATTCGATTTATTGTTAATTTTATATTATATTATTATGTATATGTTGTTATAAAGCAATGCAAGACAACATCTATGATTGGCACCTGAAATAAAACTATTCATTTCTTTAAAAAAACATCGTACTGACCCCGGACCTTTGAACAGTAGTAGTGTACAGGCGAGAACAGTTTCAGTCGCATGCATTCACCATGGTGTCTAACATTAGGACAGGTGTGTAGATGGAGTAGCTTTAATGGTGGCTACTTCTTACTCTTATTCTAATGAGAAAAGTGTTAACAAATGCATTCTAAGGGCATCAAAGATGAGCGATGTCCTTTTTGCAAATGTATAGTGTATTGTGTTATGCACTAATAATGTTGTTGCTGTATATCAACACTAGATGGCGCTGTATGGCTGGTAATGGGCAGAGCTGAACTGGGACTCGCTCTCTCTGCTGTACTCTGGGTAAACTGGTTTGCGGTGTTCTTGTGGTTTATCCAGTGCTCTGGTGGTTTAGTGCTTATTTAGACTGTTGCAAACAGATCCTTTCCTCGCCTTGATTAACAAGCCTGTGACAAAAATTGTTCTCAGTTAAAATTCTGTAATGTTTTCACCCTCATGTTGTTCCAAATTCAATTGATTCTGTCTTTAATGAAGCATGGGGATGTTTGCAGAGGGTTTTTGCATATTTTGCAAATAAAGTCATGGTTTTATATCAGGGGTATATCAGCCCCTTCAGCTTCAACCTTAAAGGGTTAGTTCACCCAAAAATGAAAACTCTGTCAGTAATTACTTGCCCTCATGTTGTTCCAACACCGTAAGACTTTCGTTCATCTTCAGAACACAAAGTAAGATATTTTTGATGAAATCTGAGAGCTGTCTCACTCCTCCATAGGCTGCAAGGTAATCTCATCCTCCGGTGTTCTGTTGATAGCATACTTTGTCAGAATAGCATACCGGAAGTTGAGTTTTATAGCGGGGTCTGTCAATTTAGACTACTTTGTCAAAACAGCATACCAGTGTTTGTGAAGGGTATGCTGTTTTGATAGCCCCTGGTTTAATAGAACCGTGGCAGCTCGTGTTTTTAAGGTTCCTGTATGTCCTCCAATAGGTGAGGCATGAAATTCTTTAAATAAACTCATAGCCTCCTCCTTTGTCTTTATGACTCTTCTGTGACTGCCAAAGAGTAGTTCTCCATCTTTAAGGAATATTGACATAACCAATAATAAATAATACAAAATATGAACACGTGCATATTCCTGTCAGTATTATAGACGTAATTTGATGGTAAATACTGACCGTGAATCCTGAATTTCGAGGAGTATTTCCTTAGGCTTTGCTTCTGCCCTTTATTTAGCTCTGCAGGGTATGAACCCTTTAAAAGGTAATTGAAAATTTCCTCCCACTTATTTTCCATGGTTAAACTACAGTTAGCAGAAAAATAAGCATTAATCATTTAAAAGCAAAACATTAGTCGATGTGTTTAATCTCGGTCAGATGGCGCCAAACGCTAGAATCTCGAGTTGACACCAGATTTAACGTTTTAACACGACATTACGCGACTTTACGACTCCACTTGCTAAAAATAATATATTGAAAACGTCTGTCAACATTTCTTGTGATTGTACAAGGCATGCAATTAGGTAATGTGTATATAATATGCGATATATAATACACCAACACTTACCGCTTGTAATCTTAGGTATGCTGAAATGGTTTAAATTTAACGCATGAGCAATTCCACAAATTTCACTGCAGCGCATGCGCATTAACCCCCTGAGGTCTACGGTATCGCCGGTGTCGTGCCGAAAAGTGATGGTCCGCCGAAAATTGTTTGCCGTCCGCGGGAGCGCGCGCAGCGTGTTAAAGCTGTATCGCCCAGTCTCTTTACGACTACAGCTGCTTTTATGTGGATCAAACAGACATGACTTGCAAATAAACATCAGCTTATGTCCGTGGTAATAGTGATTGAAGCCTAAAAGTGACTGAAGCCTCTACTTATTGATTGAAAGGTTTTTCTGCCCTGAAATTAGTTGATTATATTCATGAGGGTTATATTTGACTGATTATAACTCAACTAGTACTTTTTACCTCTTAAAATAACTTTAGATGGCCAATACAACCATTATAATGCAGTATTTCACCTGCCAAAAAGTGATTGAAGCCTCTACTTATTGATTGTAAGGTTATTTCTGCCCTGAAATTAGTTGATTATATTCATGAGGGTTATATTTGACAGATTATAACTCAACTAGTACTTTTTACCTCTTAAAATACCTTTAAATGACCAATAACCCATAAAATGCAGTATTCTAAAAGTTTATTATTATTGTTATTATTAGCCTATATACACATACTTAGTGTGTGTGTGTGTGTGTGTGTGTGTGTGTGCGTGCGCATATGCTATATGCTATATATATATATATATATATATATATATATATATATATATATACATATATGGGTAATTCTTCAACTATGGTACTCTTTGAGCTAGACAGTTTCAGAAAATAAAAACATTTCTACAAACAGTTTTTTAGTATCAGTTGGTTTCTCAATCTGTCTAGAAACCTTCCCTTAAGTTGGCTGTGATGATTTGTATTGAATAATACATATATATTGCCATTTTTATCTGACAGTCCAAGAAAACCGTCATTTCCATCACATAGCAAAACATGTGTTTTGAAGAGAAAATAATTAAATATCTTCTGTTATAAATATATTTGATTAAATAGCACACACATCTCTGATCAAATTTGTAATTTATTTATTTTTCAGAAATGTAACTGTAAAGATTTGACAATGTTTACACTAAAAAACACCTAAAACTAGATCACTGGAACATTTCATTTACTTATCATAGCTCAAAATCATGTATTTCTCAAAGTGTATACACATATCTTACCCATAACTGCACAATTATCAACACCACTGAATATAGTTGTTTTGATTGTATGTTTTTTATATGTTTTACTTTAAAATATGTGTTGTGGTGGAAATGACATGGCGTGGCGGAAAAGACAGTGTGTGGCGGAAATGACATAGATAGGCAACTTCCAATTAAAAACTATTTTTCTACTGCTCTATGTGGTGAACCAGAGCAAATCAATAAGCAACAGCATTAGTGAACAAAAACATATCAATATTTTTAAATGAAAAACAATCCAAAAAATGAAAAAAAACATGAATATGTGTTAAAAATCAGCAAATCATTTCTTCACTGCTTTCTACATGCTGAACTAGGACTGTGTTTTTTTTACACATTTTTCAAAGAGATTTTCAGATGTCCACTTGAGCTGACAGCATGCGTTTATAGTTTAAACTGAAGAGATACTGTATTAAACATACCGTAATACAATAATCAAACAGATAAAGTATATGTATTTAACAAACTAATCAATAAAATTATATCAAATCATGTGAAAACTATAAAATATATACAAAAAATATATAAATGTGAAATATTGCAAAGGCAATTGAACTTCATAGTTGCACTTCGCGTGTCTTTTATATCAGAACATGAAGACGTGATTCCATCTGAATTTTCTACAGCCTGTCAAAGTACAACTGTGGAAACCACTCAGATGCTCCCTCCAGTGCACCAGAGTATGGAGATTTACCCTTATTAGCTGAGAATTCTGATTAAGTTCAAGACGGACACATTTCTAGCTCTCCTCTGAGAAAACCTAGCGATACGTTTTTTTCAATCTCATCTGAAATGATCAGTGTTGGGGGTAACGCATTACAAGTAACATGCATAACGCATTCAGATTACTTTTTTGATGTTACAAGTAAAGTAATGTGTTACAAGTAACATGCATTACCTAATCAGATTATTTTTTGATCTAACAAGTAATTAACTACAAGTAATGTGCCTCACCTAATCAGATTACTTTTTGATGTTACGAGTAAAGAAACGCATTACAAGTAACGTGCATTATGTAATCACATTACTTTTTTGATGTCAATGAAAATTACATTCTAATAATACAAAAACATTTATTTACAAAAAAGTCACTGCAAATTAAGTATTTTCAAAAACAATATTCACAGTATAAGTATGAACTGTAGCTGAAATATAGCCATTGATGCATGAGGTCCACTACAGTGGACAGATGATTAATCAGATTTTTCTAAAATCTAAAATCAAAACTTGGAAAATGTAACTGTGATAGGACTCATTAGATATTGCTTGATGCTGCAATATATTTTTTTACCTACAAGAGTCTCCTAGAAGGAATGGGTGGATATTCCAGAGCATCTTGGCATTTCTGACTGACCATTGGTCATCTTGGCTTGGAGGGGGAAAAAATCAAAACACAACGGCTTGCCACTTGGTTGCAATGTATAGGATGATGCACCAGGGTCCAATGAAGAGGCTGATGTGCAACTAAGCCATCAAAACCCATGCAAATAGTATTATAAATAGTATTATAGCCCAAATAATTTGCTGTTTAGCACGAACAATGTCATTTCCACCACAACCTGTCTTTACCACCACAATGAACACCGTGGTGGAAATGACTGTGGTGGAAATGACATTTCCCCCTTTTCTCTCTAAAATATCATGCTATGTTAGCCTGCTAATATTAGTTTTAGAGTTAGCATTAAATATACACAAATTACACATTATTAAATTAAATTTATCCAGTTATTTGTACGTCCATGTGAAATATGAGCCGTTTGGAAATGATGACTAATAAACATACTCTCATACCCCTTTTCCACCAAGGCAGAGCTGGTGCTGGTTCGGAGCCAGAGCCTAGTTTCAAATCGGTTCTTTGTTTTTCCACCGCCAAAGCACCAGCTCCGAACCAGTAAAACTGGTTCTTAAGTAGCACCAATCATTGCAGGGTCTAGAACGGAGCCAAGAAAGAACCGCTTGCGTCAGAGGCTGGGGGCGGGGTTACCGTGGCCAACAAGACTGAAGAGAAACTTGTGACCGCCATTTTTAAATAGCAGCTAGTCGAGCTAATAGCGGCTCGATTATAATATCCGTCTATGTAAGTTACGGCGAGCTGCACGAACGCGTTGGATTCGCCGTGTTTGGATGCCGATTTATTTTCGCAAACCCATGAGCATCCATAGTAACGCAACGTCCATTATTGTTGATGCCTTGTTTGAGATGCATCGGAGCAGCGTGGACCGATCAGAGCTGCGGGAGTGTTTGGAGATCATACGACTCCTTGTGCTTTTTGATCGCTTTCGCAGTGCTTTGATTTCATGTACTGATCGTTCTGCGAGAAGCCGATGCATCTCGAACAAGTCTGGTGTGTTTGTGTTTGGCGCTGCCGGACTAGCGTTGCTGGGCAACATAATACGTATGCAGTGACGTAAGATATAGCTCTGTTGTGGCTCTCTGGCCGGTGGAAACGCAAACCGGTTCGTCAGTCGAACCAACTCCGAACTGGCAATAGCTCTAGCTCTGAACCAGCACCCGGTTCTTGTTGGTGGAAAAGGGGTATCAGTTCTCTTACGAGAGGTCTCTCGTACTGCGTAAGATATCTTACGCTAGGGGAAAATCCTTTTTCCGCGAGATATTGAAGCCAAAAATTATCCTTAATTTTGTAATAATGCAAAACGCGTTGCGGCAGCATGCAGACATAGGCGAGGCAGCTCGCGCGCCTATTGGCTGCTCTGCGGCAACTGCAGCAGCCTATCGAGCGAGGCCTGGCGTGACGCCAGACCCAATCAGGGCACTTCGCGCCCGCTGCGTCACGTCCCGCCGAAATGGGCGTGGTCTAGGCCTATAAATACCGCTCGCAGGCAGCTATTATCTGATTTTTCATCCTTCAAGCGAAGCACACGCATTGCTGGAGCTGGAGAAGAAGCCGCGCCGTCTGAGAGAGAGCACCTTCAGCGGGACGAGTCACTGAAGTCGCTGGCCGCGCCGCCTTCCTTGCCTTCCTGCTGCGCTATCCGGCGTTATATCCTTTCTCTGCTACTGTGTTTATGTATGTGTGTGTGTGCTCGCCACCGCGACACACACTCTCATTGCACTAAAAGAGCTGGGCGTCTTTTTCAAGACGCCCCCTTTTATCCTGATCACGCAGCTCTCGCGCTCGCTGACGGCGACTGCCCTCACTGCGAGCTAGTTACTGCCTATGGTGACTCTGAGGACTCACCTGGCATCCTTCTCCGAGACTGCTCCTCCGGCCCCCCCCCCCCCCCCCCAACTCGCAAAGCTTGCCGGTTCGCCCGCTTGCCTTGCCTGCTTGGGGGACGATACCTGTTCTCCCTCTGTTCGAGCCGCGCAAACCGCGCCGCTCACAGGGGATGTCAGGAGCGGGCGGTCACGGGGCTAGCTTTCTCTCTCCCTCTGTTCAAGCCGCGCAAACTGCGCCGCTCACAAGGGGGGCTGGAAGCGGACGGTCGGGGTTAGTTTTCTTTACGTTATAAGAAAGCTACCCTGCCTCTGCGCCCCATTCATGCGTCACTCACCGGCGAAAGGAGTGTTTCTAGTCCCTCCGAGGATGGACTGACCTTCAATTTCTCATACATTTCCCAGTTCCCTGATCATGCGACTGGAAATATCAATATTGCAGCAAACGAGCTTGTTTTAATACAAGCGGGCCTGCAAGCAAACGCCGAAGAAAACATGTTGACGCTCTTATATGCTCGTGCATCCGAAAGCCTTTGTGTTCCCCCCCTGTGGCTCAGTGGCGGAATCATAGGTTTTCCTCACGAGAGACCGGTGTTCGAATCCCGGTCTAGCGGCAGTTAAAATTATGCCGCCAATGCTTTGCTCTGTCAGTTCCCTGAAAAGCGACTGCAGATGTGCATTTTGCAGCCAACGAGCGTGTTGTACAACCCGCTCGCCTGCACCCAAACACCATTTCTATGGTTTCCGTGCGTCACTGGCGAAAGGAGAAAAGAGAGTGTTTCTGGTCCCGCCTCGGACGGACCGACCTCCTCTTTCTCGTACATTTCTCATTCCCCTCTGAAGTTCGGGCGATTGGAAATGTCAGTATTGCAGTGAGCAAGCCTGTTGTAATACACGCATGCCTGCAAACAAACGCCATTACGTTGACGCTCTCTGATAATACTAATTATGCCGTCAATGCTTGCTCTGTCAGTTCCCTGAAAAGGCAACTGCAGATGTGTATTTTGCAGCCAACGAGCGCGTTGTACAACCCGCTCGCCTGCACCCAAACACCGTTTCCCTTTCAAGGGAACTCGCGTTGCGTCGAATTGACGCTATGGGGAACGCTTTGCGTGATGACGTCTTGAAGCACATGTAAAATCAGTCCAATGGTGTGGCGGAACGTCAGAGGCGGGTGACGTCACGTACCAGGAAGCTATAAAAGCCGGCCCGAAACAGAAAACGAAAGCTTTCTGAGTCTTCAGTTGCGCTCTGTGTGAAATCTGTCTGTATATTTGGTGTTGTCTGTCTATATCATATATATATATATATTCAGTATGGCGAGCAAGCAGCAGTTTAGAGTGTGTGTCCATCCCTGCCCGCGTTATTTAACGGGAGGTGATACTCACGCTCTTTGTGTTGTTTGTTTGGGTGAGGAGCATGCCCAGTCAGCACTCGAGGGTGGTGACTGTGTGCATTGCGACGCGCTTCCATTGCGTTCGCTCCGATCCCGCTTGGCTCGGTTCAATCCCGATCGCGTTCCCCAGGGCTCGGGTCCCGCCGCTGCCGAGGCACGGCGGCAATCACAGACCTGGGGTTCGCAAATGGATCTATCAGTGGATGTTGAGACGGGCTCTGCCTTATCTCAGCCTCCTTCTGATAGATCCAGTGCCTCTCATCAGGGTGTGGAAGCACGCATTGCGGTTTCTTCCCCCCCGATGGAGGCACCAATACTGCAATTGTCCAGCTCTGAGGAGTTGGACGTTGTTAGTATTGACGCTGAGTCTGAGGATTCGCCACCTCAGTCTCATGCGTTTGAAGAATTGCTTGATGTTATCACTAGAGCTGTCGAGCGATTATCTATTGAGTGGCCAGTAGATAGGCAGGGCGCTCGTTCGAAAAGCAAGCTCGACGAACGTTTCCTGCCATCTCGTGCACAGCCTCAGTGCAGAAGCCTTCCGGAATTTTTCTCCAAGAGCAGGGACGCGCTGGCCCATGTGTGGCCCCGCCGCCCGCTCTATGCTTTTCCCCCCGTCTCTCTCCTGCCTCAGGTGATAGAGCGGATCAGGGAAGAAGGATGCTCAGTATTGCTGGTAGCACCGTTCTGGGAAAACCAACCTTGGTTCCCAGTCGTGATGCAGTTAGCAAGTACTGCCCCGTGGCCAGTACCAGTGAGGAGAGACCTCCTCTCACAGGCCCACGGCTCGATCTGGCATCCTCCCCCGGAATTATGGTCCCTTCATGTCTGGGCCATCAACGGGTACATGTTGGACTCCCTAAAGGAGTATTAAACACGATCACGCAGGCTAGAGCTCTGTCTACGAGACGGCTCTACTCCTCGAAATGGTCAGCGTTTTCGGGCTGGTGCACAGCCCGTGGCGTGTCACCCACAGACTGTGGAGTGATGGAGGTGTTTTCCTTCCTACAAGAGCTGTTGGACAAGGGCAGGGCCCCCTCCACGCTCAAAGTTTATGTGGCGGCTATAGCAGCGTTCTCAGGAACAATATGGGACCCGTATGGGACCTTTCTACGGTTCTGGAAGCCATGAAAGGTGCGCCATTCGAGCCTTTACAGTCAATTGATTTGAAACATCTGTCTTTCAAGACTGTGTTTCTGATGGCTCTCGCTTCAGTGAAGCGCATAGGGGACTTACACGCGCTCTCTGTGAGCGCGACGTGCATGGAGTTTGGGCCTAATGACTCGAAAGTTATACTCAAACCTAAGCACGGTTATGTTCCAAAATCCCTCAACACACCATTTAGGGCGCAGGTTATCTCCCTGTCAGCCTACCGGTCCCTGATGAGGAAAGAGACGCGGGCCTCCTTTGCCCAGTCAGGGCATTACGAGCTTATGTGTCTAATATTTTATGTTTTAATAATGTGAGATTTTTTACACAGGAAAAAAGAACCTACAAGGTTGAATATCTTAATATATATTTTCTTAAATAATTATAATACATTTAAAAAATACATTTTTTGTAATTTATAGGCCTAGGGATGAAACGAGAGTTAAATTCAACAAGAAAAAGAGGAAAACATAAAGCAGTAAGCCACTTTTGCTTGTGGATGAAAATGTTTGGATATAAAATAAAGAAATTAACAAGATATTCAAGAGATGACAATTTTGGGATTTCGTAATAAAAAATAAATAATATCGTTAAGGATAAAACGATAAAATGATAACCCTCATGAATATAATCAACTAATTTCAGTGCAGAAATAACCTTTCAATCAATAAGTAGAGGCTTCAATCACTTTTTGGCAGGTGAAATGTCGCATTATAATGGTTGTATTGGCCATCTAAAGGTATTTTAAGAGGTAAAAAGTACTAGTTGAGTTATAATCTGTCAAATATAATTCTTCTAAAGGAAATCAAATAATTTCAGGGCAGAAATAACCTTTCAATGAATAAGTAGAGGCTTCAATCACTTTTTGGCAGGTGAAATGTCGCATTATAATGGTTGTATTGGCCATCTAAAGTTATTTTAAGAGGTAAAAAGTACTAGTTGAGTTATAATCAGTCAAATATCAAGCGTAGCGTTAGTTCTGGCAGGTCACGTTAGTCAAGCTCGCATCAGCTGACTATCAGCTGATCCACATCTACCTATAAGAATACGACGCCTATCACCGTATACATATATAAGCTGCTTCAGTATTATCCGCAACTATCGCGTTTCTCAGGAGCGAATTACCCTCCTCCATCCCCAGCTCCTCCAAATCAGTCAGGATTTGGCATTCTGATTCCCTTCGAATCAGAATAAATTCTCGAATTATGTCGTACTTTAAAATCTTGAATTAAGGATATCTGCAATACATTCATGTTGGTTCAGTTCTGTTTACCCCAAGGGGGGTTATTGCTGCTCTCCCTGCTCTTATCCATGCTAGGCTGCATGGATGCGCAGGGAGTTCTCGCCCAGAACGGAACCATACCGCCAATCCAAATTGTATGCTAATTGTCAATCATATATGACGATAGTGGTCCTGACAGAAATAACCCTCATGAATATAATCAACTAATTTCAGGGCAGAAATAACCTTTCAATGAATAAGTAGAGGCTTCAATCACTTTTTGGCAAGTGAAATGTCGCATTATAATGGTTGTATTGGCCATCTAAAGTTATTTTAAGAGGTAAAAAGTACTAGTTGAGTTATAATCTGTCAAATATAATTCTTCTAAAGGAAATCAACTAATTTCAGGGCAGAAATAACCTTTCAATGAATAAGTAGAGGCTTCGATCACTTTTTGGCAGGTGAAATGTCGCATTATAATGGTTGTATTGGCCATCTAAAGGTATTTTAAGAGGTAAAAAGTACTAGTTGAGTTATAATCTGTCAAATATAATTCTTCTAAAGGAAATCAACTAATTTCAGGGCAGAAATAACCTTTCAATGAATAAGTAGAGGCTTCAATCACTTTTTGGCAGGTGAAATACTGCATTATGGTTGTATTGGCCATCTAAAGTTATTTTAAGAGGTAAAAAGTACTAGTTGAGTTATAATCTGTCAAATATAACCCTCATGAATATAATCAACTAATTTCAGGGCAGAAATAACCTTTCAGTCAATAAGTAGAGGCTTCAATCACTTTTTGGCAGGTGAAATACTGCATTATAATGGTTGTATTTGCCATCTAAAAGTATTTTAAGAGGTAAAAAGTACTAGTTGAGTTATAATCAGTCAAATATAACCCTCATGAATATAATCAACTAATTTCAGGGCAGAAATAACCTTTCAATGAATAAGTAGAGGCTTCAATCACTTTTTGGCAAGTGAAATGTCGCATTATAATGGTTGTATTGGCCATCTAAAGTTATTTTAAGAGGTAAAAAGTACTAGTTGAGTTATAATCTGTCAAATATAATTCTTCTAAAGGAAATCAACTAATTTCAGGGCAGAAATAACCTTTCAATGAATAAGTAGAGGCTTCAATCACTTTTTGGCAGGTGAAATGTCGCATTATAATGGTTGTATTGGCCATCTAAAGGTATTTTAAGAGGTAAAAAGTACTAGTTGAGTTATAATCTGTCAAATATAATTCTTCTAAAGGAAATCAACTAATTTCAGGGCAAAAATAACCTTTCAATGAATAAGTAGAGGCTTCGATCACTTTTTGGCAGGTGAAATGTCGCATTATAATGGTTGTATTGGCCATCTAAAGGTATTTTAAGAGGTAAAAAGTACTAGTTGAGTTATAATCTGTCAAATATAACCCTCATGAATATAATCAACTAATTTCAGGGCAGAAATAACCTTTCAATGAATAAGTAGAGGCTTCAATCACTTTTTGGCAGGTGAAATGTCGCATTATAATGGTTGTATTGGCCATCTAAAGTTATTTTAAGAGGTAAAAAGTACTAGTTGAGTTATAATCAGTCAAATATAACCCTCATGAATATAATCAACTAATTTCAGGGCAGAAAAACCTTTCAATCAATAAGTAGAGGCTTCAGTCACTTTTAGGCTTCAATCACTATTACCACGGACATAAGCTGATGTTTATTTGCAAGTCATGTCTGTTTGATCCACATAAAAGCAGCTGTAGTCGTAAAGAGACTGGGCGATACAGCTTTAACACGCTGCGCGCGCTCCCGCGGACGGCAATCAATTTTCGGCGGACCATCACTTTTCGGCACGACACCGGCGATACCAGCTCGCTTTTTTTTTTATCAATGTAAAAGAAACTCATAAATACTCTGTTGACTTTGATTTTCCATAGGAGTTTCATACATCAATCGATTCTGTTAAATGTGTATTATTTTTGTGTATACTCACAATAAAAACAAAGTGTTGTGCTTTTTGCCAAATAAAGAAAAATAAACACGAAGCGAGTTCTGCCTTCTCTCTGCCAGTGAAGTCCATTCTGAAACGCGTCCGAAATGAACAATAACTGAGCGAATACTCAGTCAAACAGGCATACAGACACACAGGCATGAAGCTTGAATTCTCGTCTTTTAAATGAAGTAATTTATATAAAAAACAAATATCTTCATCTTGTGAAATCTGTATTAAAAGAGAGCGATTCCAGTCGAGCTCATCTCATCTCATTACGTTATAATCGGCCCCGCCCACGGAGAGCGCGCGCTATTCAAACGCAAATGACTGAGACGATCCCATACAAACTGTGAACGCCCACATATCAGCTCGAGAAAACACATCAAGTTTATTCAGATAAGTGTAGTTGTCTACACTGTCTCGCAGCGCTGTGAGGAATAATAATAATGGAAAACTTACCTCAGAAGTGCTGGTATTTCGAGGAGCAACGGATGGAATACTGTAGTAAGTTTTTTTTTTCATTCTCAAGTAAATCGCGTTTCTGTGTGAATGAATGAACGCAGAGATGCGCTGTTTAAATTTGAATTGCGTTTCTGTGTGTGAATAAATGATCTGCTTTTAGCAAACTATTTTGCTATACTGAGTAAAATCGATTGAAATATGTTGAAATAAAATGTATTTGTATAAGCAACGTATTAAACTGCAAATTAACATTTATATTCCTTATAATAAAAACGAAAGACCTATGTTACAGACATATGAAAGACAACATTTCGTTGATTAGTTTTGGATAGATTACACATTTTTACTGTAAAATATCTGCCACCTCAAATAAGCTTTTGTTTGCCAATTTTTGCTAATATGTTAAATATAGTATGTTTTGTCAATGTAGGCTATATTCGAAGTTTGAAATATGTATGATAAAATGTATACTTTAGTTTTTACAAAGAAAGATTACACTTCAATTGTTGTTGTAATTGTAACCTTTTTAATAAAAAAAAATATATTTACAAGGTAGATGTAAACAAATTTTAAAAGGTAAATATAAGCATTTTCTTTAAATAATTTTTATTGTGTTTTATTATTGACAAATTTGGGGAGAGGATACATATTCCAAAACTGAAAATACAGTATGAGAATTAACTGCACAATTAATAGACATGTTTTCCTTGGATATTATACAATTTGCAAGCAAAATTTGTAAAAAAAAAAAAAAAATTGACATGCTTCCAACTGTGAACCAATTTGGTAGAATATATATATATATATATATATATATATATATATATATATATATATATATATATATACTGTATATATATATATATATATACTGTATATATATTGCTCTTGCATTCTTTCTTGTGGCTATAGGTGACACACCTGAATGAATGGCTCATTAGGTATGCGGGCCCCATTGTCTCCTGAGGTGTGAACCACTACATATGCATGATGCTGTTGAATGGTTGACGCCCCTTGCGCATATTGCCTTTACAAACAAAAAGTGTTTTACAAGATTTAAATCAATGTATTGTGTTATGTGAATGATAAGGGCAGGATGATTTTCACATCATTTTGAAGAAAAAACTCTAGGCAAAGACATCAATTAGTCAAAAGTCTTATTGACACATATTTAGTATGTGTTTTGTGGCCTTATTTCAGAAACTTTAGTTTTTTGTTTTTTCAATAACCATGCATAAACATTATTCTCTCAAAAATACAAACATGTACATGCATGTTGCTCACATATTATGGTAGCCCTGTTTGTGCTAAATAGAGTGTAATTATACCTTTGCCATTAATATGTTTATAAGCAACTGAAAAAAGCACAAATGTCAGGGCATGTCAGAACATCTCAAGGACCCCAAAAACCCCTCAGACCTCAGAGGGTTAACCGAAGGTATCCCATTCTGATGGGTATGGTGTTCCGTCAGAACACTGGCACAGAAAAGTTAGTAAAGACATCGTTAAAATAGTCCAAGTGACTACAGTGGCTCAACCTTAAATTTATCAAGCAACGGGAATACTTTTTGTGTGCAAAACAAACAAAAAACACACAAAAATAATGACTTTATTCAACTATTGATTTTCTTCAGTGTGGGCCTCTGAGTGAGTTCACGTAGTGTAACAGCCCAGCACTTCTGGGTTGTACGTCAGAACGAAGGCTCACTATTGGCCGACGCTGGTCATGCGTGTGATGCTGGCCAATAGTGAGCCTCTGTTCTGACGTACAACCCAGAAGCACTGTGCTGTTACACCACATGAACTCACTCACATAGTTTAAGTCTATGTTGTTGTTTTTGTTTTTTTCATAGTGACTCTGGACACTTAGAAGACTGAAACCAGAGTCATCTTGACCTGCGAAAGTCACGTCCACTGGAGGCAAGCTTGGAGAACCAACGCTTTATTCAAGAAATGATCAAACATAAAACAAAGGCGTGGAGTGGCATGGAGCTCAACACATGAACTCACCAAACAGTGGGAACAGGAAACAATACTTGACAAAGACACAGAGGTAAATACACATAGAGGTCGACCAATAGTGAATTTTACCGATACCGATAACTAGGTTTGACCAAACTTGCCGATAACGATTAAATCAACCGATAGTTTTTAAAATTGATACTGAATAAAAAACAAACATAACACTCCAAGTAAAACAGTGCTAAACTTTATTACAAAAATAAAAAGAACAGTGCAGGACCATGAACATGCATTCACACTGAAACTGTGAAGAAAGTGACTCTAAATAGCAAATAAAAACAGTTACAAAATATATAATAAAGGCACTTCAAAAAACAACAAAATTTTAACTTGTAAAACAGGTGAAACTAGTTCTGTTAAAGAACTGCAATAGATTCAATTATAACATGGTCCATTTCTATATCTAGTTCTGTTTTAATATTCAAAGTTAAGAAACCTCAAATTATAACAGAGAAAGCAGAGTTGGTGTGTATGATGCCCAGTCGGTCGGCTCCTCTTGGTGTCATTAATCATGATTTCACTGAACACCCTTTCACTAGGCAGAGTGGGTGGTGGGGGGCACAGGGATTTCTTGGCCAGATGTGCAAGTGTTTTGAATCTTGTTGAATTTTTCTGCCACCACTGCAGAGGCATGTCACTTCTTTCAATGACAGGCTCTGACAAATAGCACTCGAGCTCACTCTCGAAGCTGTGCATCCCCCGAGACACAGTTGTGGCACCAAGGACCCTGGCATACAGGGTGTCCAATGAAGTGGGCTGATGGATTCTCTGCTGCTTTGTCTCTGGTTCCACAGCCTCATCCTGCTCAGGTCCTTCTGGTGGAGGGCTCGGATTTTGTTCTCTGAGCTCGCCAAGCTCTTCAGCTTCCTCTTTTAGCCACGGTTTTCCTTTTTCAAGTGTTTCTTCAGACGCAGAGGCACAAGCTTTGTATCCGGGATCAAGGAGTGTTGCTAGGACCAGAATGTGTCTCTTCAACTTGGTTTTCCAAGGTATTGATCCCTACTGATGATGGACCCTCTGCCTGCAGCCTCAGCTTCAGAGCAGACTCACTGGGGATAATGCTGAAGACTCAGAGTTGCTCATCTCCATTGTGACTACTTCGATGGGAACCAGTGTGTCAATAAGGTTACAGACGATGTCCCACTGTGTAGCAGATAAGCAGCTGATATGGCCATGCTCACTCTGTTCATACACACATTTGGAGCATGTGTTGAGTTCCATCGAGTTGGGACGGCCTGGATGATGTTGTGCTTCGGGAGACCCAGCTCCTCCTGAATGGTTCTTAGCCTCTGTTTGGCCAGTACAGAGTGGCCAAAGTGAGTTTCACAGCTTTTTAATATGGCAGTAATGTCCAGGACACCTAGGACAAAGATAGGCCATCGTTAATAATGAGCTGAAGGGTGTGAGCAGTGCAGCTTAAATCAGGAAGATCAGCCAGTTTCATTCCTTTTACCATGTTTGCTTCTCAATCTCTTAGGACAAGAACAACACGTTCTGTTGCAACATCCCAATCTCCTAACATGTTGAGGAAGGTTTCTTGAATACAACTGGCCGTGTGTGATCCAGTCATGGGCTTGACATTTAGCACCACTTGCTTTCTAGACCAGTCCTCAGAAATGAAATGCCCAGTTAGGCTCATCAGGGACTCTGTAGTTGCAGACCAATAGTCAGTTGTGAAGGCCATGAATGGAGCCTTGTCTTTCGTCACAACACATTTGACTTTTGTCAAAACTCTGGAATATGTTTCATCAAGCATTTTTGTTCTGTAGAACTTCTCATTTGTAATCCGGTACCTGGGTTCCCTAAGCGACATGAGCCTCTTAAACCCAAGAGTTGGTGTGCGGCAATCTTGTCCGAAGACACAGGCGTCGCTGACATGGTGTGAAGAGGCTCAGGCTTGGAGGGTACTGTGGTGTTGCGGGGCTTCTCGTCTGCAAAACCCACAGTAAAAGTTGAGCCGCTCAGCAAAAGTGCATAGTCAATATATTGCGCAAGGGAGAGATGAGTTTTCCCCTCAGGCAATCTGAAGTGCAAGGGTTCTCTTAACCCAAAGCAAAAAATGTCCTTTAGAGCCACGTTGTTGAAATGTACCTGACAGCACAGTCCACAAAAATCCTCCACGTCTCCAGGGGACCGTTCCCCTGGCGTAGATGCAGGAGGGCAATCGCTGGGTTCATAGTAGCTCAAGTATTCTGTAAGTAACATCCACTGGAGAACCCAAGCTTTTTTCAAGAAATGATCAAACATAAAACAAAGGTGTGGCGTGGAACTCAAAGCATGAACTCACCAAACAGTGGTAAGAGGAAACAATCCTTAACAAAGACAAATGTAAAACATGAGGGCTTAACTATACAAGATTAATGACTAGACAAGGGACACATGTGAACAATGAAACAATGAACAAATGACAACATGACAACACAGAACACATGGCAGGATCACATGACAGACATAAAACCAAAACGTGACAACCTGCTTGATTTGTGTGTGTTTTTTCCACAGCAAAACACTTATTATATTATGTATAAACCCCTATTGGGTCCGCTAGTCAGGAATGTGGGGAAAAAAGACGTTGTTCATGTTTAATGTATATTTCCAATAAACGTGTAAATAAATAAAAAATCCTGAAGTGAAAACTTTGACAATCACATTTTTCTCACTGCTCCGTCTTCTTTTTCTTGTGAAATAATGACAAACAGGCTGTCAATGAGCAATGGTTCAAGCCATTAGATAAATCAGCTTATAAGTTTAAAATTGGTCATCTAGTCAGGTCATACTAGGCTCAAATAGACTTTTTGTGGTTTGTGAAATATTTCATGAAACATTTTTGATCAGTTAACCCTTTCTTGAGTCCCTAACTTAACTATACTGATTTGTGAAATCTTTCACAGTACAGTTTTAGTCACTTAACCTTTCACTGAGTCCTTAACTTTACTATTCTGATTTGTGAAAAAATTTCACAAAATACTACACAAAGGTAAGAGTAACCACGTTAGCATAATTCTTAAATAAGTTTATTAGACACATTAATATGTTATTGTTGTATTTAGGTAAAATCTTTAATTTGACTAACGTGATATGCCAAGGGTTATGGCAGTCGACCTGATCGCATTCCCCCTTGCGTTGTGGTTGGTGTCTGTGGCCACACCCACAACACAAAGCTCCGCCCACTAACTCTTTCTGTTTCGTCTAGAAATCTGCCATTTTCCTAACAAAAACTATTAAATTAGCATGCCTAACACCTAGCGCATTCATAGGGTGTTTCTCAAACAGAAGGCTGCATCCTAGTGTTGTGTACTTCCTAGTCCAGTCCTCTGGAGGCGAGTAGGCTATGCTGCATCCCAATTCACCTACTTATACTACGCCCTAAAAGTATGTACTCTTTATGTGAAGAAAAAGTACATGATTTTAAATGTGGAGCTGAAGAGTAGACAAGTTTTGGTAAACTATCATGTCATAAAATTACTTCTTTAACGGAAGATCTGTAACATAATTACTTGTATCCTGTCACTGTAAACTGGCCTGTCAATCATCTTGTCACAGTTAACATCCTCCACATTTGATTTAATTTAATTTCCCACTGTACTGGAGAGAAAAGAAGTAGTACGTTGATCTGCCCGTCGCGGGCCTTTCATGTGGAGATCTCTGCTCATATTTTTGCATAATGATGCACTTAAAATTTAATGGCCAAAAATATCTTTAGAAAAGCTCACATTGTTGTTTCAAATGAAATATAACACTTATAAAATTAAATAAATATTTTTTTATCTGGTTAAATGTGGATTATTAGTCACTCAAACCCCTTTATCTAAACCTCTCTACTTAACTTTTGCACTTTTTACTCGTGTTTGTAGTTCTGAAATGGATCCTCCTCCAAAGTGCAATGGGTTGTGGGTAATATTAGCTGTTATAGTGAGCACGGATCCGCACTTCGAAATAGTAGACCACCGGGGACTTCTGACTTACTCTTTTCAACATACTATGCTTAAAGGTTGTACCAGTGATTTCAGGCCCAAAAAAATGTATCACATTCATCTAATCTTTCCTAACGATCCGCTAGCTGCCCGCCCCATAAGCATGCCGTCAAAAAAACGCGTCTCTGTAGGCAGCCTAGGCTCTGAGATCTGCACACAAAAACAATTGGTTTCACCAACCACTCAAAACCAAAACAAATAGTGTTCCAACCAATCACCGACAGAGGGAGGGTGTTGTGAGGTTTTGAGCCAGCTTCTTCTTCAGCTCTGACTTCGTGCGCAGCCGTGCACGAGCACAAAACCTCACAACACCCTCCCCCTGTCGGTGATTGGTTGGAACACTATTTGTTTTGGTTTTGAGTGGATCGTTAGGAAAGATTAGATGAATGTGATAAAAAAATGTGGGCCTGAAATCACTGATACAAACTTTAATAGGGAAACACTTATTCAAATCCCACAGACTGTTTAGGATAGATGGACATTGGAATACAGGGCTGTAGTTAGACTGAGACGGCCTAGTAAGTGTGCATTACTAAGTAACTCTGCCCCACGCTCACAGCATGAAAATATTATTACAAATTGTATTTTAAAACCTTTATACTATCTGGCTTTTTATTAATGCAGTGAATGACAAGTGTCTGTACGTTATTGACAGTTTAGTGTCCAGTGATTCATTTACACCAAAACAAAAGAAAACATGTATGCCTTCATCTTCAAAAACATCATTTTTGTCTTACATTTCATAAGGAACTCAGATAACCTTAGTGTCGACTCGTTTTTCCCGTCAGTTCTTTTTTGTGACTGGGAATGTGTGCAAAGGATTGTGGGTGATTGAAGGACACGAAGGATACACTTGATGCATCCTTCAAAATCAGCCGAATGAAGGACACGAAGGACGTGGCAGCCGATACATGCAGCCTTCAGTCCGAGAAACACCCCGTTAAAATTGTCTTGGTTGTCGCTTCTGAAAGCCGCTCTTGGTTTGCATGAAGTTAAAGAGCTCAGAGTCTCTCCAACGGTTGATGTCGCCAGAGATCGCCGAAAATGAAGTGGAGGTGTGAACAGGGCTTTATTATCGTTTATCATCAGTAATATCTCTGTACACGCTATCCAGGTACCACAAAATAAAGAAATGTTTGCCCATTTCTTTGTTATGCTTAAAAAAAAAAGATGCATTATATGGTTTAATGGTTTTTTAAAAATATTTAACGGCGGCCTTTAATCTCTGAAATGTTTAGGTCACAACACTTGAACAGTAGACCTGAATATCACAAGCTGTATTTACTGCCTTAATAATATTGTGAAAGATAGCATAACTTTGTCTAATTTAACATGATTTGTACTTTCTTGGAACTAAATTGTTATACAGTTTTTATATGAGTTTTTCTCTTGACAAAGTCGCCTCTGACTGCTCATTGTGGCTCAAAGAGATTACAGCAAATTTAGTGATTTAATAACTTGTTCATCCAGGCCTGATGGCTGGAGACGTGCATTTTCTGTAAAGCTGATTTGAAACAATCTGTATTGTGAAAGTGTGGGAAAAAAATATAGAAAATAAGAAATTTTCTGATGGTAATAATAAAACTAAATTGCATTGATATTTTTTATTCATTCTTCATTCACATTAATTATGAAAAAGACCTGCAGCAACAGTCTTAGAGAGAGAGTGGACAAGAGAATCATAGTTCAAATCGAGTTGTTCTTTTAATTGATTATTTGATTAAATCTAATTGTATATGTCAAGTCAACAAATTAAAATTACTCATAACTTGCAGTAGATTATAGTGCGCATCACAGCATGAAATCATTGGTTGTCTGAATGAAAGCCACTGTTCACCAGTAGAGGGCGACGTTGACCCATACCTGGACGATGACATCACTGTTTTCTCCAGAGCTGTTTTACACCAGAAATGAAGCATCACTGAACTCACTTAAGCTGGACTGTGGCAGTCTTCTCTTCTAGATCTGCTGTACAGCAGAAACAGTTATTTCCCTGTTATCTCTGTAAAGCTGCTTTGAAACAATCAGTAAAAAAAAAAAAGAAAAAAAAAGCCATATATTTGACCTACAATACAATCTTTTTGTGAGAAACAATAAAGCTTTTTATATAAATGTATCCTTTATCCTTTTTATATTTATATTTATATTCTTGAATGACTCTCATAGTGTCTCTGCATATTAAACTCAGAAGAAAGTTCTGTAACACAAAATATGAGTGGGAAGTGAGAAAAGCAGTTGTAGAGATCACTCCACTGTGTGTGTGTGTGTGTGTGTGTGTGTGTGTGTGTGTGTGTGTGTGTGTGTGTGTGTGTGTGTGTGTGTGTGTGTGTGTGTGTGTGTGTGTGTGTGTGTGTGTGTGTGTGTGTGTGTGTGTGTGTGTGTGTGTGAGAGAGAGTGTGTGTGCGTGTGTGTGTGTGCGTGTGTGTGTGTGTGTGTGTGTGTGTGTGTGTGTGTGTGTGTGTGCGTGTGTGCGTGTGCGTGCGTGTGTGTGTGTGTGTGTGTGTGTGTGAGTGTGAGTGTGAGTGTGTGTGTGTGTGTGTGTGTGTGTGTGTGTGTGTGTGTGGTTAGAACTGTAAATAACCTGCAGATACAGTGCTGTGTGTGAATGACATGACAAGTTGTTTCCTTTTACAACATTTGAGGCCATTTAGATATAGGAACTTTTTTGGGTAGCAGGTGAAGGTGATATAACATCTATAACATAAAATTTGACTTTAAATATTTTATTCCACAAAAAAATCTTTGGAGATGAATTTTTTCTCTTCTTGGGAAAATATAAGTAGCTTACACCTCTACATTTAGTCCCTGTATGGCCCTCTTCACTCGAAATAGCTTCGTACTGTGTGTGTGTTTCTTATAATTGTCGATAAGTCTTTAATTGTATATTTGTGGACGCTTTAATTTACAATATTACTGTTTTAACTGTATATGTGATCAAATAAATGCTATGTTGGTGCTATAATGGTCAAATGTTACCTTTGCAGTGTAGAGAGAGGAAGAAGACAGTGTTTCATGTGAAGAATGGCAGTCCTAATCATGTGCAGTACCTATTAGAAATTCACCTTGATTCTCAAATCCATCATTTAAAGATGGATTATAAAAACACACATTTAAAGACCAAACACATGTATAATAAAGCATAACATGACTTTCCCCTAATACAATGTTTCCATATAACCATTTTAGTAGACTTTCTTCCTAAACCAAATGTCTTTTAGTGGTTTCAGTCATGCAATTCATTTTTGCAAAGAAAGCATTTCCTCTGTGCCTTCGTGAGATCAGCCTAACATAAGCAACAAAACCCACAACCACACACCATTGTCAAACAGATCTCCTCAGAGCATCTCGACTTCCCGTCTACCATGGAAATGTCTGAGGTGTGTCGTGATCTGACTCAGTAACCACAGTGGCTGTTGCTATGTTGCTCATGTGAAGCAACTTTAAAGACAGGAATGGAGAGTAAAAGCCATTGATTTTAATTGAAAATATAGCATCATCATAATGGTAACAATCAATACATGTGTTTACAATGCACAATTCCAATGCAAACACTATAATACTGAGTAATGCAGTCGCAAATTATGCAATTACATGAAAAATGTGTCATAGGTCCGTTCTGACAGGGCTGTTATTAACTTTTTGTATATTTTGACGTTGACGTCAAAGGCTGTGCATGCAGACAAACTATTGGCTGAACGACATGTTCATCCTCATAAACCATGAGCAAAATTAAGCAAGGTAAAATACAGCAGAACCTACACTGCATACAGTATGGGTTTGTGCCCACTATGTAATATTTGCAGTGAATTAATCGCTGCAAAGAGAATACATCTAACATCTAATTCAACGAACATTTACATTTAGATTTTTATTTTATTTTTTTTATTTTTTTTTACAAAACATTTAGAAAAAAACAAAACACTCAAATATAAAGACAAGCCTGTTACATCCATCATGGTCATACCAAATTACCAGTAATAAATTATTATTAAAAAGAGTACATTTCGATGCATAGTTTGAGGACATTCTTCTTGATTTCACTTGATGTGAAATGTAAAATCAGGGTCCTGAAGCACCAGCTGAGAACAACTGCTTGAATATCATGTATGTATATTCTATTTATCTTGCCTATTGAACTTATTTAGAGTAACATTAATCATAATAATACAAAAGAGATAGTCTGGTTAGCATTAGCATGAAATGAACAAGTAAATAAACTTGTATCTGAGTTAAAATAGATAACCCTCAGTAACAGTACGTTGTGTGTGTCACAGGCCCGTGTGATTAATACTGTAACTGTGGTAAACAGGTTCGGATCAGGAATGATCCGCTTCAGGAGAAAGGACCTCCGGCATAGGGGTGAGAGGGTTGTTTTCAGCCCACAGACAGGCTTTCTTTTTCTTCAGCTCACAGTTCCTCTTGTGCTCTCTTCTCAACAACCATATTATAACCAATACAAGTAAACAGATCAGAGGAATAGTGATTCCCAGCGCTGTTCCTAACGGGTCTGTCCGTTTTTCAGGATCACCTGAGAAAACAAAACAAATATGTGTTGTTTTGTGTATACTTTAGATTTATGGTTGAATGTGCTGAAAGAGATTTTTAAAATAAGGTTAGGGTTAATGCTGTCATGATGTCATTTCCTGTAGCTCTAGAGTGATTAGTCATTTACGACTGAAGTGCTTGCCTCGAAATACATATGTGTGCCCATAATGTGTGTGTGTACTTCCGGGGGATCTTGCGGCCACTAAGAGCTAAGAGACTGGCATTGTGATGATTGGGAATGAATAGCTCTCTCCAGGTTTATAAGATATCCTTGGAGTTTGATGACTTTGCATTGAGAGTGTCTGTGTCACAGGGGTCAACAAGAAGGATGCTGATCCATTAACATCTTCTACTTAGTGTAGTTGAAGGGATGTTGACAGAGTAATTTAGAGACTAAAGTCTAGTGGAAATTATCAAAAATGGCTCAAATCACTTACAGTAGGGGTTCCCAAACTTTTTTTGTCAGACAAACCCTTAAACATAAAATATTTACTTGGACTACCCCCTGATATTTTAATTTAATATGAATAATTTATAGACACATTCACATATTCAAGGTTCTCTAGTGACAGTTAACGGACACATGACATGCAAGTAAACAGATAAAACATGTCATTTATTGTTTTAATTTTAAACTAATATATAAGGCTGAATAGCTTGGCCAAAAAATACAATGAGATTATTTAGTCAAATGTTGCAATTTAAACTGTGCTGTGACAGTGGATCCCCAATGAAAATGTGTTATATTGCTTCGACTGCTGCTGAGACTTCCAGGACAAAATAACAAAATAGTATTGTAGTAGTAAAAAAAACACCGTATTATAAGCTGTACGTGTGTAAATTAACACAGTGCCACACTTCACTCTGAAACTCTTACTCTTAAAGCACTATCTTTTGTATAAAGACATGTTAGTTTGTAGATAGTTACCTTCAGTGTGGACATGGACAGAGAGCTCTCCAGATTTATCTGAAACCAATTTCCTCCAGTTGTCAGCAGTTGGAAGATACTCCTCGACCTGACAGTAGTATTTCCCCACATCAGTGGGGTGGATCTGCAGCACAGTCAGTTTGTAGTGTGTAGCAAGTGGTCGTCCAAACACCAGCTGTTTATCACCGATTAGACTGTGTAAGGTACCATCACGCCTGGCAGTGTATATAGCGACTGGTCCGTCCTCCTGAACCTTGAACCAGGTGACCTCAAAGGTAGACTTATCACTGGACTGTGACTCAATGACACAGTCAATGGTGAACCCAGCCTGATGATTGGTGATGTTGAGCATTCGGTTCTCCTTCTTAACATACAGTTTACTTTCTGTTTAAATCAAACACAACATCACAGATCAAACAAGAATGAAACAGAATACAGTGACACCATTAAAGACGGTCATATGTTGGTAGCCATAAGCTATATGACAGGGTTTCGTAATTTATTAATAAGACGACTAGTTGACGAAAACTGGATGAGGTGTAAATGGATGTATTACCAGTACTGTGAACCGTGACGTTAGTTGAGCCTGATTGGGCTTGTGCCGTGAGTTCCCACTTGCCCTCACAATCGAGCTTGTGCTGCTCAACTCTGCACTGGTAGCTTCCACTATCAGCTGTATCTGAGTTTAATACAACCAGATTGAAAGTACTAGAAGAAGGTCTAGAGAAGCGTAACCTGTCCTTGTTTTCTGTATTGTACTGTAGACGACCATTATACGAGTATGACAATAAAGGTATCCCGCTAGAAGGTTTCAGGCTATTAAACACCCATGTGAGAGTGTAGTGACGTGTAGGATCCTCTTTTTCTACATCCAAAGAGCATTCAAGCTCAAACTGCTCTCCTTCTTTGATGTTAAGATGCTTTTCAGTCCTGTCCATGGTAAAGCTGTCTGGTTTTTTGCTCTCCGCAGTGTCCACATGGACGGATAGCTCTCCAGACTTGTCTTCACCAATCCTTCTCCACTTGTTCGCAGCTGTCTGAATCCATTCAGCAACCTGACAGTAGTAAAGGCCAGTATCAGTGGGGTTGATGTTTGGCACAGTCAGCTTATAGTGCATGGCACTTGGGCGTCTAAACACCAGATCTTTATCAACGATTGCACTGTGTAAGGTTCCGTCACGGCTGGCATTGAAGATGATGATGGGTCGTTCGTTTCTCTGACCCCTGGACCAAGTCACCTCAAACACAGATACATCACTGGACCGTGAGTCAATGATGCAGTCAACGGTGACCCCCTCCTGCAGATTGGTGATGTTGAGGCTTTTGTCCTCCTTGTGCACATGCAGTTTGTTCTCTGATTTAATTTAAGAAAAGAAAAATCTGCATAAATGCTCTTCTAAATCAAAAAAAAAAAATGATTTCAGAACTCTAAATTAGAAAATATAGAATACTCACCTATAAGCTGAACACTGACATTTGTGTAACCTGACTTGTCGCTTGCCTTTAATGACCATTGCCCTTTACAGTCCAGCTGGTACTGATCAACTTGACAGTAGTAGCGCCCCCTGTCTTCCTGGTTGGCTCTATGTGTAGCCAAGTGAAAGACACCCACTTCTGGGCTGGAGAACTGGAGTCGTCCCTCAAACTCATAGCTGTTGAACATCAGACGGCCATCATAACTATAGGTCAGAAGTGTCACACTGGAGGACTGATCTCGGTTATACCACCAGGAAAGGGAATAGCGAAGTGTGGAATCAGACCCAATACCCTCCACTGAGCAATTCAACACCAGCTGCTCTCCCTCTTTAACCTTCAGCTGAGTGTTAGCTTTATTCATTCTGAAATCACTGGCTGAAACATAAAAGAAAAGTACAACATCCGTAAGTGGGTTATGATATGAGATTTTTTTTTTGCTTTCTGAATTTCTTAATTTCTTCAAAAATACATAATTTATATAAATATACATGCAACAATTTGAATAAATCTCTTGATGTTTTAATTTCTGAATTAAAAGTAATTTTGATATTTTTGGTGGCATAAAGTTAAAAATGTGGTAACAACTTAATCCAAAGCACTTTCATGACAATTTGTAACCATTTAATGTTTTAGTGAATTGGGGGCTAATTCGTATTTGAAAATACTTATGTCCCACTGATGATTATGATTAGGGATGGGGTTAGAGGTGAACCTTCATGCTTACTTTTTTCAAAAAGAAAGGGGACATTTATTTTACATTTACTTACATTGTACAACAACTCGTTCATATGAAATCACAACATTGTTATATAGTTATGTTTTCTCATTAGATCGGCTTGCCTGAATCTCATTATATCATGAGAATAAAAAGGTCTCGTTAAAAAAATAGAGTATATTGTATTATTTCTTCGAAAATGTCAGTAAAGTAGTTTTGTTAAAATATTAAAATATTGGAAACACATTTTAAACTAGACTTTTATTTGACCCAAGTAAATGAAGAGGTTTTTTATTAATCATTAAAAACATATTTGTGTGAAGAATATTGCAGTTCAGTGAAAAGACCATTGCAATGAAGTGTGTGTGTGTGTGTGTGTGTGTGTGTGTGTGTGTGTGTGTGTGTGTGTGTGTGTGTGTGTGTGTGTGTGTGTGTGTGTGTGTGTGTGTGTGTGTGTGTGTGTGTGTGTGTGTGTGTGTTTTCTTCACCTTTCTCATTGACAACAAGCTCTGTGGAACCAGACATGTTCTTTAGGGAATACCAGTCACCAAGAGGATCCTGAAGCCACTCTTCCACCTCACAGCGATACTGTCCACTGTCAGATGTTCTGACCTGATGGAGAGTCAGCTGGAAGGTCTGTTTCTGTCTTACCACCATGCGGATTCTCTGGTCCATCTCTAGTCCAGCTGCAGGGCCAAACTTGACAACAGCATCTAGGTCCATAGTTAAGAGCATCTGGGACCCAATCATCCATGTTATCGTGAAACGAGAGGTATCTGTGG